>NC_058098.1:7500-335000 GCF_020171115.1 Neogale vison
CCTAACCCTAACCCTAACCCTAACCCTAACCCTAACCCTAACCCTAACCCTAACCCTAACCCTAACCCTAACCCTAACCCTAACCCTAACCCTAACCCTAACCCTAACCCTAACCCTAACCCTAACCCTAACCCTAACCCTAACCCTAACCCTAACCCTAACCCTAACCCTAACCCTAACCCTAACCCTAACCCTAACCCTAACCCTAACCCTAACCCTAACCCTAACCCTAACCCTAACCCTAACCCTAACCCTAACCCTAACCCTAACCCTAACCCTAACCCTAACCCTAACCCTAACCCTAACCCTAACCCTAACCCTAACCCTAACCCTAACCCTAACCCTAACCCTAACCCTAACCCTAACCCTAACCTAACCCTAACCCTAACCCTAACCCGTACCCTAACCCTAACCCTAACCCGTACCCTAACCCTAACCCGTACCCTAACCCTAACCCTAACCCGTACCCTAACCCTAACCCGTACCCTAACCCTAACCCGTACCCTAACCCGTACCCTAACCCGTACCCTAACCCGTACCCTAACCCTAACCCGTACCCTAACCCTAACCCGTACCCTAACCCGTACCCTAACCCGTACCCTAACCCGTACCCTAACCCGTACCCTAACCCGTACCCTAACCCTAACCCGTACCCTAACCCTAACCCTAACCCTAACCCTAACCCTAACCCTGTCTAACCCTAACCCTAACCCTAACCCTAACCCTAACCCGTACCCTAACCCTAACCCGTACCCTAACCCTAACCCTAACCCTAACCCTAACCCTAACCCTGTCTAACACTAACCCTAACCCTAACCCTAACCCTAACCCTAACCCTAACCCTAACCCTAACCCGAACCCTAACCCTAACCCTAACCCTAAGCCTGACACAGTCCTAAGCCTGACCCTAACCCTAACCCTAACCCTGACCGTGACTGTGTTCCCGACCCTAACCGCAATCCTTAAGGTAACCCTATCCCTGATCTAATGCCAACCACGATCCTAAACCTAATGCTGAGGCTAAACATAAAACTAAACCCTACCCTAACCCAAAACCTAACCCTAACCTTAAGGCTGTCTAACCCTAACCGAACCATAACCCTACTTCTAAACCTAATCCTAACTCCAAACCCAAACCTTTCCCCTAAATCTAATCCTGAAACTGAACCGTATATTGACCCCAATCCAAATCCTGACCCTGACCATAAACCGGACCCCGGCCCAGACCTTCACCAGATCCTGACCCTAAACCTAACCCTGACAATAGCACTGACCCAAAACTAACCCTGTCCTTGAGCTGAACGTGGACCCTAAACCAAAACCAGATCCTGACCCTAAACCTGACACTGGCTCTGAACTTCACCCTGACCCTGACCCAGACCCTGAACATAAACCTAAACCTGACCCTAACGGTGACCCTACACTGACCCTAACACTAACCCTGAAGCTGACTGTGATTCTGACCCTAACTGTAACCCTAAAGGTAACCCTGACCCTGACCCTGATATGGACCATGTCACAAAACATAACAATGATTCTAACCCTACAACTAACCCATAAAACTAATGCAGACCCTGACCCTAAACCAGTGTAACCCTAATCCTCAAATTAATTCTAATTCTCACCCCAAACCCATACTTTAAACCTATCCCTGAATTTATCCCTGAATCTGACCTGACCCTTACCCTGAACTTTGCCAAAACTTGACCCTGATCCGAATTTTGACCCTAAACAGAACCCTGGCCCTGACCCTAAACTGAACCCTGGCCCTGACCCTAAACCTGACCCTAATACTTTCACTGACACTGACCATAAACCTAACTCTGACCCAGACCGTGAGCCTGACCAGAACTCTAACCCTAAAGCTAAACTAAGTCAGGACCCTAATCATAACCAGAATCTAAACATAAAGCAGGCCTTATTCTAACCATGACCATAATCCTGAACTGGACCCTAACCATAACACTGAACATGACACCAAACCTATCCCTGACCCTGACCCTTACTCTGAAACTAACCCTAACCCTGACACAGACTGTGAGCCTGACCATAAACCTAACCCTGAACCTAACCCTAACCCTGACCCCTACACTATGCCTAACGATTAACCCTGCCCCTAACAATGTCTAACCCTAACCCTGAACCTAACTATAACCCTAAAATTAACCCGGTCCTAAAACTAACTGAAAACGCTGACCCTGACTCTGACTGTGAGCCTGACCATAAACCTAACCCTAACCCTAAACCTAACCCTAACCCTAACCCTAACCCGTACCCTAACCCGTACCCTAACCCTAACCCGTACCCTAACCCGTACCCTAACCCGTACCCTAACCCTAACCCGTACCCTAACCCTAACCCTAACCCTAACCCTAACCCTAACCCTGTCTAACCCTAACCCTAACCCTAACCCTAACCCTAACCCGTACCCTAACCCTAACCCGTACCCTAACCCTAACCCTAACCCTAACCCTAACCCTAACCCTAACCCTGTCTAACACTAACCCTAACCCTAACCCCTAACCCTAACCCTAACCCTAACCCTAACCCGAACCCTAACCCTAACCCTAACCCTAAGCCTGACACAGTCCTAAGCCTGACCCTAACCCTAACCCTAACCCTGACCGTGACTGTGTTCCCGACCCTAACCGCAATCCTTAAGGTAACCCTATCCCTGATCTAATGCCAACCACGATCCTAAACCTAATGCTGAGGCTAAACATAAAACTAAACCCTACCCTAACCCAAAACCTAACCCTAACCTTAAGGCTGTCTAACCCTAACCGAACCATAACCCTACTTCTAAACCTAATCCTAACTCCAAACCCAAACCTTTCCCCTAAATCTAATCCTGAAACTGAACCGTATATTGACCCCAATCCAAATCCTGACCCTGACCATAAACCGGACCCCGGCCCAGACCTTCACCAGATCCTGACCCTAAACCTAACCCTGACAATAGCACTGACCCAAAACTAACCCTGTCCTTGAGCTGAACGTGGACCCTAAACCAAAACCAGATCCTGACCCTAAACCTGACACTGGCTCTGAACTTCACCCTGACCCTGACCCAGACCCTGAACATAAACCTAAACCTGACCCTAACGGTGACCCTACACTGACCCTAACACTAACCCTGAAGCTGACTGTGATTCTGACCCTAACTGTAACCCTAAAGGTAACCCTGACCCTGACCCTGATATGGACCATGTCACAAAACATAACAATGATTCTAACCCTACAACTAACCCATAAAACTAATGCAGACCCTGACCCTAAACCAGTGTAACCCTAATCCTCAAATTAATTCTAATTCTCACCCCAAACCCATACTTTAAACCTATCCCTGAATTTATCCCTGAATCTGACCTGACCCTTACCCTGAACTTTGCCAAAACTTGACCCTGATCCGAATTTTGACCCTAAACAGAACCCTGGCCCTGACCCTAAACTGAACCCTGGCCCTGACCCTAAACCTGACCCTAATACTTTCACTGACACTGACCATAAACCTAACTCTGACCCAGACCGTGAGCCTGACCAGAACTCTAACCCTAAAGCTAAACTAAGTCAGGACCCTAATCATAACCCAGAATCTAAACATAAAGCAGGCCTTATTCTAACCATGACCATAATCCTGAACTGGACCCTAACCATAACACTGAACATGACACCAAACCTATCCCTGACCCTGACCCTTACTCTGAAACTAACCCTAACCCTGACACAGACTGTGAGCCTGACCATAAACCTAACCCTGAACCTAACCCTAACCCTGACCCCTACACTATGCCTAACGATAACCCTGCCCCTAACAATGTCTAACCCTAACCCTGAACCTAACTATAACCCTAAAATTAACCCGGTCCTAAAACTAACTGAAAACGCTGACCCTGACTCTGACTGTGAGCCTGACCATAAACCTAACCCTAACCCTAAACCTAACCCTAACCCTAACCCTAACCCGTACCCTAACCCGTACCCTAACCCTAACCCGTACCCTAACCCGTACCCTAACCCGTACCCTAACCCTAACCCGTACCCTAACCCTAACCCTAACCCTAACCCTAACCCTAACCCTGTCTAACCCTAACCCGTACCCTAACCCTAACCTGTACCCTAACCCTAACCCGTACCCTAACCCTAACCCGTACCCTAACCCTAACCCTAACCCGTACCCTAACCCATACCCTAACCCGTACCCTAACCCTAACCCGTACCCTAACCCTAACCCGTACCCTAACCCGTACCCTAACCCGTACCCTAACCCTAACCCTAACCCATGCCCTAACCCGTACCCTAACCCTAACCCTAACCCCCTAACCCGTACCCCCTAACCCATACCCTAACACATACCCCCTAACCCATACCCCCTACCCCGTACTCTAACTAGAAACTTAACCCACCTCTTCGATGTCAAATCGAGCGTTGTGCTCCTTACCCTCATCCTAACCTTAGACTTGTTATACAGCCTTCCATACTCCAAGGCCTTGCTCCAGGACCCGCCACATAGTTGATACCTCTGACTCACACAGGCACATCCCTGTCTCCTAGGGCAAAGTGCTGCCATTCAAACCTGTGCAGAATCCTGCATGCCGCCTGAGACCACCGGAGCACCTGTAATCCTCTGAACTCAAACTTAAAATCCGAACCACCGCATGGCGGGCGCCTCACTCTCCTCACCGCCACATAGGGCCTGCCATACCCTTAGGCCCTTACCATAACCCTAGTTTGGGTTTTCAAGCTTCCGTCCAAAAAGATCTGGCCCCCACATCCCCAAGATTAAGAAATACTGAGCGAATAATGAATACTGTTTTTCTGAAAATAAATAAATTGGAAAAAAATAAAATAAAAATTAAAAAAAATAAAATAAAATAAAAAAGAAATACTGAGTGAAACCACAGGACCCACCCCATGGGAAGACTGGTGCTTTGGGGCTGCGCCAAACCCTCAAATGGGGATAAACCTGCAAACCCCTGTAAAGCCACCCCCACCGGTAAAGGACCCCATAGCCATAAAATCCAAATTTTACTGTGACACTAGACTCGTGCCCTAGACTCAGCCTTGAGGGGAGCCTGCATCAGCACCGGCAATAAGGGCATGTCAGGCCCAGACACAAGTCCTAGGTGGGATGCACAGGCACCCATGCTCAGTGGCCTGTTCCCCAAGCTCGCTGATAGGCACCTCTGAGACTCATGCCAGCCAAGCTGAAGGGCGCCTCAGGGACACCCCAGGACTGTGCCCCACACACATGAGGAAACCGTGCTCTTTGGAGATCTGCGGAACAGTCAGACTGGAAGACACCTGTGTGCCACTCTGAGACACCACCAGCTTCGGGAGCCTCCCTGGACACAAACTCGCAGTCTAACATGCCCCCGGATGACCACCCTCACGGCAGCCCACTGGGGAGCCCACCTCAGCAGCAACAAATGGAGCCTGCCCTGCCCCGAGGCCCTTGACATAACTCTACTGTCTGTTTTCAGGCTTCCATCCCAAGACGCCTGGCCCCCAAACTCCCCAGGTGAACGACGCCTATGGGAAAACCCAAAAATCTAACTGCCCTGTGGGGGGAAACTGTGTCCTTTGAAGCTCTACAGAGCCCTCAGAGAGGAAGAAACCTGCACGCCCTTCTGAAAAGACCCCCACCATCAGCGGACCCCTGGCCAGCAACCCTGATCCCGCTGCACTGCAGGACGCATTTCCTGGAATCAACCCCCAGGGGAGCCTGCTGCTGCCCCTCAGAACAGTTTGTTACTTGAACTGCAGCCCCTGGAGGATTTTACCAGTTGCCAAGCACATTCAGATGCGGCCTTAAGAAAGATGTATAGTGGCAACAGGTCTCTGTGGAGAAGGACGATGGACGACCGTGTAGCTGGACGGCTGGGGATGCCCGGCTCGCTCAGGGCAGAAAGCCGCCCCTTCACCGAAGCCGGGCAGCCGGGAACACCCTGCACACCCAGGGCGAACGCTGCCTGCTTCAGGGAGGCCGAGCACCCGGGAACGCCCCGTCAGCTCAGAGTGGAACGAAAACGAAAACCGCCTGCTTCCCTTTTCCGTTCTCGCTCCTTTCTCTTCCCAGAAGTGCCTGTTGTTCGTTGGGTGAGTCCTTTGAATGTGCTTGTTTAACTTTTAATAAAGTTTATCTTTATCCTCCTCCTTGCTTGTCTGCAAGACGGGATTAACGTGTGACCTTCCTCAGTCCTACTGTTGACTATTGTTTCTCTCCAATAGAAGGGAGACTGGACTTGTTCCTGGCAGCAGTCCTTTCCGACTGTGGTCCCCTACTCCCAGTCTCTTGCAGCTGACTTGTGTGTGCCTAGTTCTTCTCCCATCGCCGACTGGAAGCGGCAGGAGCCTGCATCAGAGCCGGAGGATCGGTCCTGCCGTTCCCCAAGGCCATAACTCGAACCCTAAGTTGCATGTCCAGGCTTCCTTACACAGAGTCCTGTCCCGCAAGCCCTCCGGGTAGGGAACCCTGGAATCACAGCGTAGGAGTCCACCTGCCAACAAGCAGGAAAACAGTCCATTCCGAGCTGCGCAGAACCCTCAGAGCCGAAGAAACCAGTGTGTCCCCATGAGGACTCCCCCATATTCTACAAACCCCTGGAGCCTGATGCGCCACCTGACCCTCGTCCTCAACGCGGCTCCTCGGGGAACCCACCTCCAGACCAGCAGTTCCGGCCAGCCACGCCGCTAGCTCACCTCTCCTTAGGGTCCCCTGTCAGCTCTACGCAGACCTGGAACTCCCCTGCCTGACGCAAACCTCTGGGATCCCCTCTCCTTCTTCTCCACGAACACCGGCCCGAGGCATTCATGAGAAAGGGGGAAGGCGACCTCCTGACTGCTGCACACCTCCTAGCCTCTTCTGCCCGAGCTCTCGCCATGCACCAATGTACCTGGGCAAACTGGAAGGAACATATCCATGGAACATGACATGCTCTGAGACCTAAATCTTTCCGGGCCGCTATCTGAGGGCTCCTGATGCAAACAAAACCAAATGTATCCTACCACAGTGGGTTTGAAAAGGATCATCGACGGAACAAGAGATTAAAAACCACTCCATGGGGCGCCTGGGTGGCTCAGTGGGTTAAGCCGCTGCCTTCAGCTCAGGTCATGATCTCAGGGTCCTGGGATCGAGTCCCATATGGGGCTCTCTGCTCGGCGGGGAGCCTGCTTCCCTCTCTCTCTCTCTCTCTCTGCCTGCCTCTCCGTCTACTTGTGATTTCTCTCTGTCAAATAAATAAATAAAATCTTTAAAAAAAAAAAAAAAAAAAAAAAACCACTCCATGTTTACCTCACTCTTCATGAAGTAGAACATGATCTTCTTTCCTTGTCTTCCATCCCAGTTTCTTTCCAAGCAGTGTTCATTCCTTGGCTTCCGGGGTAAGATTTCATGATTTCTCACCTGCATGGAACAACCAGAGCGCATCATAGCAACGACCCTCCCTGCCTACCGCCCAGGAGGAAACCGTGCCATGGGAGGCTATGCAGAACCCTAGGAATGGAACAACCCGCATGCCTCCCTGAGGACACCCCCAACCTCAACGCCACCCTCCACAGTCACAAACTCACAGCCTGGTGTGCTTCCTGACCCTGTATTGGACTCAGCTCCCAGGGTTCTCGCCTCAGCACGGGCAGATGGAGCCTGGATACCCCTAAGCCCTAACCCAAACCCTAGTTTGTGTTTCCAGGCTTCTGTGCCCAGAGAACGGGCCAACGAGCCCTCCAGATTGGAAACCCCTGAGCCACACCGAAGGACTCCGCCAGCCACCCGGGAGAAAATCCTTCCATGTGGAACTGTCCAGAACCCTCGGACCATGAGAGACCAACGTGCATTCCTGAGGCCACCCTCACCGCTGACGGCCCACATGACAATAAATCCCAAAGTCTGACGTGCCGCTGGAACCCATTCTTGACTCGGCCCGACAGGGAACCTGCCTCAGCAGCGGCAGGTTGGGTCTGCCGTGCCCCTAGGCCTTAACACTACGTTGGCTTTTCTGGCTTCCATCCACAGAGAAATGGACCCCCAAGCCCTGCAGATTGGGGACACCTGAGCCACACCCCAGGACTCTGGCTGCCATCCAGGAGGAAACCGTAGATCTGAGCTCAGAACCGTAGATCAAAACCTTCAGAGCAAGAGAAACCCGCATGCCCCTAAAATGCCAGTGACCCCCGACCATAAAGCTGGATTCTGCTGCAGTGCTGGACAGATGCCCTCCACTCGGCCCTGGGTGGACCCCTCCCCAGCGCAGGAAGATCAGGGCTGTAATTCCCCGAGGCCCTCACTCTAACCATACTTTGTCTTTTCAGACTTCCATTCTGAGGTGTCCACAGATAAAGGACCCCTGAGTGACATTCCAGACTCTGCCAGCCACGGGGTAGGAAATCATGCTGTTTGGACCTGCGCTGAACCCAGAGGGGGAGAAAACTGCATGCCCCCTAAAGCCAACCCCAGCATCGGTGGCCCCCTTCCACTGAGCCCGATTCTGCTGAAGCGCCGAACATGTGCCCTCATTTCGGCCCTGAGAGGGGCCCCCCTCGGCGCCAACAGATAAGGCCTGCCATGCCCCTAATCCCTAACCCTAAGCCTAGGTGGGGTATACAGGCTTTCGTGCCCAGAGGGCTGGCTCCCGAGCCCACCACATTGGGAACGAGCCCACCACACTGGGAATGCCTGAGACTCATGCCACTAATCCACCGGCCCCCTAGGGCAAAATGGTGACATTGGGAGGTGCAGAGAGACCTCGAAGCAGGAAAAACCTGCAACCCGCTGAGACCACCCCCAGCGTCATCACCCAGTGGACCCAAACCCTGACTCTGACCCACCCCGAGGCCCGCCCTCCACTCGACAAACAGTGGAACCTGCATCAGCACTGAGAGATTGGGCCTGCCATGCCCCTACACCCTAACGCTAACCCTAGTTTAGGTTTTCAGGCTTCTGTCCCGAGAGGCCTGGCCACGCTAAGCCCCCCTGATTAAGGACCCATGAGTGACAGCCCATGACTCCGCCCACCACACAGGAGGAAAACTGGAGCTGTGCCAAACCCTCAGAGGGGAGAAACCTGCATGCACTGCTAAAGCCGCCCCCACCATCGGTGCCCCCCACCCCGGCCATAGAGCCGGATTCCGCTGCACCAGGAGATGCATGTCCTCAAATCAGCCCTGAGGGGAGCCCATCTCAGCGACGGCAGATCGGGCCTAACATGCCCCTAGGTCCCAACCCTAACCCTAATTTTTGTTTTCAGGCTTCTATCCCAAGAAGCCTTGCCCCCAAGCCCCCCTGATTAAGGACCCCTGAGTGACAACCTGACTCCGCTGGACACAGGGAAGAAACCCTCAGAGTGGGAGAAACCTGCGTGCCCCCATAAAGCCACCCCTACCGTCCGCGGCTCCCCCCCACCACCGGTCACGAAGCCGGACTCTGCTGTGCCACAGGATGCCTGTCCTCAACTAAGCCCTGAGGGGAGACCGAGTGAGTGACAGCAGATCAGTTATGCCATGCCCCCAGGCCCTAACTTGAACACTGCTTTGGTTGACAACCTTCGTTATGAGGGGCCATCAAGCCCCACGGATAAAGGATCACTGAAGTACCCCCCAAGACTCCACCTGCCATGCGGTAGGAACCCGTGCTGTATGGAGCTGCAATAAACCCTTAGTGGGGGAGAAAACTGCGTGTTCCCCTAAAGCCATTCCCACCGGCTGTGTACCTCCTGGCCATAAAGCGGGATTCTGCCGTGCCACCGGACTCACGCCCTCAACTCGGCCCTAAGGGAAGCCTGCCTCGGCACCATCAGATCAGGCCTGCCATGCCCCTGTGACCTAACCCTAACAGTAGTTTGGGTTTTCAGTCTTCCAGCCAAAGAGGCCTGTCCCTCGACCCCCCAGATTAAGGACCCCTGAGCAACACCCCAGACTCAACCCACCACGTGGGAGGAAACGTTGCAGTTTGGAGCTCACGGAACCCTCAGAATGGGAGAAAACTGGATGCTGCCCTCAAGCCACCCACACCGTCGGCCACACACCTGGCCATAAAGCCGGAGTCTGCTATAGCGCAGGACAAACTCCCGAAGCTCAGCCCTAAGGGGACCCTGCCTCAGGACCAGCAGATCGGACCTCTAATGCCTCTGGGCCCTAACCCTAACCCGAGTTTCGGTTCTCAGGCTTCCATCTGAAGAGGCCTAGACCCCAAACACACGGATTAAGGACGCATGAGTGACATCCCGTGACTCCACCTGCCACACGGAAGGAAACCTTGTGGTTTGGAGCTCGCCGATCCCTCAGAGTGGGAGAAAACGGCATGCCCCCCTAAAGACACCCCCACCATCTGCGGCCCACCTGGCCATAGAGCCGTATTCTTCTGAGCTGCCAAATGCATGCCCTCCACTCAGCCCTGAGGAGCCACCACCAGCACCATCAGATAGGGCCTGCCAAGCCCCTAGGACCTAATGCAAAGGCTTTCGTTTCAAGAGGCCAGTCCCTCAAAGCCCCTGGATGAAGGACCCCTGAGGGACACCCCAGGACACCGCCCACCAAGCAGGAGGAAACCTTGCCAATGGGAACTCGCTGAACCCTCACAGTGGGAGAAATCACATACCCCCCCTTAAGCCACCCCCACCATCAGCGGCCGACCTGGGCATAAAGCCGGATTCTACCATGGCCTTGGACGAACGCCCTCGAATCAGCCCTGACCGGACCCGCCCTCGACTCAGCCCTGACCGGACCAGCACCAGCAGATCAAGCTTCTAATGGCCTTAGGCCCTAACCCTAACCATAGTTTGGGTTTTCAGGCTTCCATTCTGAGATGGCTGGCTTCCAAACCCCTGAATAAGGACCCCTGATCAACACTCCAGGACTCCAACAGCCAGGCGGTAGGAATCCGTGCCGTTTGGAGCTTCGCCAAACCATCGGAGGCTGAGAAACATACACGCCATAAAGCCAGATTCCCCGCACCACCAGATGCATATCTCAACTCAGACCTGAGGGGAGCCCATCTCAGTGCCGGCAGATCAGGCCTAACATGCCCCTAGGCCCTAACCCTAACCCCAGTTTGGGTTTTCAGGACCAAGAAGCGTGGTCCCTAAGCCCCCCAGATGAAGGACCCATGAGGGACAACCTTGACTCCGCCCATCACATGGGAGGAAACCTTGGGGTTTAGAGCTGCACCAAACCCTCAGAACATGCATGCACCGCTAAAGCCACCCCCACCATCGGCAGCCCCCCTGGCCATAAAGCCGGACTCTGCCACGCGACCAGACGCACGGCGTCCACTCAGCCCTGAGGGGAGCGCGCCTCAGCGCCAGCAGATCCGTTGTGCCATGTGCTGGGCTCTAACCCTAACCCGAGTATGGGTTTACGGGCTTCCATTCTGAGGGGTCTGGCCACCAGGACCCACGGATGAAGGAACCCTGAGCCATACACGAGGACTTCCCCCACCACAAGGTAGGAACCCATGCCTTTTGGAGCTGCACCGAACCCTGAGTGGGGGAGAAAACTGTATACCCCCCTTAGCAACCCCCACCATGGTCAGCCTCCCTGGGCATAAAGCCAGTTTCTGCTGCGCCGTCAGATGAATTCTCTCAATTCAGCCGTGAGAGGAGCCTGCCTCAGTGCCGTCCTCTTGAGCCGGTCGTGCCCCTAGGCCCGAACCCTGACCGTAGTTTCTATTTTCAGGTTTCCATTCTGAGGGGCCTGGCTCCCACGCCCCCAGATAAAGGACCCTGAGGGACACTCCAGGACTTTACCAGCCACGCGATAGGAAACTGTGCCATTTGGAGCTGTGCCGAACCCTCAGAGGGGCACGAACCTGCTACCACCCTAAAGCCACCCCAAACATCAGTGGCCCCCCTGCCGTAAAGCCATAATTTTCCACGGTGCTGGACGCATTCACTCAAGTCAGCCCTGAGGGGAGCCCCCCCTCAGCGCCATCAGATTGGGCCTACCATGCCCCCAGGCCCTAAGCCTGACCACAGGTGGGGGGTACAGGCTTCCCTGCCCAGAGGGATGGCTCCCAAGCCCACCAGACTGTGGACACCTGAAATGTATGCAGGCACTCCGCTGGCCACCTAGGATGTGAGGGTGCGATTTGGAGCTATGCAGAATCCTCTGAGTGGAAGGTCACCCTCAGCATCTGTGCCCCCTGGACCCAAACCCAGACACGGATGTGTCGCCTGACATTCACCCTCATCTCGGCCCACCGGGGAGAATACCTCAGCACAGGCAGATTGGGCCTGCCGTGCCCCTAGGCCTTAACCTTAACCCTAGTTTGAGTTTTCAGGCTTCCATCCCAAGAGGCCTGGTCCCAAGGCCCCCGGATGAAGGACACTTGAGTGACAACCCATGATTCCATCAATCACAATGGAGAAAACCTTGTGGTTTGGAGCTGTGCCTAACCCTCAGAGGGGGAGAAACCTGCATGCCCCCTGAAAGCCACCCCCACCATCTTCAGCAGCTGGCCATAAGGCCAGATTGCCACGCCACTGGATGCATATCCTCAACTCATCCCCGAGGGTAGCCTGCCTCAGTGGAAGCAGATCAGTTGGGCCATGTTCCTAGACCCTAACCCTCACTCTAGTTTAGGTTTTCAAGTTTGCATGCCAATGGGACGTGCCACCAAATCCTGAGGATTAAGGACCGCTGAGCTATACTCAGGACTCACCACGTGGTAGGAACCTGTGCCGTTTGGAACTGCCCCGAACCCTTATCAGGGAAGAAACCTGCATGGCCCCCTAAAGACACTCCTACCAGGGGTGTCCCTCCTGGCTTAAACCCGGATTCTGCCAAGCCACCGGATGCGTGCTGTCAACTCAGCCCTGAGGTGAGCCTGCCTCAGCACCATCAGATCAGACCGGCCATACCCCTAGGCCCTAAACCTAACCAAAGTTTGGGTTTACAGGCTTCTATCCCAAAAGGCCTTGCCCCCAAGCCGCCCAGATGAAGGACCCCTGAGAAACAACCCATGACTCTGCCTGCTACACGAGAGGACACCTTGCAGTTTGGAGCTGCCCTGAGCCCTCAGAGGGAGAGAAATCTGCATACCCCCCGAAAGCCACCCCCGCCATTGCTGGCACACCTGGCCAAATCCCGGATCCTGCCGTGCGGATGGACGCATATCCTCAACACAGCCTTGAGGGAGCCCGCCTCCGCGCCGGCAGATCAGTCGTGCAAGTCCCCTAGGCCCTAACCCTCACCCTAGTATGGGTTTTCGGGCTTCCATTCTGAGGGGCCTGACTCCAAAGCTCCCCAGATAAAGGACCCCTGAGCAACATTTTAAGACTCCACTGGTAATGCAGGATGAAACAGTGTGTTTGGAGCTACACCGAACCCTCAGAGGGTGAGAAGACTCCATGCCCCCATAAAGCCACCCCAAACTTCAGGGGCCCCCAGACGATAAAGCCAGATTCTGCCATGCCGCTGGACAAATGCCCTCAAATCGGGCTTGAGGGGAGCCCACCTCAGCTCCGGTAGATCGAGCCTGTAACTCGCCTAGACCCTAACCCTACCCCTAGTTTGGATTTTCAGGCTTCCATTCCGAGGGCCCTGGCTCCCAAGAGTCCCAGATCAAGGACCCCTGAGAAACACTCCGAGACTAGCCACACACTAGGAACCCATGGTGTTTGGGGCTGCGCCAAATCCTTAGCCGAGGAGAAACCTGCCTTCCCCCCTAAAGCCACTCCGCCATCAGAGTCCCTGCTGGCCATGGAGCCGGATTCTGCCCTGCCGCTGGGCACATGCCCTCTACTCAGCCCCGAGGGGAGCCTGCCTCAGTGCCTGCAGATCGGGCCTGCCATACCCCCAGGCCCTAACCCTAATTTGGGTTTTCAAGCTTCCATTCTGAGAGGTCAGGCTCCCAAGCCCCACAGATGAAGGACCCCTGAGTAAAATTCCAGGACTCCACCAGCCACGTGGTAGGAAACCATGCTGTTTGGAGCTGCATCAAACCCTCAGAAGGGGATAAACTGGCTTCCACCCTAAAGCCACCCCAACCAACAACAACCCTCTGGCCATAAAGCTGGATTCTGCGGCGGTGCTGGACAACTGCCCTCAACTCAGCCCTGAGGGGAGCCCGTCTCAACAATGGCAGATGAGACCTGCCATGGACCTACACCCTGACCCTAACCCTAGGTAGGGTGTTCAGGCTTCTGTACCGAGGGCTGGCTCCCAAGCATGCCAGACTGGGGATGCCTGAGACTCCCACCAGCACCCCGCCGGCCTCCTAGGGTGAAATGGTGCCATTTGGAGCTGCCCAAAAACCTCAGAGTGGGAAAAACGGGCATGTCCCCCAAGGCCACCCCCAAGATCTGCATGCGCCCTAGAACCAAAGCCAAACCCTTCCACCTGACACCCGCCCTCAATTGGGGATGAATTAGGATGAATCCTAATCCTAACCCTAGTTTGGATTTTCAGGCTTCCATCTCAAGAGGCCAACATGGCGAGAAATCCCTCTATGAATCAGGCGCACGCGTGGTCCATGTCTCCTGCTACTCAGCCCCCTGGGATGCCCGCACCCGCACTGGTGGATCGATCCTGCCATGTTCTTAGGCCCTGACCCTAACCCTTGGTGGGGTTTCATGCTTCTGTCCCCAGAGGCATGTCCCTTGAGTCCTCCAGATTGGGGACCTCTGAACCATACCGCATGCCTCTGCCTGCCATGCCGTGCCCTGCTGAGCTGCAGAAAACCCTCAGACCTGGAGAAAGCTGCATGCCCACCCTGAGATCATCCCCCACATTTGGCACCACGCTGTGCTTCAAACTTGGAAGCTGACGCCCGACAAGAATCCCTCCTTCGATTCTGTCCCTGGAAAGCTACATTGTGCGTGGGTCCTCGGTGGAATGGCTTGCCGCCGGCCCACTTTCCTGGATGACCACGACACACACCTAGCGAGAAAGTGCTCTACACCGCGGGCGCCAGCAAGGCCTGAATCGTCACCCAACGCTGGGCGATTCTCACAAGCTTTCTACTTTCTGCCAAAATTGATAAAGATTTAGACAGAAAGCCATGAGCATTGGCCAGAAAACACACAGTGAACTCGCTTCCTGTGGCGCGGATCCACGGGGCCGCTAACTGGGCCTAGCCCAGGGAACAGAGTGGTCAAGGATGGAATCCGGTGAGAAATCCCTCTAAGAACCATGCGCGGGCGAAGCCAAGGACACCTACTACTCAGCCGCCTGGGATGCCCACCCTGGCGATGGAATTTCTGGCCTGCCATGCCCCTAGGCCCTGGCCCAAACCCTCAGTTGGGTTTTACGGCTTCGGTCCCTAGGGGTCTGGCCTCGAGACCTACAGATTGGAAACCTCTGAGCCACACTGCATGATTCCACTTGCCACCAAGGAGAAAATGGTGCTGCTCGAAGCTACGCAAAACCCTCAAAGCAGGAGAAACCTGCATAATACCACTGCGGCCATCCCACACATTCTGCTCCCACCAGGAGACAAACGTGAAGGCTGACGCCCACCCATACCCCCTCCCTTAACTCGGCCCCCTGGAAAGCTTCCCTGCATGGGGCACGTGGGGAAGCCCTGTGGGTCCGGCCCATGTTCCCGGATGGCCACGACACACACCTAGTGAGAAAACGCTCTAGACCGCAGGCGACAGCGCAGTCCGAGTCACAGCCTATCACCGGCCAATTCTCATGAGCTTTCTGCCCATATCGATTTGGGCAGAAAGCTTGAGAGAATTGGCCGGAGAACCCACGGCAAACTCACTTCCTGCGGGTCATGTCTAAAGGGCTGCTGCCTGGGCCTGGCCCACGGTCCCAAGGGTTCATGACCCGAACCCTGTGAGAAAGCCTTCTATGAGTGAGATGCATGTAAGGTCAATGGCACCTGCTCCTCAGCCCCCAGCAGTGCCCACCGTGGCACTGGCAGATCGGGCCTGCCATGCCCATAGACCCTGTCCCTAACCCTCGGTTGGGTGTTCAGGCTTCTGATCCCAGGAGCCTGACCCTCGAGTCCACACGTGAACCAAAGCACATGACCCCGCCTGCCACCCAGGAGGAAACGGTGCTACTGGAGCTGCACAAAACCCTCAGAGCGGGATGAACCTGCACGACCCCCTGAGACCAACCCCCTCCTTGGATGCCCCACCATGCCTCAAACACATAGACGGACACCCATCCAGAACCCCTCCCTCAACTCTGCCCCTGGAAAGTTCCCCTGCGTGGGAGACCTAGGGGGAGCCATGAGGGACCGCCCTGTGTTCCAGATGGCCGTGACACGCACCAAGCAAGAAACTGCTCTAGACCACGGGCGCCGGTTCGACCTGAATCGCCACCCAACGCCAGCCAATTTTCACAAACTTTCTTCCCAAACGGATATCAATTTGGGCAGAAAGCTCCTGAGATTTGGCCGGAAAACCCCCGCTTCCTGGGGCACATGTCCACAGGGTCTTCACCTGGGCCTGGCCCGGGATCCTGAGAGGTAGGAGCCTGAACCCTATAAGAAAGCATCCTACAAATCAGGCACACACGAGGCCATCACCTCCTGGGACTCATCCCCCTGGGTTGCCCGCCCCAGCGCAGGTGGATTCGGCCTGCCATGACCCTAGGCCATGGCCCCAACACTTGGTTACATTTTCAGTCTTCCTTCTCCATGACCTGTCCCTCGAGCCCTCAAACTGGGGAACCCTGAAGCATACCCAGTGAGTCCGACGGCTACCCAGGAGGAATCCATGCCCTTTAGAACTGCAGAAACCCTCAGGTTGGGAGAAACCTGTATGCCCCCCACCCGAGGCCATCGGCCACCTTCTGCACCACACTAGGCCAAAAACTCCCAGGCTGGCACGCAACTAGAACCCCTTCCTCAGCTCTGCCCCTGGAAAGCTCCCCTGCCCTGGGGCCCTCGGGGGAGCTGCGTGGGACAGGCCCGTGTTCCCAGATGCCCATGACACGCACCGAGCAAGGAAGTGCTCTAGACCACGAGCGACAGTGCGGCCCGAATCGCTGCCCGATGCCGGACAATTTTCATGAGCGTTCTTCCCAGATTGATATGGATTTGGGAAGAAGGCACATGAAAATTTGCTAGAAAACCCCTGGCGACCTCGTTTCTGGCAGCGCATGTCTGGAGGGCCTCCACCTGGGCCTAGCTTGGGGTGCTGAGTGGTCACATCCCAAACCCTGGGAGAAAGCTCTCTATAAATTAGGCACACATGAGGCCAAACACTCCTGCTACACAGCCCCCCAGAGTGCCCACACTGGCAACGAGTACTCAGACCCAGGGATGTCTGTCCCTGCACTCATGGGTCAGGGCCACCATGACCCAAGGCCATGGCCCTAACCCTTAGTTGGGATTTCAGTCTTCCTTCTCCAGGGGTATGTCCCTCGACCGCCCAAACTGGGGAAACCTGAAACACACCCCAAGACTCTACCTGCCACCCAGGAGGAAAGCATCCCATTGGGAGCTGCGGAAAACCCTCCAAGTGGGAGGAACCTGTATACCCCCGAGGCTCTCGCCCACCTTCGGCACCACACCAGGACAAAATTGGAGGCGGATGCCCAGCCAGAACCCCTAGGCCGTGGCCTTAACCCTCGGTGGGGCTTTCAGTCTTCCTTCTCCAGGCCTGTCCCTCAAGGCCTAAAATTGGGGAACCCTGAAACACACCCCATGAGTCTGCCTGCTGCCCAGGAGGAAACCATGCCCTTCGGAGCTGCAGAAAACCCTCACAGCAGGAGAAACCCGCAAGTCCCACCTGAGGCCATACCCCACATTTGGCGCAAACCCGGGCTGAAAACCCCCAGGCTGAAGCCCAGCCGGAACCCCTCCCTCAACATTGCCCCCAGAGAGTTCCCCAAAGTGGGGGCCCTCGGGGGAGCCATGTGGGCCCAGCTTGTGTTCCTGGATGGCCGCGATATGCACGGAGCGAGAAAGCACTCTAGATCACAAGCACCGGCGCGGCCGGATTTGCCGCCCAACCAAGCTATTTCTCATGAGCTTTCTGCCCAAATCGATATCAATTTGGGCAGAAAGCTTGTGAGATTTGGCTGGTAAAGCCCTGGTGAACCCCTCCCTTCACTCTGAACTCAGGGAGCTCCCCAGCGTGGGGGCCTGACCCGTGTTGCTGGACGGCCGCAACACGCACCTAGTGAGAAGCGCTCTAGATTGCAGGCGCCAGCGTGGCCCCAATCACCGCCCAAGGCTGGCCAATACTCATTAATTTTCTGCCAGAAATCTCATGAGAACTAGCCAGAAGACCCACGGCCAACTCGCTCCCAAAGCCTCAGGCATGCGGGGCTGCTGCCTGGGCCTGGCCCAGGGTGCCAAGTGGTCTCAGCCTGAACCCTGCGAGAAGCCGCCTATGAGTCGGGCATACTCAAGACCACGCATCCTGCTCCTCACCCCCTGCAGTGCCCACCCCAGAGCTGGCCAATCAGGACGGCCATGTCCCTAGGCCTGAATCCAAACACTTGGTTCGGTTTTCAGTCTTCCATCCCCAGGGGCCTTTCCCTTGAGACCTCAGATTGGGGATCCCTGATCCACACCCCATGACTCTGCCTGCTACCCAGAAGGAAACTGTGCTGTTCAGAGCTGCACAAAATCCTCAGAGTGGGAGAAACCTGCATGCCATCCCTGAGGCAACCCCGACTTTGGCTCCCCACCAGACCACAGGCATGGAGGCTGACACCCAGCCGGAACCCCTCCCTCAACTCTGCCCCCAGGAAGCTTCCCTGCACAGGGTCCCTCGTGGGAGACTGGCCCATGTTCCAGATGGCCAGGACAGGCAGCTGGCAAGAACGCATTGGAGACCGCGGGTGCCAGCGCGGCCTAAATTGCCACCCAACACCAGACAATTCTCACGAGCTTTCTGCCCAAATCGATATCTATGTGGGCAAAAAACTCGTGAGAATTGGCTGAAAAACCTCTGGTGAACTCGCTGCCAGCTGCGTGGGTCTACAAGGCCACCACATGGCCGTGGCCCAGGATCCCGAGTGGTTGTGGCCAGAACCCTGCGAGAAAGCCCTCGAGGACCCCGGGCACACGTGAGGTCAATGCCTCCGACTACTCAGACCCCTGGGGTGTCCGAACCGGCACTAGGGGATCAAACCTGCCATGCCCCTAGGCCCTCACCCTAACATGCATTTGGGTTTTCAGTCTTCTGTTCCCAAGGGCCTGTCCCTCGAGTCCTCCAGATAGGGGACCCCTGACGCACACCCCATGACTCTGCCTGCCACCCAGACAGAAAACATGCAATTTGGAGCTGCGAACAACCCTCAGAGCAAGAGAAAAGGACATGTCCCCCGTGAGTCCATCCACATTCAACTCAACACTGGGCCAGAAACACAGAGATTGACGCCCAGTCGTACCCCCTGCTTAACTCTGCTCCTGGAAAGCTCCCGGCGCCGGGACCCTCGGGGGAGCCACGTGGGCCCGGCTCATGTTCCCAGATGGCCACGTCACACACCTAGCGAGAAAGCGCTCTAGACTGCGGGGACCAGTGCGGCCCGAAAGGCCACCCAACGCCAGCAAATTCTCATGAGCTTTCTGCACAAATCAATATCGATTTAGGCAGAAGGCTCTTGAGAACTGGCCGGGAAAACCCCAGCGAACTTGCTTCCTGCAACGCATGTCTACAGGACCTCTGCCTGGGCCTATCCTGTGGTCCCGAGTGGTCGAGTCCCCAGCCCTGCAAGAAAGCCCTCTATGATCTAGGCGCACGGGAGGCCAAGGCCTCCTGCTACTCAGCCCTATGGGATGCACAACCAAGCACTGGAAGATCTGGCCTGCTGTGCCCCTAGGCCCTAGCCCTAGCCCTCTGTTGGGTTTTTGGGCTTCTGTCCCCTGGGGTCTGTCCCTCGAGTCCTCCAGATTGGGGACCCCTGATCTAAAACCCATGACTCAACCTGCAATCCAGGTAGAAACTGTGCCATTCGGACCTGCGCAAAACCCTCAGAGTGGGATTAACTTGCACGGCCCCATGAGGCCACCCCCCACCTTCAGTCCACTACCAGGCCCCAAACATGAAGGTTGATGCCCAGCTACACCCCCTCCTCCTTAACTCGGACCCTGGGAAAGCTCCCCTGTGTGGGGGCCAAGGGGGACCCATTAAGCCCTGCCCTTGTTCCCAGATGGCTACAATACGCACCTACTGAGAAAACAATGTAGACCAAGGGCACCAGCGCTGCCTGAATCGCCACCCAACACCAGCCAATTATCATAAACTTTCTGCCCAAAAAGATATTGATTTGGGCAGGAAGCTCCTGAGTCTTGGCTGGGAAACCCCGGGCGAACTCGCTTCCTGTGCTGCATGTCTGCGGGGCCTGCGCCTGTGCCTAGCCTGGGGTCCTGAGTGGTCCCAGACCTAATCCTGTGAGAAAGCCCTCTATGAGCCAGACCCGCGGGATATCGATGCCTTCCACTACTCAAGCCCCTCGGATGCCCGCCCTGGCGCTGGCAGATCAGGCCTGACATGACCCTAGGCCTTGAGCCTAACCCTCTGTTGGGTTTTCAGACTTCTGTCCCCAGGGCCATGTACCTCGAGTCCTCCAGATAGGGGAATCCTGAGCCACACCCCATGACTCCGCCTCACACCGAGGAGGAAACCATGCCTTCATAGCTGCGCAAAACCCTCAGAGCTGTAGAAACCTGCATACCCTCGCTGAGGCCAACGGCACCTTTGGCGCCCCACCAGGCCGCAAACTCGGAGGCCGAGGCTCAGCAGGAACCCGCCCCTCAATTCTAACCCTGCAAACCTCCACTGTGCAGGGTCCCTTGAGGGAGCTGCCTGGGCCCGACCCATGGTCTCTGATGGCTGTGACATGCACTTAGCGAAAAAGCGCTCTAGATCCCAGGCGCCTGTGCAGCCTGAGTTGCTGCCCAATGCCACCATTCTCATGAGCTTTCTGTCCAAACTGATATTGATTTGGGCAGATAGCTCATGAGAATCGGCCGGAAAACCCCCAGCGAACTCGCTTCCTGGGGTGCACGGCTGCAGGGCCTCCACCTGGGCCCATCCTGCTCTACAAGGCAGGTGCACATGAAGCCGATGCCTCCTGCTACTCAGCCCTCTGGGGTGCCTGCACCGAAACGAGCAAATTGGACCCGCCATGCCCATAGTCCCTGGCTATAACTTTTAGTTGGGTTTTCAGGCTTCCAGTCTCAGGGGCCTGCCCCCCAAGCCCTCCAGATTGTTGACCCCAGAGCCGCACCCCGGGAGTCCACCTGCCACCAAGGAGGAAACAGTGCCATCCGCATCTTCCCAGAATCCTCAGAACGGAACAAATCTGCATGCTGCCCTGAAGCCACCCCTACCTCTGGCACCCCCCAGCCTGACCAAAAAAACCAGAGCCTGATGTGCCAATGGACCCCCATCCTCAACTCAGCCACCCAGGGATCCTGCCACGGCACCAGCAGATCGGTCCTGCCATGACCCTAAACCCTAACCCTAACCCCAGGTTGGCTTTTCAGGCTTCTGTCCCCAGATACCTGGTTCCCAAGCCCTCCAGATTGGGGACCCCTGAGCCACACCCCAGGACTCTGCCTGCCACCCAGGAGGAAACCGTACCATTCGGAGCTATGCAAAACCTTCCGAGTGGAAGTAACCTTCATGTCCCCCAGAGGCTAACCCCACCTTCGTTGCCCACTGGGCCACAAACATGGAGGCTGACACTCGGCCGGACACCCTCCGTCGACTCTGCTCCCAGAAAGCTCCCCTGCACGGTGGCCCTGGGGGGAGCCACTTGGGCCCAGCCCATGTTCCCTGATGGCCGTGACACACACCTACTGAGAAAGCGCTCTAGACCGTGGGCTCCAGTGTGACCCTAATCACTACCCAACACCGGCCCATTCTCATGAGCTTTCTTCCCAGATGGATATCAATTTGTGTCTAGAGCTCCTAAGAGTTGACAAGGAAACCCCGTTGAACTCGCTTCCTGCGGCGCATGTCTGCAGGACTTCCGCCTGGGCCTAGCCTCAGGTCCTGAGGGGCCGCGGCCCAAACCCTACAAGAAAGCCCTCTACAAGGCAGGTACATGCAAGATAAATGCCTCCCATTACTCAGGCCCCTGGGGTGCCTGCCCAATGGCTGGCGAATCAGGTCTGCCGTGCCCCTAGGCCCTAGCCCTGCTCCTCAGTTGGGTTTTCAGGCTTCCACCCCCAGGGCCTGTCCCCTGAGCCCTCCAGATGGAGGATCCTGGAGCCACAGCCCAGAACTCTGTCTGCCACCCAGAAGGAAACCATGCCCTTCGGGGCTGCGAAAAACCCTCCGAGAGGGAACAACCTGAATGCCCCCACGGAAGCCTCCCCCACCTTCAACACTCCACCAAGCCGCAAAAACGGAGGGTGACGTTCAGACGGCCCCCTCCATCCAATCTGACTCCAGAAAGCTCCCCTGCACCGGAGCCCTCGGGGGATCCATGTCGGCCCAGCCCAAGTTCCCTGATGGCCGCAACATGCTCCTAATGAGACAGCGATCTAGACGGCAGGAACCAGTGCGGCCCGAATCGCCACCCAGCAACGGCCAGTTCTCACAAGCTTTCTGCCCAAACTGATGTCGATTTGGGCAGAAAGCTCGTGAGAATTAGCCGGAAAACACCCGGTGAACTTGCTCCTAGGGGTGCAGCCCCGCAGGACCACTGCCTGGCCTGGCCCCCAGTCCCAAGTGCTCACGGCCCTAAGGCTGGAAGAAAGTGCTCTATGAAGCAGACACATGCAAGGCCAATACCTCCTGCTACTAAGCCCCTTGGGGTGCCCACCCCGGCACTGGCAGATCAAGCATGCCATGACCCTAGGCCCTGGCCCTAACCCTAGGTTGGATTTTCAGGCTTCCATCCCCAAGGGCCTATCCCCCAAACCCTCTAGATTGGGGACCCCGGAGCCACACCCCAGCAGTCCACCTGCCCCTCGGGAGGAGACCGCACCCACGCAGAACCCTCAGAAAAGAACAAACCCTCATGCTTCCCTGAGACCACCCCCACCACAGGCAGCCCACCCGGCCACAAAACCAAGAGCCTGATGCACTGCTGGACCCCTGTCCTCGACTCAGGTACCTGGGGATCCTGCTTCAGTGTGGGCATATTAGGCCTGTCATACCCCTAGGCCCTAACAGTAACCCTAGGGTGGGTTCTCAGGCTTCTGTCCCCGTAGAACTAGCCACCGATCCCTCCAGACTGTGGACCTCTGAGCCACAGCCCAGGACTCCACCTGCCACCCAGGAAGGAACCATGCTGCTTGGAGCTGTGCAAAACCCTCAGAGTGGGAGAAACCTGCATACCCCTCCTGAGGCCACCCCCACATATGGCTCCCCACCAGACCACAAACATGCAGGCTGGTGCTCAGCTGGACCCCCTCCCTCAACTCTGCCTGTGGAGCAGGGGAGCTGCATGGGCCCAACCCATGTTCCTGGATGGCCACAACACACACCGAGAAAGAAAGAGCTCTAGACTGCATGCGCCAGCATGGCCTGAATCACCACCCAATGCTGACCAATTCTCACAGCTTTCTGCCCAAACCGATATATCAATTTGGGCAGAAAAAAATGTCAGATTTAGCCAGAAAAACCCAGCAAACTTGCATTTGGCGGCACAGGCTGGCAGGGCCACTGCCTGAGCCTGGCACGGGGTCCCAAGTAGTTGTGGTCCAAACCCTGCTAGAAAGCCCTCTGTGAGGCAGGTGCACGTGATGCCAACCACTCCTGCTACTCAACCCCTGGGGTGTGCGCCCTGGCACTGGCATATCAGGTCTGCGATGCCTCTAGGCCATTGCCCTAAGCCTCGGTTGGGGTTTCAGGCTTCCATCCCCAGGGGTCTGTCCCCAGAGCCCTCCATATTGGGGACCCCAGAGCCACACCCCAGGAGTCCACCTGCCACCCAAGAGCAAACCGTGCTATTTGGACCTGTGCAGTACCCTCAGACCGTGAGAAATCCCCATGCCTCCCTAAAGCTAACCCCACCTCTGGCGGCCACCCCTGGCCACAGAAACCAGAGTCTGACACACTGCCTGACCCCCGTCCTCTACTCAGCACCCCTGGGATCCCACCTAAGAGCCATCAGATTGGGTCTACCATACCCCTAGGACCAAACCCTACTTTGGTTTTCAGAATTGTGTCCCCAGAGACCTGGCCCCCAATCCCTCCAGGTTAGTGAACCCTGAGCCACACCCCAGGATTCCGCCTGCCACCCAGGTGGAAACCATGGCGTTTAGAGCAGCGTAGAACCCTCAGAGTATGAGAAACCTGCATACACCCCGGAGACTGCCAGCACATTCGGCAGCTCCCCTGGCCACAAACCCGGGGCCTGAGGTGCCGCCTGACCCCCATCCTCAACTCAGTCCCCCGGAAATCTCACTTCAGCGTGGGCAGATCAGCCCTACCATGCCCCTAGGCCCTCACCATAACCCTAGGTTGGGTTTTCATGCTCCTGCCCCAGAGGCCTGGCCCCCAAGCCCTCCACATTGGGTACCCCTGAGCACACCCTAGGACTCCACCTTCCCTACAGGCGGAAACCATGCTGCTCAGAACTGCACAGAGATCTCAGAGCGGGAGAAAACTGCATGACCCCTGAGACCACCCACTTTGTGCCCCCCACAGACCACAAAGCCAAAGCCTGATGCCCAGCCTGACCCCTTCCCTAAACTCTGCCCCTGGGGAGCAAGTCTCAGCAAGGACCCTCAGGCAAGTCCTGTGGGTCTAGCCCTTGGTTCCAGATGGTCGCAACATGCCCTTGGCAAGAAAGTGCTCCAAACACCACACACGCACACCCCGAATCACTACACAATGTCAGCCAATTCTCTTCATCTTTCTGCACAAATTGATATGGACTTGGACAGAAACCTCGTGAGAATTGGCAAGAAACCCCCCGGCAAACTCGCTTCTGGCACTAGGAGCCCTCAGGGGAGCCGACTGGGTCTAGACGGTGGTCCCAGGGGTCACAGCCTGAACCTTCTGAAAAAGTACTCTCAACAACAGGCACTTGCTGGCCTGAATCACCCCAGAACACTGGCGACCCCTGCCCTCTACTCAGCCCCCTGAAAAGGTCATCTCAGCGCTGGCAGATCAGGCCTTCAAGGCCCTTAGGCCCTAACCCTAACCCTAGGTTGTGTTTTTAGGTTCCGTCACCAGAGGTGTGGCCCCCAAGCCCTCCAGACTGGGGAACCCTGAGCCAAACCACAGGACTCCACCCATTCCCCAGGAGGAAACGGTTCTATTTGGAACTGTGCAAATCCCTCCAAGTAGGAGACTCGTACATGCCCCCTGAGATCACCCCCACATCCAGCGCCCCCCTAGAAGAAAAGCCTCATCCTGACACTCTGCTTGACCCCTGACCTCAACTTGGCCACCCAGGGATCTTGCCTCAGTGATGACAGATCAGGCCTGCCAGGGCCCTAGGCCCTAACCCTGACCCTATGTTAAGTTTTGATTCTTCCATCCCCACAGGCCTGCCCCCAATCCCTGCAAATTGGGACACCTGAACCATACCAGAGGATTCTGCTTGCCGCCCAGAAAGAACTGTGTCATTTGCAACTCCATAAAGGCTTCAGAGCAGAAGAAATCCACATACCCACATGAGACCACCATCCACCTTCAGCCGCCTCATGGACACAGTCCTGGAGTCTGACCCTCAGCCTGACTCACACCCTCAGCCCCCCAGGGCCCTTGCCTCAGCGCAGGAAGATCTGACCTTTGTGCCCCTACACCCTAACCCTTTCTCTAGCTTGGGTTTTCAGGCTTCTGTCCACAGAGTCCTGGCCCTCAAGCCCTCCAGACTGGGGACACTTGTGTCATTGCCGTGGCATCCGCCCGCCACCCAGCAGCTAACCGTGCCATTTGGAACGCTGGCAAAAACTTCATAGCAGGAGAAGTCAACATGCCCACCAGAGGCCACCCCCACCTTCACTGGAACCTGAGTACGAACCTGGAGACTGACATTCAGCCTGATCCACGCCCTCAACTCAAGCCCCTAGGGTGCTCGCCTCAGTGCCAGCAGACCCTAACAGTCTGTGATGTTCTTCGGGGTCTGTCCCCAGAGACCTGACTCCCAATACCCAGAGACTGCATATGCGTGAGCGATACCAGTGGCCTCCTCCTGCCACCCAGAAGGCGTCCATGCCATTTGTTGTTCGAGAAAAGATTCAGAGAGGGGAAATATGTATGCCCACTTAACCCGCACCACCTTCAGCGTCCTCCTCTGGACACGTGGAGACTGATACTCAGCCTAACCCTTGCCTTCAACTCAAGCCCTCGGGAGTGTCACCTCAGCACTGGCAAATCAGGCCTGCCATGCCCCTAGGCCCTAACCCTAACTCTAGGTTGGATTCTAAGGCTTCCCTCCCCGAGAGTCCTGGCTCCAAATCCCCAAAGCCTGGAACATCTGAGCCGTGCCAGAGGACTCAGCATGCCGCCCAGAAGGAGACCGTGCCGCTTCGAACTCAGCAATGGATTCAGAGTAGGAGTTATCTGCATGACCCCTTGAATCCACCACCCTATTGAGCGGCCCTCTGGACACAAACCCTAAGCCTGACACTCCCCCTGACCCATGCCCTCAATTCAGCCCCCTGGGAAGTTCACCATACTGATAGAAGATGGGCCATACCATGCCACTAGACCCTAACCTTAACCTTGGGTTGGCTTTTTAAAGAACCACTCCCACTGGTCTGGCTCTAAATCCCAGGGAATAGGCCACCTGCGGAAAGCAGAGGACTCACCCCACAGCAAGGTCAAAATCATGCCTTTTCAGAGAAAGGATTTAGAGCAGGAGAAATCTGAATGAAATCTTAAACTAATCCCTACTTATTTATACTTTAATACCGTACTGACCATAATATGGAGACTCATACCCTCCTTATCTCTACACCTCTACTCAGAGCTTGTGAAGGCCTCCGTACCTAAGCAGATCACACCTTCCATGCTACTGGGTTTACCGCCATCCTAGCTTAAGACATGGGTATATACATGAACACACCTTTCCACAAAAAGGACATTCGAGTGACCGACAGACACACGGAAAAGTACTCCACATCAGTGACCATGAGGAATCGCAAATCAAAGCCACAATTAGATACCACCTTACAACTTTCGGCATGGTGAAATATATCAAGACAGGGAGCAACAAATGTTGGCAAGGATGCAGTGAAAGAGTAACCCTCTTACACTTTGGTGGGAATGCAAGCTCATACAGCCACTCTGTAAAATGGTATTGAGTTTCCTGAAGAAGTTAAAAATAGAGCTACTCTATGATCTAGCGATTGCACTACTAGGTATTTACCCTGAAGATACAGATTTAGTGAAAAGCGGTTACACCTTCTCACCAAGGTTTCTAGCAGAAATATCCACTATAGCCAAACTACAGAAAGAGCCCAGATGTTCACGGGCAGATGAAAGCATCAAGAAGATGTGGTTCATATCTACAATAGAATAGTATTCAGCCATCAGAGAGGATGAATACTTACCATCACATCGACCTGGATGGAACTAGACGGAATTATGCTGAGGGGAATAAGTCTATCAGAGAAAGACAATTATTATATGGTTTCACTCTTATATGAACTATAAAAAAACAGCACAGAGGATCATAGGGGAAGGGAGGAAAAACTGAATGGGAAGTTATCGGAGAGGGAGGAAAACCATGAGAGACTCTTAACTACAGAGACAAGCTGAGGGTTGCTGGAGGAGATCACTGGGTGATGGGCAGGAAGGAGAGCTTAGGATGCAATGTGCACCGGGTGTTATACACAACTGATGTATTATTGACCACTACAACGGAAACGAATGATGTACTGTAAGTTGGCTAATTGAATTTAAATTAAACAGACAGAGCTCAAATAAAAATTTGTATGGAACCACAAATGATACTGAATAGCTAACACAATGTTGAAAATAAGAAGAAAGCTGGAAGAGTCACGATTCCAGATTTCAATTTATACTACAAAGCTATAGTCATCCTAACAGTGTGGTACTGGCACAAAAATACAATAACCAAGGGAATGGGATAGAAGCTCAGACATAAACCCACAATTATGAGGCCAATTAATCTTCCACAAAGCAGGTAAGAATATCAAAAGGGAAAAGGACAGTCTCTGTAACAAATAGTGTTGGAGAAACTGGACATCTATGAGCAAGAGAATGAAATCAGACCACTTTCTGACACCATACAGACAAATAAACTCAAAACAGTTTCATGACCTCAGTGGGAGACCTGAAACCATAGAAATCCTACAAGACAGCACAGACAGTAACTTCTTGACATGGACCATAGCAATATTTTTATCAACTGTCTCCTGAAGCAAAGGAAACAAAAGAAAGAATAAACCATTGGGACTATATTAAAATGAAAATTTTCCACATGGTGGTAAAACAATGAAAAAGTAATAATAAGATGACCTATGGATGAACCATGAGAGACTATGGACTCTGAAAAACAATCTGAGGGGTTTGAAGTGGCGGAGGGGTGGGAGGTTGGGGTACCAGGTGGTGGGTATTATAGAGGGCACAGCTTGCATGGAGCACTGGGTGTGGTGAAAAAATAATGAATACTGTTTTTCTGAAAATAAATAAATTGGAAAAAAAAAAGATGACCTATGGAAAAGGAGAAGATATCCTATGCAATAAAGAGATACTGTCTAAAATATATAAAACTGATACTGTTCAACACCCAAAAAACCAAATTGTCCAGTTGAAAAATGGGCAGAAGATACAAACAGACATGTCTCCAAGGAATACAGATGGCCGACAGAAAAGATGTTCACCACCACCCATCATCAAGAAGATGCAAACCAAAAGTACAGTAAGATATTACCTCCTACTGTCAGAATGGCTCACATACAGCACAAGAAACAGCAGATGTTGGGAGGATGTGAAGAAAGGGGAACTCTCATGCTCTGTTGGTGGGAATGAACCTAGCGCAGCCCCTCTGGAAAACAGTATGGAGGTTCCACAAGATGTTAAAAACAGAGCTACCCTAGGATCCAGCAATCACACTACCACGAATATGCAAACAGTAACTCAAAAGGATGCATGCACCCCTATGTTTCTTGCAACATTATTTACAAGATCACAATATGAAAGCAACCCAAGTGTCTGTTGATAAAGCGATAAATGAGATGATAGATGCTTACACACATACACACACAGACAGTAGAATATTATTCAGCCACAAAAAGAATAAAATCTTGCCATTTGCAGCCACATGGGTGGAGCTAGAAAGTATTATCCTAAGTGAAATCAGTCAGTCAGAGAAAGACAATACCATAGGATGTCCCTCTTGTCTAGAATTTAGGAAATAAACATACATAAACAAAGGAGAAAGAAGAGAAAAAACCAAAAACAGATTCTTAACAATAGAGTAAAAACTGATGGTTACCAGATGGGAGATTACTGGAGGGATGAGTGAAACAGAGGAAGGGGACAGAGAGTACACTTCTCCTGATGAGCACTGAGTCATATATGGAATTGCTGAATCACACGACTGTACACCTGAAACTAATACAACACTGGGTTAGCTCAACTGGAATTAAAATAAATAATTTTTTTAAAAAGATTTTTCTTCCAATAACCTATTTGAAAGACCTGTCGCTACATAATGTTCATAAGCCCTACTTGGGAGTATTTACTCTACAATAATTACTTGCGCTATGCCTGGAATTCAAATTTCACTGAATTCTTATACGATTTTTTATTTTATTTTTTCAGTATTCCAAGATTCGTTGTTTATGCACCACACCCAGTGTTCCATGCAATACGTGCCCTCCTTAATACCCATCACCAGGCTCACCTAACCCCCCACCACTTCCCTTCCAAAACCCTCAGTTTGTTTCTCAGAGTCCACAGTCTCGCATGGTTCATCTCCCCCTCCGATTTCCCCCAACTCACTTTTCCTTTCCTTCTCCTAAAGGCCTCCATATTATTCCCTATCCTCCACAAGTAAGTGAAACCACATAATCGACTCTCTCTTCTTGGCTTATTTCACTCAGCTTAATGTCCTCCAGTCCCATCCACGTTAATACAAAAGTTGAGTATTTGTCTTTTCTGGTGGAGGCATAACATTCCGTTGTATGTATGGACCATATCTTCTGTATCCATCAAGCTGTTGAAGGGCATCTTGGCTTTTTCCACAGATTGGCGACTGTGGCCGTTGTTGCTATGAACATTGGGGTACAGATGGCCCTTCTGTTTACTACATCTGTATCTTTGAGGTAAATACACACTAGTACAGTTGCAAGGTCACGGGGTAGCTCTATTTTTAATTTCTTAACGAATCTGAACACTTATTTCCAAAGTGACTGCACAGACTTGCATTCCCACCAACAGTGTAAGAGGGTTCCCCTTTCTCCGCATCCTCTCCAACACTTGTTGTTTACTGTCTTGTTAATTTTGGCCATTCTAATTGGTATAAAGTGGTATCTCAAAGTGGTTTTGATTTGAATCTCCCTGATGGCTAATGTGTCTGTTAGCCATTTGTATATCTTCTTTAGAGAAGTGTCTGTTCATGTCTTCTGCCCATTTTTTGACTTGATTGTCGTTTGAATTCTTCTACTTTGCCTGTTAACCCTAGTCCATGGGAGCCATAGTCCCTTTCTGTCCAGTCTCAGCACCTATGCATTCAAGAGTATAAGTAGAGACAGATGCCACTTCATAATCCAAAAGGCTAATACTGTTACTGGTTTAGGATGAGATAGTCACAGAGTGTGGGACAGGTTTCAGAGAAGGTCTGTTATACATCCTGGATATCTAATTCAGTGATCTTCACCTGGATCCATTTGGCTAATAGTTTCCCCGTGGATGGGTTTGCTTCCAAGCACATACATGGAAGATACAAATGTGGATGGGCTCGGTGCAGGACAGGAAGAAGACCAAGTACAGACCAGGGTACAATCCCTCCCCTGATTGAGTAAATGCCATGGGTGCGGGTATAGGAGGCAGAAGCAATGTGAAAACACCAAGGTCACCAACTGAAGGCAGGAGTACAGATCAAGGGATCTTGAGATACAGGGCTTGGAGGCTGCTCTGAGCTAACTCTGGGAGGAAGAGGGGGTAAAGAGTGATAAAGAGAAATTATCTGCCCCTGTCCTGGCCCACGCCAGCTGCCCACCCTCCCGGCCACATCAGTCTACACAGAGGGCACATCCTGGTCTCAGGATGGGCTGGCTCAAGTCCTGCAACCATCAGGGGGACAGCTGGCTCCAGGGCTCAGGGATATGCTGAGGGAATTGAGAAGGAAGGCTTACCCTCTGAGGTCATCCCCTCCTTGAACAGACAGCCCTACAGGACTGCTGAAAACCCACTAACAGGTTCGAAAGACATGGCATGGACAAACCAGGGTCATGAGAAATTGAAAACAATATTCATTTTTTAAGTTTAGAGCTGTAAGCTCAGGAAGTGGGGAGAGAGTCCCTGAGGAGGACTGAGGGGAGGGCAGGCCAGGCTGAAAAGGGAGATGGATCTCTTGATTGGGGACCTGCAGCCCCCTTCCAGGGCAAGGTATTGTCCTCACCTCACAGGGGATCCATAGAAGTGTTCCGTCAGGGTACTGACAGGGCTACCTCTTTAGAAGGCTACCCTGGCATCGGGTTTCACAGAGCAGAAGAGGAGGACCAGATGGAGGGAAAGCAACACCCCAGAGGTCATGGACAAGAGAGCAAGAATAGAGGCTCATGACCATGAAGATGATAAAGAGTGGGAAGCAACAGCATGGGAGCCCACTGGCACAAAAGTACCATGGGCACAGTGTCCACAGCTTCAGTGACTGGGTGTCTCTGGCCAGGCATGACTGACCTCGTGAGCTCCAGATTAGTCCTGACCACCACCCCGGGAAGTAGGCACCACCACATCCCTCCTCTCCCCATGTTCCTCATAGGAATCACAGTCGCCAGATCCCGATCAGCTTTCATGGAAGTCAAATAGTGGCTCTCCCCACACACTGCCCTTCTAGTGGTACTCTAGTGTGACCCTGTGCCTGGCCAGGGACTGCTGTCTACCTGACTCCACACAACTCAATAGACAGGAGGGTGTCCCTGATTTCCACAGGACATGATGAGACAGATCCACAGGCCCTGCTACCCCACCCACCACCAACACCCAGTGGGTCACTCAGGACCTCAGCTATTGTCATGAAGCGCACCATGCCCTGTTTCAGTCACTTTCAACAGAAAGCCTAGTTCGAATCCCCCACAATACCATACATCCTGGTCGCTGACCTGGGGCCATGCCACGAACTCACATGGCACCTTTCTGTTAGAGAAAGGCACCCCTGCACCTCATATAAAATGCTTCTAATGAAGTACACGTCCATCAGGACTAAAGTGTGAACAGTGGTATACAGCCTGCATGGTAGTCAGTACTTCCGACTCCAGTCTCACAAAACCTCCCTCTGTCCCCACAGAACTCATGCTCTTCCCTCAGCCAAAAAAAAAAAAAACAGGAAACAAACATTTAATATGAATGGTCCCCCTTCACCTTCTAATTCAGATCTTGTCCAATCACAACGATATGAAACTGGCCATCATTCACAAAAAGAAAATGGGACTGTCAAGAATATGGGGAGATTTAACAACATGCTACTAAACAACCAACTGTCAAAGAAGAAATCAAGAAATTTTAGAGGTACCCTGAGACAAAAAGGAGAACCTACAAAAACTTATGAGATGCAATAAAAGTAGTTCTAAGGGGGAAATTCATAGAAATTCAGATCCCTGTCAATCCAGAAAAAGGCTCTCCAATACACTTCCATGGGAAAAAAGGAGGGGGGAGAAAAGCAAATCCCCAAATCAGTAGGAATAAGAAAATAACAAAAAGGAATGTGGAAATAATTCAATGGAGACTAAAAAGACAAAAGATCAATGAAAATAAGAGCTGGGAGCCTGGGTGACTCAATGGGTTAAGCCTCTGCCTTCGGCTCAGGTCATGATCTCAGGTTCCTGGGATCGAGCCCTGCATAGGGCTCTCCGCTCAGTGGGGAGCCTGCTTCCCCCTCCCTCCCTGCCTGCTCTCTGCCTACTTGTGATCTCTCTCTCTCTCTCTGTCAAATAAATAAATAAAATCCTTTTTTAAAATAAAAAAAGGAGATGTGGTTCATATATACAATGGAATATTACTCCACCTTCAGAAACGATGAATACTTACCATTTGCATGGACATGGATGGAACTGGAGGGGATTATGCTAAGTGAAATAAGTCAAGCAGAGAAAGACAGTTATCATACGGTTTCACTCATATGTGGAATATAAGGAATAACACAGAGGATCATAGGGACAGGGTGGGAAACGTGAATGGGAAGATATCTGAGGAGGAGGAAAACCATATGAGACTCTGGACTCTGGGAAACAAATTGAGGGGTGCAGAAAGGGAAGTGAGTGGGGGGATGGGATAACTGGGTGATGGGCATGAAAGAGGGCATGTGTGGTGATAAGCACTGGCTGTTGTACTCTGTGAATCATGGAAGTAATTGAATCAAGAATAATGAATCATCGAACACTACATCAAAAACTAACAATGTGGGGCACCTGGGTGGATCAGTGGTTTAAAGCCTCTGCCTTCGGCTCAGGTCATGATCTCAGGGTCCTGTGATTGAGCCCCGCATAGGGCTTTCTTTAGCCTGCTTCCCTTCCTCTCTCTCTGCCTGCCTCTCTGCCTACTTGTGATCTCTGTCTGTCAAATAAATAAATAAATAAAATCTTTAAAACATATATATCAATGTATTATACCTTGCCTAATTGAATTTAAATTTTTAAAAATGAGAAACTTTTAAAAAAGGAATGAAAGATGATCCATGATGATGAATACCACAAAAATACAAAAGATCATCCGAGTACTATGAGCAAGTAGAGGCCAACACACTGGACAACCTAGAAGAAATGGGTAAGTCCCTACCAACAACCTAGAAAGACAGAACCATGAAAGGGAAAAAATCTGAACAGACTGATCACTAGTAAAAAAGATTGATTTAGGGGCACCTGGGTGGCTCAGTGGGTTAAAGCCTCTGCCTTTGGCTCAGGTCATGATCCCAGGATCCTGGGATCGAGCCCCGCATCGGGCTCTGCTCAGCAAGGAGCCTGCTTCCCTTTCTCTCTCTGCCTGCCTCTCTGCCTACTTGTGATCTCTGGCTGTCTAATAAATAAATTTTTTAAAAAAAGATTGATTTGATAATCAAAAACCTCCCAAGAAACAGAGGTCCAAGACCGAAAAGTTTCACTGAGGAGTTCAGCCAGACAGTAGAAGAATTAATACAAATCCTTCACAAACTCTTTAAAAAGTAGAAGAGGAGGGCATCCATTCAAACTCATTTTAGGAACTAAGCACTATCCTGCTACCGAAACAATTCAAGAAAAGGATTCCAGAAACATACAAGAAAAGGAAATGCCAATATCCCTCATGAACATAGATGTCAAAATCCTCAAGAAATTAATCAGCAAATTGAATTCAACAATACATCAGGAGAATCCCACAACATGATCCACTGGGATTTTTCACAGTGAGGCAAGGACGATTCCACATCTGCACATCTACCAATGGGTACATCACCTCAACAAAATAAAAAATAAAATCATATGATTGTTACAATAGATGCAGAAAGAAGTTCTCACAAATCTGGGTATTGGGGGAACATTCCTCAACACAATAAAGGCTCTATATGTTGCATGGAGCACTGGGTGTGGTACATAAACAATGAATTCTGGAACACTGAAAAAAAATTTTTTAAATAAATAAATAAGTAATTTTTTAAAGGCCCTATATGAAAGGCCCATAGCTGACACCATACTCAAGAGTGAAAAGCTGAAAACTTTTCCACTAAGACCAAGAACAAGACAACGATCGCCACTTTCATTCAACACAGCACTGAAATTCCAAGACAAAACATTTAGACCAAAAAAATTTATGAAATCCAAATAGGAAAAGAAAACAGTCACTATTTGCAGATGACAGGATACTACAAATAGAAATCCCTAATGATTCCACCAAAAAAACTGTTAGAGAAAACAAATTCAGTAAAGCTGCAGGATACAAAGTTGACATACAGAGACCTATTGCATTTCTTCTTTTAAAAGATTTTATTTATTTCTTTGACAGAGGAAGCATGAGCACAGTCAGGGGGAGCAACAGAGGGAGAGAGAAAAGCAGGCTCCCCACTGAGCAGGGAGCCCGATAAGGAGCTCCATCCCAGGACCCCAGAATCATGACCTGACCTGAAGGAAGATGCTTCACCAACAGAACCACCCAGGTGCCCCAACTTGTTGTGTTTCTATATACTACAGACAAACTTTCACAAAAAGAAACTAAGAAAGCAATGCCATTTACAATTGCATGGAGAAAAAATACCTAGGAATAAGAGTAACCAAGAATAAGAAAGACCTGGTACACTGAACACATGGTGGAAAATAAAGGAAGTGCATGTGTGCATTGGGGTGGGGAGAAATGCGTGGGTCAAAGAAATGGAAGATGACACAAATAAACAGAAGCGTATGCCATGCTCATTAACTGGACATTAACATGTTCCTCATAGCCAAAGCAATCTAGAGATGTGATAAAATCCCTATCCGAATCCCAATGACATTATTCAAAGAAATAGAAGACAATTCTAAAATTCATATGGATTCACAAAATCCATATACCCAAATACCCAAAGCAATCTGGGGAAAGAAAGCTGCAGTCACCGCACTCCCAGATTTCAAACTAGAATACAATGTTATAATCATCAAAACCGAATGGTACTGGCATAAACACACACACACAGAATAGAATCGAACAAAATAGAAAGCTCAGAAACTAACCCACATGTATATAGTCTTAACTTACAACACAGGAGCAGAAAATGTACAATGCGGAGGGGACTTTCTCTTCAGTGAATGAAACTGAGAAAACTGGACACTGAATGCAGAAGAATGTAACTAGATCACAACACCGCACACAGAAATTTTAAACGGATGAATGACTTGAACATAAGACCTGAATGCATAAGCCTCCAAGAAGAAAACACACGTAGTAAGTTTCTTCACATTGGTTTTGGCAAAGTCTTCAGATCAGACATCAAAAGCAAAGGCAACAAAGGCAAAAATAAGCAAGTGGAACAACATCAAACTGAAATCTTCACGGCAAAAGAAACCAACAAAAACTTAAAAGGCAACCCACCCAGTGACAAAATCATCTGTAAATCATACATGTGAGAAGAGGCTAATATCCAAAATACACAAAACACACATACAAATCTAAACAAAAACTAAATAAAAAACGGGAAGAATAAGTGAATAGATACTTTCCAATGATAACATACATGTGGGAAACAGACACAGAAAAAGTTGTTCAGCATCACTAATCTTCATCAGGGAACTGTAAGTCAAAAGAGGAGTTAGCTGTCACAACTTTTGGAACGGCATTTGTCCCAGAGACAGATACCAGGTGTGGTCAAGCATGTGTAGATGAGGGACCCAATGGGCTGTTGGTGGGAATGTACATTGGTGCAGCCACAGTGGCAAACAGTAGGGAGGTTCCTGAAAATAATAAACACAACTACCGTGAGACCCAGTAATTGCTCTATCGAATATTTTTTTGAAAACACAAAAACACTCCCTCAAAAAGAGAGATGCACTCCCAAGTTCACTGGAGCATCGTTCACAATAACCAGTCACGGAAACAAACCTTGAGAACATTATGCTAAGGAACGTAGACACAGAACGACAAACTGATGCTCTCATGTCCAGTCCACATGGAAACAAAAACATAATGAACACATACATACTGAAAACAAATTGGTGGTTGCCAGATTCAGGGAAGTTGGGGGCGGGAAACAGATGAAGGTGGTCAAAGGTGCAATGTTTGAGTGATAAAATCTGCAAGTCATGAAATGTTCTGTGTCACAGAGAGACTAAAGCTAACCCTGCGGGAGGGGTCCAGGTTCCCCTGTTCTTTGAAAGTACATTTTTCCTAGGAAACCTTTCCTAGCAGAAATTGTGTAAAGAAGTAATTACCATTAAATTGTACAGAAAAATTAGTGAGTATGATCGGACTCTAAAAATTTCTTCTCCTTGGCCTTTCTTCAGACTCAGGACACAACTTCCTAATGGATACCCAAGATAAATGGAGATAAAGCACAACGGATGCTCACAGCCACGATTCAAAGCACTGGTGGCTGGATATGGAGAGCACTGCCCAGGAAGGAGCTGGTTGGGGTGCACGCTGCCTCTGTAGGGGTTCCCCACAAAACAGGTGCTGAACGCAATGTCCACTCTTTGACTTTTTTCATAAGAGGGAAATCCTCTTCAGGTTTCTTCCTGCTACTGAAGCTGGGTGAAAACGTCGATCTTTCAAAACAGCCAAGTGTCTTACCATGAACTTTGAAAGTGGGGGAGACTTGTACTTGAAAGTTGCTGAGGGGGCAGAAGCTCAGAGTTCTCCCAGACACGAACATCGGCAGGTCCACTGTGAAAGGTACTTTCCTCAGCATGTGGAACACAGACTCCCTCCTACTCCCAGAAACTTCCTCCTTCCCCTCACTTGGGGCAACCAACAAGAGCTGGGAGTTCTCTCAATTCCTCCTTTCTCCCATTCCCAATATCCAGGCCATCAGCAAATCTTGTGAACTCCGTCTTCAAAATGCACCCAGAATAGGATTAACCACTCCTTCCAAGGCCACCCATCTGGTCCACACTCGAACCTATCTCTTGCCTGAGTTCCTAGAAAAGCTTCATTATTGACCTCCCTTGTCTATCCTCAACACTGTGTCATCTGTTCTCAACACTGTAGCCAGGATGGCCCAGTGAAACAAGGCCCCATGGGGTCACAGCCCTGTAATGGCTTTCTGTCACCCTACTGTCACCTCCTGGAGGTCACGTCCTAAGCTGCCTCCTGTGGCCACAGGGCCTTCTTGCTGCTCCTGGACATACCTGGTATGCTCCGTCCCAGGGCTTTTGCACATGCTTTTCCTTCCATTTAGAAAGCTCTTGATGTGATATCAGTCACCTTCTTTAGATCTTGATTCAAGTATCACCTTCCTAGTGAAATACCACCTTCCCCCATGTGAACATCGACCACCACCCCACCTCCCTTTCATCACCCCGGCCCTGCCTCCTGCTTTATATTTCCAGAGCAGTTATCACAACCACCAGTCCATCTTGGAAAGGGAGAAACAGAGGCCTACATGGATGGTTTCACTTCTGACTCACTGCAATTTCCTACTCCAGAGCCCTGGGGGAAAAGGTGACCAAAGCTCTTGCACAGTCAGGATGCCTGGGCCAAGGAGTCCACCTAATGCACCCTCCACACCATCAGGGAAATGAGCCATAAGGGGAACCCACTTGCACATGAAACCTGAAACCAGACACCTTCCTCGATTACAGGTGAGCACACACACTTCCTCCCCTTGCCTGATGAGCTCACCTGAGAAAGCTGAGCAGAAAAGCATCCCAGGGCCTCAATCTCCCTCTGGTCCACGTCCTGGGAAACAGACATCTCTCCTCCCTACACCAGCTACCTGTGACCGACATCCAGCATCCTCCTGTGGTCAGGCAGAGTGCTGCACCTATCCCTCTTTCCTGGGATGTCATGACAAACCAGACTTTGGTGCACAGTTTTCCGGAAGGAACCTGCAGTAGCAGCAGCAGCAGCAGGCTTCCCAGGTTTGGCCTCAGTCGTGCACATCAGGCCCCAAGAGGAACTAGAGCTTCCTGGAGACTGGCGTGCTGTGTGCCCTTGGAACCGAATAGCAGGAGCTGAGATTTCAGTTCCAAATGAAAACTGGCCTCTTCCGCATAGCACAGGAAAGCGGAGGATCTCTCAGGTGTGTGGCTTTGGAAGAAGTTCTTCTGCTGGTTGAATTCATAGACACCAGGCAGAGGACACCTGCTGCACCTCATCTGAGAAAGCAAGGGGCACCGGGGCAGGATCAATAAAGTTGCCTGTGGACTGCTTCCCACCAACCACCCTGCTGAGCCGAGGGCATGAGAACCAAAGAGAAAGTAACGATAGTGGTACATCTGCAGCAGTAGGGCTGGCCAGGGAGCAGAGCCCTGTCCCTGGAGCAGGATGGCCTGCCCTCAAGAGTGGTGGTCCACCACCATGGCCTCACAATCTCCCAGATATCTGATCTGACAATGCTTCCAGGCTCAGACCTGCTCACATGATGAGTCATAAGATCCAGAGACTGCTTTCCACCCCGGCTCAATGCTACTCACAGAGAAGCAAACTCCAGCCTCAGAAATGTATTCATCATTAGCCCTGGAATTCCCTGAGTTTGTCTACACTGGCCCACCCAGTGTCCCATCCGATCATTCCTCAAGTGCCCTAGGGTTCCAAGCCACTTTCAAGCTGCCTGTAGTGACTGTGAACCTTTAATTAATGAATGCAATAAATAAATAAATTAAAATGGAGTAGGCCTCCCCTACTCCAACTAAAAGTAAACAGGTAAAAAACATTCATAGCAAGCATGGCAGGTACGCCTAGACCAATGTGTGTGTAGTGATAAGACTAATGTGTGTGCAGATTAACGTAGAGCAATAAGTTGTAAATATTTTGACCAGTGAAATGATGTTGCAAAAATGTTGCAAAAACATGTTAACAAGTGATGTAATATGTTCATGAAGGAGACTTAGCACAGCATATAAAAGAGGCATCGGGTTGGACTGAGGCGAAGCGAGTTCCCTGTCGGGAGAACATCGTCGCCGGTGCTGCCGACGCCCCGACAGTCTCGTTGCCGACCACTAGCTGGTTCTTAGTCGCAACTTCTGCGGTCACCTCTCTGTCTAGATTGTGAGGCGACGTCTCCTTCATCGTGACAACTTGACGAGCTGCCAAACCGCGATGATTGCGGTGCGGACCTCGTCCCAATAAATATCAAGTGAGTGACATCTTCCAAATCTCTCTTCATTCTTATAAGCCGCGACCTCCCGGCGGGACGCAGGGGCTTGCTCGCGACACTGCCCTCATCAAGGCAGGAACTGGTCCGAGTAGAAAGACCAGCCAAGTGACTCTGTGTGCTGGAAACTTGGACAACATCCTCCCTGTACACCAACACTTCCAAGTCCAAGCTTCAAACCTTCGCTCACTGTGCACTGAGGACCGTGTCAGCATGAACACTGCTCTTCCAAATCTCTTATCTCCCATTTCTTCAAATCAGAAACCAGGCTCCAGTCACCACTTCCTTTTCCCTTCAGAGAAGTAAGGAAAAGGACAGAATAAAACACTACCTGTGTGGGGCACCTGGGTGTCCCAGTGGGTTAAGCCTCTGCCTAAGCTGAAGCTTGGGTCCTCTCTCAGCATCCTGGGATCGAGCCCCGCATCGGGCTCTCTGCTCAGCAGGGAACCTGCTTCCCCCTCTCTCTGCCTCCTGCTCTGCCTACCTGTGACGTCTCTCCCTCTGTGTCAAATAAGATCTTGTAAAAAACACACACGCACGCAAGATGGTGGAGAAGGAACAGGCTGAGACAACATCAGTAGCAGGAGACCAGCTAGACAGCTTGTCCAACCATTGCGAACACCTAGAAACCCGACAGGAGATCGGAGAGAAGAAGAGCAACAATTCTAGAAACAGAACATCGACCGCTTTCGACAGGTAGGACCGGCGGACACGTGACTCCAAAGCACAGGACCTAGACCGCGGGGGAGGGGCGGCTCCCGGCGAGCGGCGGCGCCGGAGCACAAAACGGGACTTTTACAAGTCGGTGCCGCGGAGGGACGTCGCTCCAGAGGCTGAACCGGGGCGAGCCCACGCGGGGTCGGCGTGGCCCCAGGTCCCGCGGGGTCGCAGATGGATCGGGGTGTCTGAGTGCCGCAGCTCGCGGGTACTGGAGCGGGAAGCCGGCTGCGGAGACGGAGCCGACCGTGAGCTCGCCGCTCGGGCTCACCTTGACCGGCCGCAGGCTCGGAGGGCTCGGAGCGCGGCGGAGCCCAGGCGGACGGGAGGGCTTGAGCGCTTTTCTCCGAGGGCGCACTGGGGAGCGGGCCGGGCTCTCGCTGCTCCGCCGGAGCCCGGGGCCGCCAGCTTCATGCCCGCCCTCCGGAACTCCACCGACTCCGGGAACAAAAGCTCCTGAAAGCAAAGCCGAGCGGTCCCTCAGCCCGGCCCGGGTAAGGGCGGTGCGATTCCGCCCCGGGCAAAGGCACTTGGGAATCACTGCAACAGGCCCCTCCCCAGAAGATCGACAAGAAATCCAGCCAAGACCGAGCTCACTTACCAAGGAGAACAGCGGAATTCCAGAGAGGAAAAAGCAAAGCACGGAATTCACGGCTTTCTCCCCATGATTTAGTCTTGCAGTTAATTAATTTTTCTAAATTTTCTTTTTTTTTCTTCTGCTATTTTTTTAACTTTTACCCTTTCCTCTTTTAACGTTTTTTAACTAGTTTATCTTAACAATACTTTCATTAAAAAAGATAATCATAATCTTTTTTTTTAAGATTTTATTTATTTGACAGATAGAGATCACAAGTAGGCAGAGAGAAAGAGGAGGAAGCAGGCTCCCTGCCAAGCAGAGAGCCCGATGTAGGGCTCGATCCCAGGACCCTGGGATCATGACCTGAGCCAAAGGCAGAGGCTTTAACCCAATGAGCCACCCAAAATTAAATGGGTGACCCTGTTCTAGTCACCAGTCTAATACATATATATTTTTAATCCAGCTTCCAGGCCCCCAACTGGGGAAGCTCCTGCAGGATCCTGACAGGCTATGACCACCAACCCCAGGGCATGAGGCACGGTGCTGAAGTTGAAGGACTACTCTGAAGTTTGTTGCCACCACACCTGTGCCTGGGGGAACAGGGACCTGGAGGCCCCTCCTGCACAATACTGACAGCTTATTGCCACCATCCGTGAGGGACACAGGGAACAATGCTAAAATTAGGAGATGCCTCTGGGGCTGTTTCCACTACACCTGTGCCTGGGGCGGGAGACAGGAACCTGGAGGACCCACCTGCATGATCCTTACAGGCCATTACCACCATCTCCAAGGGACACAGGGCACAATGCTGAAGTTGGGGGATGGCTCTGAGGCTTGGTGCTGCCACACTTGTGCCTGAACAGGGGGACCCTGCTGATCTGGAGGTGCTGCTCAAGGTCCATTACCTGCACTGTGTCAGGGACCGGGGTGCCGCCCACTGACGTGGGGACTGTGTGCCATCCTTACATGCAGTCTTCCAGGGGAACACTGGGAAATACCACAGACATCTCTGTGGACTCAATGTCCACAACTCATCCCACAAAACCAGGGGTGAGTGGGCGTCCTAGAGTTCAAGGATCTGGGGGGTATGGCCAATTAACGGATATAGGGCAGAAGGGACTTTCAAGGGAAAAAGGAGAACTCACCTGAGTTCCCAGGATTAGCTCATTCCATGCCCCCTTCCAGTACCCCCACTTCCCACGTGGAGCTCAACCTACCACCCGGGTCCCCACCCCAGCCCCCAGCGTGTACTCACCCACCAGGGAGCCCCCACAGGTCAATCTCGCCTTCTCCTGCCTCACTGCTGTATCCAGGGGCAGCTGCGGGCCCACCCACAGAGAGGTAGCTCCACCCCCACACGGTGACTGGTCAGGGAGGGTGGTGCCCCAAGCCCATTGGTTGCTACTCCTGCCTGCATCCAAGCACCAGAACTTACACCGGTGCCTCCCTGTAACTGCAGGTGGTCCTGGAGGCCCTTCCCACCTGTACAGCTGGCTGCAGCTGGCTGGGCCGCACAGGCATTGGCGGAGTTTGGGGCGGGTCCCCCACAAGCAGGGCCCCTTCCCCGGATTCCTCTAGCTGCAGACCACCCTCAGAGCCTTGCCCCTTCCCTTCCTGCACCAACACTTCCTGAGGAGTTGTGCCTGGCTCCTGACAAGGTCAGCTGTTCTCAGACCTTCTGAGGCTTGGACTTCAGGAAATGCAAGGTTTCCCACATTTCCAAGACAACTTTAAGACCCAAATAGTAATGCTCCAAGTGGGAAGAACTTCATTTTCTGGTCTCACCCATGGAGTGGATAGTGCTTCTTAGACCTTCAAAGCACCCTTCTAGGATGAGCCCATTTGTGATGGAATATATATTCCCAATTAAAACTCTTCAGAGTGTAGGGATAGAGGAACATTCCTCAGTTTCATAAAAAACACCTATGAAAAGTCCATGGCACATGTCATTCTCAATGAGGAAAAGCGGAGAGCTTTTCCCTTAAGCTCAGGAACACAACAAAGATGCCCCATTCTTGCCACTATTTTTCAACATAGTACTAGAAGTCCTAGCATCAGCAATCAGAAAACAACAAGAAATAGAAAGCATTCAAACTGACAAAAGAAGTCAAACTCTCTCTCTTCACAGATGACATGACACTATATGTAGAAAACCCAAAAGACTCCACCCCCATATTACTAGAACTCATACAGCCTTCAGTCATGTGGCAGAATACAAAATCAATGCACAGAAATCAGTTGCTTTTCTATACACTAACAATGTAACTGTAGAAAGAGAAATTAGGGAATCAATTCCATTTACAACAGCGCCAAAAACCATAAGATACCTAGGAATAAACCTAACCAAAGAGGTAAAGGCTATATACTCTAGAAACTACAGAACACTTATGAAAGTAAGTGTTGAGGAAGACACAAAGAGATGGGAAAAATATTGCATGTTCATGGGTTAGAAGAATAAACATTGTCAAAATATCTATGCTGCCCAGGACAATCTACAAGTTCAATGTCATCCCTAGCAAAACACCATTGGCATTTTTCAAAGAGCTGGAACAAACAGGAACCAGAGAAGACTCCACATAACAAGGGAAAGGCTGAAAAAGAAAACCAACTCTGGGATCATCACAACACGATGCCTGACTTCAAGCTGTATTACAAAGCTGTGAGCATCAAGACAGCATGGTATTGGCACAAAAACAGAACATAAGGGCGCCTGGGTGGCTCAGTGGGTTAAGCCGCTGCCTTCGGCTCAGGTCATGATCTCGGGGTCCCGGGATCGAGTCCCGCATCGGGCTCTCTGCTCAGCGGGGAGCCTGCTTCCTCCTCTCTCTCTCTCTCTGCCTGCCTCTCTGCCTACTTGTGATCTCTGTCTGTCAAATGAATAAATAAAATCTTTAAAAAAAAAAAACAGAACATAAATCAATGGGACAGAGTAGAGAACCCAAAAATGGATCCTCAACTCTATGGGCAACCCATCTTTGGCAAATCAGGAATGAATATCCAGTGGAAAAAGAACAGTCTCTTAAACAAACGGTGCTGGGAAAATTGGACATCCACATGCAGAAGAATGAAACTGGACCATTCTGTTACACCATACACAAAGATAAACTCAAAATGGATGAAAGACCACAATGTGAGACAGGAATCCATCAAATTCCTAGAGGAGAACATAGGCAGTAACCTCTTTGACCTCAGCCACAGCAACTTCTTTCAAGACACGTCTCTAAGGGCACCTGGGTGGCTCGGTCATTAAACGTCTGCCTTCAGCTCAGGTCATGATCCCAGATTCCTGGGATCAAGCCCCACATAAGATTCCCTGTTCAGCAGGAGGCCTGCTTCCCCCTTTCCCACTCCCCTTGCTTGTGTTCCCTCTCTCCCTGTGTCTTTCTCTGTCTAATAAATAATTTAAAATCTTAAAAAGAAAAAGACATGTCAAAGGAAACAAAAAAAGAAATAAATTTTGGGGACATCATCAATATGAAAAGCTTCTGCACAACAAAGGAAACAGTCAACAAAACTAAGAGACAACCATGGAATGAGAGAAGATATTTGCAAATGGCATTACAGATAAAGGGCTCGTATCCAAGATCTATAAAGAATTTATCAAACTCAACACCAAAAAAACAAATAATGAAGTCAAGAAATGGACAGAAGACATGAACAGACACTTCTCCAAAGAAGACATACAAATGGCCAAAAGACAGATGAAAAAGTGCTCCACATCACTAGCCATCAGGGAAATTCAAGTCAAAACCACAATGAGGTGCCACCACATTCTAACACCAGTTAGAATGGCAAAAATTAACAAGACAGGAAACAACAAATGTTGGCAAGAATGTGGAGAAAGGGGAACCCTCTTACACTCCTGGTGGGAGTGTAAGCTGGTACAGCCACCTTAGAAAACAGTATGGAGGAACCTCAGACATTAAAAATAGAGCTACCCTACAACCGACCAATTGCACTACTGGCTATTTACCTAAACATATAGATGGAATGAAAAGAAGGGACATGTGCACCCCAATGTTCATAGCAGCGATGTCCACAATAGCCAAACTGTGGAAGGAGCCAAGATGCCCTTCAACAGATGAACGGATAAAGAATATATGGTCCATATTTATGATGGAATATCACCCAGCCATCAGAAAGGATGAATACCCGCCATTTGCATCAACATGGGTAGAACTGGAGGGGGTTATGCTGAGTGAAGTAAGTCAACCAGAGAAAGACAATTATCATACAGTTTTACTCATATGAGGAACGTAAGGAATAACATGGAGGACCATAGGGCAAGGGAGGGAAAACTGAGTGGGAAGAAATCAGAGAGGGAGAAAAACCATGAGACACCCTGGATTCTGGAAACCAAACTGAGGCTTACAGAAGGGAGGGGAATGGGATACCACAGTGATGGGTATTAAGAAGGGCACTCTGTGTTGTGATGAGCCCTGGGTGTTATACACAACTAATGAATCATTGAACACTACATTGAAATCTAATGTACTATATGTGGCTAACTGAGCATAATAAATAAATAAATGTGCTTTCTACATGAAAAACAAATAACAATGGGAACAGAAGTTCAGATTTGTAAGATATAATGTTCAGATTGTACGATGAAATGCTCTCAAGATCTGTTTCACAGCAGTGTAAACACACTTACCACTGCCAACTTTATACTGAAAATGCTTAAAATGGCAAAATCAATGTTCAATTCTTTATAATTTTTTTAAAGTACATTCTGTATGATGCCATTTTTATATTTCACTCATTTATTTCAGAGAGAGAGTGTGTGGCATGAGAGTGGTGGGAGAGGCAGGAGGGGGAAGGGAGAATCATGAGCCCAAACTGCACTGAACACAAACCCTACACTGGGCTCGATCCCACAGCCTGAGCCAAAATCAAGACTCCGTGGCTTAATTGAGGCACCATCCACCCCCACAGGCACTGGCGTTGTTTACTCCGCTATCTCCACCACCGCTGTGTTGAACTCTGTTGAAAATACATCTATGAGGGGCACCTGGGTGGTTCAGTGGGTTAAAGCCTCTGCCTTCAGCTCAGGTCATGGTCCCAGAGTCCTGGGATCAAGCCCCCTATCGGGCTCTCTGCTCAGCAGGAAGCCTACTTCTCCCCACCCCCCCACCTGCCCCTCTACCTACTAGTGATCTGTCTGTCAAATAAATAAATTAATCTTTTAAAAAAATACATCTATGAAAAACTGTGCCAGAGCTTCCAGGGGTGAGTCGGAGTATAAGCACTGCCAGGTGACGGGTGCCCCTGTGGCCTAGGAAGGATGCTGCTCACCATTCTCCCAGACAGGGGTGTCCATCACTCTTCTCTCCGGGGGAACTGCAGGAGACCCTCTGTCCTCAGGCACCTGAGCTCCACCTGATCCAGGAATTCACCTTCTCTAGCAGAGGACAGATGGGACTTCCTTCTGTGATGTGTGCAAAAAGAGGGAGGCAGGGGTGGAGGCTTCTAAGCCACACCAGTCTCTCCCTTGGTCCTGAAACCAGCAGGAAGAGAGCGCTGAAGACAGAGACTCCAGGGGGATTCCCATCCAGGGAAAGGGGGTCCACTGGAGGGCACTGAAGCTGCCAGGCCCGCCGACCACAGGCCATTTGCACAGGATCACCTCTGGCACTTCCTTAGCACGTTGTCCGTGTTCATGTGTGGATAGTGATTGACCCACTGGTGCACTTCCAGAGTCAGACTGGAAAACTTCCAGTGCCTGCTCATGGGTCAGAGGACCCCACGCCCAGAGAAACAGAGGATGTCCCTCTTTCTCCAGACCTGGAGAAGGCAACGACCACCCTGGGGCAGGACCTGGTCCAGGCATATGTTCTTCCTGAAACCCCCACTTTCAGTGGGCATTGCTGCACCTGAGAAAGGCCCCCTCAGCCCCAGAGTCAGGAGCCGTAAGGGGCTGTCTCCCATTCTGGCCCAGGACCATGACGAGAAACAATCCTGTCTTTGAGACGACAGGTCTCCTTCAGGAGCCAGAGAGAGGACTGGTCCTCCCCCTTCCCAAGTCCAGGACGCCCAGGACCCTGCGAGAGCTCTTCATTCAAGGAGGAGGCATGGAGAGCGTGTGTGTCTTGTCAGCCCAGCAAGTGAAAGAACCAAACCCCAGTTCTCAGGCTCTAACAGAAGCAGATTTTCAATGTTCTGCTTGGGGGCAGCCACCTCCCCTCTTACATGGCCTTGGGGGACCCCAAGGGAAGTCTTCCTTGCTCTCCTGCCCTCAGAATGAGGAGATGACCCCGTGTTCCAGGGTCCCACCCTGTCCCACTGCTGAGGAAGAGCCACACATAGGGACCTGGTGTCAGGAGTGTGGCCTCCCAGGGGCCTGGCAGCTGCGTGGAAGGGCTGAATGGCTTGGGGAGGAGGGGTGCTCACTGGCAACACTGTGCACCATCCCCCGCAGCACTCTGCAATCCAGACTCTGTGCCCACAATAGGTCAATCACCAGCATCCCATATGTTCCTGCCACAGGAGTGATCAATCACTCAGGATCACTGCATTGCACAGAGGCAGAGAGTGAGGCCCAGAGAGGGGAGGCAAATGACTCCAGTCACAGGGCTGCTCAGCAGAGGGGCTGGAAGGCCAGCCCTCCCGAGCCACCATTAGCCCAGCCAGGGATTCCCTGAGCCCAGGGTGAGCTCTCCCCTGCCTGCCCGGCCACACACTGGCCCCTGAGCTGGATGATGGGCTGTTCTTGGCTCTGAGGGTGTTGCTGACCAACTGGGAGAGGGAGTCCCGCTGGCAGGACAGGCTATAGTTAAAGGACAGAGTGACAGTCTGAGCTAGCACAAGCCACACTCTGGTTTCCCTCCCAGAGCCTGCCTGGGAGCTGGAGTATGGGTGCCCTAGGGGCCAGCACACAACAGGGTCTGTGCAGACCAGGGAGCCACGGCCCCCAGGGAGAGTCCATTCTGCCCTCTCCCTGCTCCTGTGCCACATAACCTCTCCTCACTGTGGGACTCCAGGACCTAAAATCAGGCCCCATAGGGCTGGTGCGGCTCCAACTTGTAATGAGTTTAAAGCCTCCTGGAGCAGCAGAATTTCCTGGGGCTGGAGGGAGGGCTGGCTGCAGACAAGGACTGGGCTGGGGGAAATGCGGGACCTCATGGAGGGTGAAGGATGGGGCAGGGGCCGAGTCCTGGGGCCACTGCTCATGGCTAAAAAGGGCTGAAATCCATGAGTGTCCACAGGGTCCCTCATTACGGTAACAACACCCTCACACTTGGGCATCCTGGTGGTGACCCCCTCCTTCCTGCCCTCCTTCCCACCCCTCTGACTCTAGCCAGGGCTGAATCCAGGGACAGGCTAGAACTCTGTCCCAGGGCACAGCCAGGAAGACAAGCAGAAGGAGGGGAGGAGAACTGGAAGGGGTAGACTGATCTTCGCCCTGCCCTGACTAGGCCTCCACTGATGTCGCCAAGTCCTCTGGCTCAACCCCGCATTTAGCTGGGCCCTGTAATGGAGTCTGAATTCCAGACCAGCTAGGTGGGGGGAAATCAGTGACTTTTGCATCCCCAGATGTCCAACCGACCTGGCCTTGCACCCTGAGCCTTGCTTCCCAGGGTAGGCACGGTTCTGATGCTCAGCAGACTTTGAAGTCACAGAGCACTTGGCAGTGATGAGGGCACATGAGGGACCACTCAGGTACAGAGCCATGGGTCGCGTACACATCCACTGCAAGGCTGGGTCATGGTACAAGTGCTGCGTGCAGGTCTCCTGTGCACACCTGGCCCTCTCAGAATGGAGGTCTGTGTACCTGGTGCACCTTTCCACCACCTCCGCCTACCCCTGGAGCAACGGCCAAGTTCAAGCATTTCCATGACCAATCCTCAGGGATAGTTGGGAACCTGGGCTCAAGAGAGGCAGGGACTGTCCCAGGACAAAAGACGGGTACAGAGTCCAAGGAGCAGAGCTTCCCTCCAGTCCTAGGCAAGCCCTGACCCTCTCATGAGGTTTGCTTGGAGGGTGAGAGCTCCTCAGATCCTTGGGGAGAGCTACCCACTCCATCCCATGTGGGGACATGACCTCGGGCATCTCCAGACAGCTAGAGGCATATGTGTTTGAGCGCGCCCATGAGTGCACGTGCACACGCACACACACACCACACTGCCCAGCTAGGGGTCAGAGGGGGAGACACCCTGGGAAAATGGTGGGTAACAAGGGGGAAAGAAGAAAGAGGTTGGAAACAGCTGGGCCATGGGGTCAGGGGCATCAGGACTCCTGGCAAAAACCGAGATCCATAACATGGAGAGGGGAGACAGGAAGGGTTGATGGTCAAGAGGCCCAAGGGGCCCAGGGGCTTTGCCAGGGCACTGGGTGGGGACAGGGTCTGGGGCCTGGTGTCCATCACCACCCTGGACTACTGCAAGTAGGAAAAGGTACCCCCTCCCCGTGTGGACAGGGCTACAACACTGAAGGCCTCCCCTTACTCTTCTATCAATGGGGCCATAGAGACAGGGTGTCCCTAGTCTCCCACAGGCTTATAGAAGAGCCTGTTGGCCTTGAATCTCTATCCGAGACCCACTGTGCTCCCAGTCTTGGGAAAATGCTTTGGACTCCCTCGAGGTCCTTCTGAGCAGAAGACAGCCTGGGGGATCGGGGGGCTGACACTGTGGGCTTGCCGAATGTGGCAGAGCACTAGACCCCTGGACTGGGGAGCAAGGGCAGGACCCTCCTTGTTGCAGCCTCAGGGTCCCCACTGGGAAGAGGTTCCAGAGTCAGTGCCCTGCTCAGGGTGAGAAGGCCTTACTTAGCAATGAACCAAGCACCAGCCCAGGAGAGGGAAACAGGGACAAGGGAGACTTCGGAGGTTTCTCCCATCCACCCTGGAGCCCACAGATCCTGCTCCTGGGAGACACACACGAACAGAGACAGACGCAGACACAGAGACAAAGACAAAGACAGAGACAGACACTGAACACAGGAGAGAGGAAACCAGGAGAAGTCCCAGACTTTCCTCCATCGGCTGGGAAATGACAGCCAAGCATTGTGTCCCCTTCTCAGTCCCACAGGCCATCCACCCTGGGAGGACGGATTCAGGAATGCCCAGGGTCCCCTGTGGGGGCTGGCCAGCACATGGGCGCAGTCAAGGCCCTTGGACCTCAACCTAATGGGAGCCCCGGGAAGTCTGTGTCACCAAGGTCAGAAGCCATGCTCTGCACTTGCCACGGGGGATGGGATACAGGCAAGAGGAGGGTGGCTTTGCCTGGATCCCAGAGCAGATCCAGGCCCCTCTGGGCTGTGTTCCATGCCCCCGCCCAGCCCCTGGCTCACCCGTGCCTGGCCAAGTGTGTGCACCAGCCTCCTGGGAGAGCGGGGATGGAACGAATGGAAAGGTCCTACCCCTGAAGGCATCCCTAGAAGGAGAAGCCAGAACAACCCCAGTGTGCAGACGTGGAGACTGGGGAGGCCCTGAGAGCCGCAGGGTGTGTGCGGGCTCACAGTCCTGGGCAGGAGCAGGAGCCCGGTCTGAACCCAGCTCTGTGCCCCCCCAGCGGGGACAACAGCTGCACCCAGGCCTCCCAGGGGCTGTGGGGAGGCTGTGTGGGGGTCCCTGGATGGACAGGGCATGGGGTGGAGGGGGAGCCTTGAGCAGCTGGGGGAGGGGCGCCCTCAGGGAGCTCTGGTGGGAGCAGGAAGTCCGGTAAGGAGCCCCCAGGCAGTGGTGACCTCACTTCCCTGACGACAGAGCCCAACGGAATTGGAACCCACGTATCCAGGCACCCACATTCCAGAGCAAAGCCCCCTGCCCAGCTCCTTAATGGGCAGATCCTGAAGGAAGCGACATGTTCTGCTGCTGCCTACCGAAGCCCAGAGGATGCAGGCAGAGGAGAGCTCGCCCGCCCGACACGTCCCCTCACTGGGCGGGTCGTGTCAGGCTTCCCCGACGACTCTGGCCCTTTGGCAAAAAGAATCGAAAGGTGACCCCGGGAGGCTCCGAGTCAGACAGCCCCACACCTTCTGACCGACCCGTGTAGGCCTAGGTCTCCTCCCCGTGTGTGTGCGTGTGTGTGTGTGTGTGTGTGTGTGTGTGAAGAGAGCTCATCGGGGGTGGAGACGTCCCGAGCAGGAGCAGGCTGATGAGGGGTCAGATGCCTGGTGGGCAGGTCATGTTCTCACCCCAGGTTAAGGCCGGCGAGGTGGGACGGGGTGTGGGGGCTGCACCCTTCTGCCCAGGGTTGATCCTGAGACCCTGCAGGGACGGGTCACCGACCCAGGTGCGGGGCTGTGCACACACAGGTCTGCTGCGTGGGATCTGGGAGAAGCAGGGGCACTGGGCAGCAGCACGGTGGGTACGGCCGGGCAGGGCTCTGACGCCTCTTGCACACTCCCCGTCTCTGCCTTGGCAGGCCACGGATGAACGAGGAAGGAGGCGGGAAGACACGCACTCCTCCCCGACCCCGGAGTCCCCGGTCCTGGGAAGGCCTCCGCTACCTCCCAGACCACTGCCCGCGGGACTCCACTGGACTGCGGTCCTGGACACGGAGCGCACGGAGGCCAAGTCCGAGGGTGAGAAGGCTGGGATGGGGTGCCTGTGGCTGTGTGGGGAGGGGTCGCTGCTGGGCCCCACAGGGAGAAGCCCCCACAGGCTGGTGTGGGGCCGGGAGCCCCGACTTGGCTCGGAGCACCCAGGGGGTGGACTGCAGTCGGGGAGACGTCCCGGGGAGGGTTCCTTCGTGGCTGTGGCTTCTCCGGGAGACCCCGGGCTGTGCTCGGTCTCTGCAAAGCCACAGGGAGAGGCAGGCCCGCGGGTGACCTTCTCTCCTCTCCCAGCTTCTCCAGCGGAGGAGCTAGACCCACTCCCAACTTCAGCAACTCGGGAGGGGCAGATGGTGCCTGGAGTCACTTCGGCGGGAGACCGGGAGCCCACAGGTGCCCGGGCGCCTGCCCACGGAGATGCTGATGCTGTCCAGGGAGAGCTGGCTCCTGCTCCTGCCCCCACCCCTGCTCCTGCCGCTCCCCCTGCCCCTGCCCCTGCCAGAGCGACTCCCACTGCCCCTGCACCTGCCTGTGCTCCTGTTCTGGCCCTTGACCCAGATCCTCCCTTGGGCCCACCCCTTCCCCGACCCCTCCCTGGGCCCCTGTTCCTGCCCCAGACCCAGCTCCAGCCCTTGACCTCACCCAGGCCATCACCCCTGCCCTTGCCCCAGCTCCTGCCCCTATCCCTTCGCCTTTCCCTGCCAGGGCCACTGCCCCGGCACCTGCCCCTGCACCTGCCCCAGACCCAGGTCCTAACCCTGTTCCTGCCCTTTCCCTTGCCCCTTCCCGTGCCCCTGCCAGGAAGGCCTCCACTTTCCCTGTCGGTGGCCCTGTTCCTGCCCCAGACCCAGCTCCTGCCCTTGACCCTGCACCAGTCATCACCAATGCACTTGCCTCAGTTCCTGCTCCTGCCCCTTCCCCTGCCCCTGCGTCTGCCCCTGCCCCTGTCCTTTCTCTTTTCCCTGCCAGGGCCACTGCCCCTGCACTTGCCCCAGACCCAGGTCCTACCCCTGTTCTTGCCCCTGGCCCTGCCCCTGCCCCTACGTCTGCCCTTGCCCCTGCCCCTGCCAGGAAGGCCTCCACTTTCCCTGCCTGTGCCCCTGTTCCTGCCCCAGACCCAGGCCCTGTCCCTGCGTCTTCCCCTTCAACTGCCGCCATCTCTTCCCCTGGCCCTGCCAGGAACACTGCCCCTTCCCCTGGCCCTGCCTAGGCCCCTGTTCCCGCCCCAGGCCCAGCTCCTGCCCTTGACCTGGCACAGGCCATCACCCCTGCCCTTGCCCCAGGTCCTGCCCATGCCCATTCCCCTGCTCCTATCCTTTCTCCTTTCCCTGACAGGGCCACGGCCCCTGCACCTGCCCCAGACCCAGGTCCTACCCCTGGTCTTGGCCCAGGCCCTGCCCCTGCCCCTGCGTCTGCCCCTGCCCCTGCCCCTGCCAGGAAGGCCTCCACTTTCCCTGCCTGTGCCCCTGTTCCTGCCCCAGACCCAGGCCCTGTCCCTGCATCTTTCCCTTCAACTGCTGCCATCCCTTCCCCTGGCCCTGCCTAGGCCCCTGTTCCCGCCCCAGACCCAGCTCCTGCCCTTGACCCTGAACCAGTCATCACCAATGCACTTGCCCCAGTTCCTGCTCCTGCCCCTTCCCCTGCCCCTGCGTCTGCCCCTGCCCCTGCCCCTGTCCTTTCTCTTTTCCTTGCCAGGGCCACTGCCCCTGCACCTGCCCCAGACCCAGGTCCTACCCCTGGTCTTGCCCCTGCCCCTGCCAGGAAGGCCTCCACTTTCCCTGCCTGCACCCCTGTTCCTGCCCCAGACCCAGCCCCTGCCCCTACGTCATCCCCTTCAACTGCCGCCATCCCTTCCCCTGGCCCTGCCAGGAACACTGCCCCTTCCCTTGGCCCTGCCTAGGCCCCTGTTCCTGCCCCAGACCCAGTCCCTATCATTTGCTCCTGCTCCTTTCCCTGCCCTTGCCTGTGCTCCTGTTCCTGTCTCTGACCCAGCTCCTGCTCTGGATCCTGCAATGGCTGCTACTGCTGACCCTGTCCCCGCCCCTAGCCCAACCCCTGCCCCTACACCTTTTCCTGCGGGACTCCCAGACCCGCATCCAGAGCCCACAACTCTGCGGGGAGATCTCCCCAGAAAAATACCGTCAGTTCCATCCCCTGACCTTGACATCCCCCCAGAATCTCTCATCCCCTCCCCTTGTGTTCTTCCTCTCCTGTATGGAGTCACCGTTATCGTCGCCGTCCATCTCCTGTATGCCGTGTATTATTTATTTTAAATAAAAGTTCTTGTTTTCCCTTGAACACGCCTTGAGCATGAAGTGCATTCCCAACGCTGGGCCACCACGCCACGGAACATCGTTGCAGGATATCTCCTTCCCCAAAGGAGACCCTGAGCCCAAGCCCTCCTGCCCATTGTTCCCCCAGCCTGGCCCCTCGCAAGCCCTAAGCTGCTTTCTCTTTCTGGTCCTGCACGTGTTCTGGAGGTTTCTGGAAGTGGAATCCCTCAATAGGTGCCTTTGTGTCTGCACCTATTTTCAAAGGGCCCTTGTTTGGGGTTTGGTTTGGTTTGGTTTGGTTTTTGTTTCTTCTCTCCGTTTGACATAGAATTTCCCTTATTGGTTGTTGAGATGCCCAATGGATTACAGAGGAGATGTCCTCCTAGGGACCCCTTTAGGAATTCTGGGCACAATCTTGGGGCCAAGGCCCCTGTTCCTGCTGGGACACCACAGTCGGTCCCCAGACAGGACACGGCTGTTTCCTCCTGTGGCCCACACAGAAACCAGGGAAATGCAGAAAGCTGGAAGACACACCGCAGAGGGCAAAAGCGTCGCTCCCAACCCTAGGCTAGAGAAAGGTCTCCCATGGGTCTGCTCCAATCCATGCTCCAAGTCACTGGGTCCCACAGGGACAGAGACAGGGACAGAGACTAAACACGTGCAAGATCAAGGGGGAGGAGAGGCACACAGGCACAATGTGTCAGGAGATGCAGGAGCTCCCGGGGAAGGACTCAGGCAAAGGAAACCCTGGGGAGGCAGTGCTGGTCACCCTCAGACTGGCAGGTGTCTGGTCTGGGGACCAGCAGCCCTGGGGAGAACGTGAGGAAGCAGAAGTCCAATGCAGGGCCCCTGGAGAGAAGGCGGACAGGCACCCCTATCTGAGATACCAGAGAGCGGCACCCATCCCGGGCCACAGGTCCACCTATGACCTAGGAGGGCTCAGCCTGGGACTCACCCCCAGAAACTCTGGCTCGGTTGGCCACGGACGTGTTTTCAGTAGTATTGGGCACAGCTCCTGCTGTGAGACAGCAGGGAATGGAACAGTGTTCATGCCCAAGGAGATGGAGGGGATCCTCATCCCAGTCCTCATGACACAATGTCCTGGGGCTCCTTTCTCAGTGTTGCCTGGGGCACAGGACCACGGCAGGCCCTCCTGAACCCCACTCCTGCCACCCTACTCCTGGGGACATTCATAATAGTTTAAGGAGGACGTGGAGAGGATCCAGGATGACAGAGGGCCAAGGAGAAGGAAGGTCAGCACTGGGAGGACAGATGGGCCAGCCCAGAGCCACCATTCAGGGCCTGATCCTAACCCGAACCAGAACCCTAATACTAAGCCAAATCTGAACCGGAACCCGAACCCTAACCCATAACCCTAACACCAAAGCTCAACACGAACCCAAATCCTAACCTCAAATCCTAAACCTGAAGCCAAACCCGAACCCTACCCTAACCCTAACACTAACGCCTAACCCTGACCCAGACCCTGACAGTGAGCCTGGCCCTAACCCTAACCATACCCTGATGCTGAACCTGACCCTAAACGAGACACAAACCCTGACCCTAACACTGACCCAATCCCTGACCTGACCCTAAACCTAACCCTGACCCTGAGCGTGAGCCTGACCCTAGCCCTGACCGTAACACCAAAGACGCTGACCCTAAACCTAACCCTGACCCTGACCCTAACACGGACCCTGACCCTAAACCTAACCCTGAATCTAGGCCAAACCCTAACCCCTACTCTAACCCAAACCCTGACCCTAACCCTGTCTAAACCTACCCTAACCCCACCCTAACACTAACGCTAACCCTAACACCAGACCCTACCCTCACGGGGTAGACCCTGATGGTGACCCTGAACCTAACCCTAACCCTGACCCTAAGCTGGAACCTGAACTGAACCCTGACTCTGACCAAAAACCTAACCCTGAACCTGACCAGAACACTGACCCTGAAGCTAACCCAGTCCCTAAACCTAACCCTGACCCTAACAATAACCCTATTCCTAACCCTGACCCTGACCCTAACCCTGATCCTAACCCTAAAACTTACCCTAACACTGACCCTGGCCCTGACCCTAACCCTGACCATAACACTGACCACGACGCTGACCCTAAACCTAACCCTGACCCTGGCCCTAACACGGACCCTGACCCTAAACCTAACCCTGATTCTAAACCTAACCCAAATCACTACATAACCCTAACCCTGACCCTCACCCTGTCTAACCCTACCCTAACCCCAACCCTAACCCTAACCCCGAGCCCTAATCCTAACCTTAACCCTGACCCTGAACCTAACCCTAACCCTAAACCCTAACCCTAACCCTTACCCTACCCTAACCCTAACCCTAACCCTCTAACCCTAACCCTAACCCCTAACCCTAACCCGTACCCTAACCCTAACCCTAACCCGTACTCTAACCCTAACCCGTACCCTAACCCTACCCGTACCCTAACCCGTTCCCTAACCCTAACCCATACCCTAACCCTAACCCTTACCCTGGCACCTGGTCCCTGACTGCCCAAACCCAACCTGAAACCGAACTCTTATCCGTTACCCAATTATCACGAAATGGAAAAACTGTCCCAAAAACTAACGACAGACACATGTTCTCTCCTGGAGCCTGAGCTACCCGTTTTCTGTTTTGCCAAACTAACTGTCTTTAGCTAAAAATAATGTCAACTGGGTAGATGCAACCGGTTAAGCCCCGACTCTGGGTGTTGGCTGGGCTTGTGATCTTGTGGTTGTGGAGTCCAGCCCCGTGTCAGGCTCCACGCTCCGCGCACAGTCTGAGGGACTCTCTCCCTCTCCGTCTGCCTTTCCCCCGACCTGTGCTCGTTCCCGAGCTCTAATACATAAATCTTTAAAAACAAATAACGATGTGTTCCCGAAGTGTATTAGCATGGTACAGAATGAGGTAATAACACAGTGAGAGAAAACACTCGTTTGTAATAAAGAAAAAGTTTATTTTTGAAGATTTTTGGAAAATATGTACTCAAGAATTTCAATCCCACGCAGGAAACACAAGCCATGCTAAGAGGCCCAAGTGCCATAACTATATTTATTGATATCCTCTGTGTTCACCCAATGTATATCCGCTCACTAAAATTTTTGTTACAAGTTTCTGGCATTTATTCCCTGAAAGGTCCAGACTTACGGAAGCACCGTTACACACACAGTTGGTGTTTACATTACCTACTCGGTATTAGTACATTTGCTATTTCCTGTGCACATGTCTATGGCTTTCCTACTTTCAAGACGAAAATCACATACAGAAATACACATTCCTCAAAACATACAAGTCAACAGTTGTCTAGAATGCGGTTACAGTACAGAGGCTACAGGTAACGCACACTCCATCCGTCGGGAAGCAGACAGTAGGACTGCATCATTGTGGGCTCCAGTGAGGAACACTTTAGCCCAGGAAAACCCATTTACAGTTCTTCTCTAGGTGTGTAAGATAAACACCCAACTATCTCACATATATCTACATATACTTTTAACCAAATTCTGGTTTAAACATCACAAACTGACAACATGTAAATACAAACACAATGTTAAGAAAGGTTTGACATATGTAGGGGAAAACGTGGCTTATGCATTATGAAGTTTTTACAGTGGAAAGGAAAATGTGGTAAAAAAATAAAATCACATACAATTAAAAACCTTAGTCAAGCCACCTGGTGTAACAGATTCCACAAATACCGTGTATGTGACATTATGCTTCAAATGTCCACGCTTGCAGAGACTGCCACGTATCGATTAGAATGATGTCAGCAGAGATGTGCACGCTAGGAAGTGACCGCAAGTGAACATAAACCACACGCCTCTGAGACGAGGATGCCTGACCTTCAGTTAAATGCCAGGTTAAAAACGACTATGAAATAACTGTCTTTACAAAGGGTTCCATTTTCAAATCTAGGGCAACAGACATGTTTCCCAGCTATGCATGCACACAGTATCCTCTGGAAAAAAATGACAGTTACTTAAAAAGGAAGAAAAGTTTAAAAAAAAAGAAGAAGAAGAAGAAGAAGAAATTAAATAAAGAAACAAACTACCAGAACTCGGTTCAGCCGGTGAAACCACAAAGAGGTTTCTGACCCCCAAGAAGCTCAGGGGTAAAACTAGGCATTGACTCCAGAAGACTCATCCAACATCAGCACTCTGAGTTCGGGTCTCTTGCTAACATTTTATACCATTCTTTTCTTTCAGAACAAAAATAAGTTTGAAAAGAACCAATGCTTTGGAATGACCAATAACTTGAAAACATTCTACCATCTGACAGGATGGCCTTCTCTTCTAGACTCAGAACTTGGTAACGACAGAAAGCGCTCAACCCAAAGGGCCTGGAGAAGGCAGACTGCACAAGTCACTGGTGCTCAGACCATTCCTTTACTGCAATGGAGCTACTAAAATACACATATTTGTTATTAAGAAAAATTAGAAAACTGACACGTCTTTTTCCCCAGAGTTATAAAAGACAAACCCTGTATGACTACAGACAAATAGCCAACTGATGTTAAAAAAAAGGAAAAGCAGAGGCTGTCGGTAACACTGTCCCCACTGTACTTCCTGCAGCTTAAACACTTCCCTGTTTTGAGGACTGAGCACGTCCATGCCTTAGACACCCACTAGCATAGTGAAGGTTGGGTCAACGGTCATCCCTACCCTTGGGGTAAAAGTAATGCAGCTCACTATACACAACACCTGCTTCATTCTTGAGTCTCCCCTAAGGGATCATCTGACGCTCATTCTTCTGAAGGTAAGAAAAGGTGTCAGGAAAACACTCCAAATCACTTTGGGATTCCGGACAGACATCTAGGAGGTTGACACTTTTACTCTTCCTCCCCCATGACAATTTCCCTCCTTTAAAATCACAATCGACAACTCACATAAGATTTAATCACATTTATTTAAAATAAGGGAGAGCTTTTCAGTAACGGTCCCCTCCAGAAAACTACAAGGGTTAGTGGAGCTGAGCGCCAGTGCTCCACGGGCTGGTTCCATCAAGCTCTAACTTGGACACAGGTGCCTCATGTCTGGGAAGGAGGTTACACACTCGCAACCTTGTGCTTTCTTTCACACATTTTAGGAGCAACGCGGGTTCATTTCAACTTCCCTGCTTCACGGGCAACGCACACACGTGTGTCTCGGGTGGGTCTCTGCGTGCAGATGTCCGAGTTTCACCAGAGCAGAAAGCAAACACCCTTCTCCAGGAGATTCTCTCCCTTTTGAGAAAACATTCCCCTACGCACTTTGCTTGTCAAAGACTACGTCTACTGAAATGATACCGACGAATGGAATTCTAGAGGAAACCCAAGAACACACTGAACACACAAACGTGGAGGGGACCGCACTCTCCTTCCCCTCGGCGTGTGCCCGGCGACCCCGCGGGGGCCCGGGTGGGGGTGGGAGGGCGGCCTCGGCGGCACCTCATGCGGCGCCCACAGACTTACTTCTCCCGGTAATAGAGCAGGTAGTATTTCAGGGGGTCTGGCAGAGGGAGGCTCAGGACCTTCTCGCGCAGGAAGTTCACCGGCGGGGCCGGCTTCACCTCCGGCGAGGCTCTGCCCTCCTCCCGCCGCGGCTCCTCTTCCAAGTCCTCGCAGCTGGTGTCGTCGGAGGGGCTGGAGATCCGACTGGCAAACACCTCCTTGTCCAAAAAGACGACCGTGTCCGTGCGGCGACGGCGCACTCTCCGCCTCTTGGCCCGGGGCGTGTTCTTCAGTCCGGTTCCGCTGCCGCTCCCGGTCTCCTGACGGATGACCTTTTTGATGGCCCCGCGGATGGCGATTCGAGCCAGGTCCTGGAGGCTCCGCACGGCCAGCGGCGCTGCGGGCAAAGAAGGAGACGTGTCAGCCTCGTCCGTGAGGGACCAGACGGCACGGAGCCTCCCTCTGGAAAACCGTCCCTCGCGGCCATGCACGCCCGCTGTCCCGCTGTCCCGCACACAGGGGCGGCTCGAAGGCGCACGCGTGTGTCCGTCTCAAACGGTGCTTTCAAACGCGCTACCCCGGGCTCCTGTAAGTGAAGGATGCACGGGCGTCTGTGTCGTCAGTGGGAGCAGAGGACGAACCTGGGTTCGTGACTCGGTTGACGGTATGCATTCCCGGTTCTGTCTCACCAGGGGAACCCGGTGAATGTGGGGCTCCAGAATTCTTTCATCTATCTGTACATTTCCACGGTACTTTACAAATTGAGTATTTGTTCCTTTTTTAATAGAGAAAAGCAAATCTAAGTAGGTACAAGAACTCCAGCGCACACCGAGGAGACACAGAATCTGGTAATCCAAGTCCAGCTCAGGTTAATGCACGCGTATGGCAACAGGAGAGCTTTTCTCTTAAAGGGGAGGAATTAAGGGCTGTGCGTTCAGGCACCTTACACTGAGAGCCACTACCACTTCTTCCCCTCCAGGACCTAACTCCTTCTTTTTAAGATTTTATTTATTTATTTGACAGAGAAAGAGATCACAGCAGGGGAGCAAGCGAGGAAGATGCGGGATTCCAAGACCTAAATTCTTCCCAAAAAGGTGACGATCTACAATACAGGGAAGGTTCTTAGGTTGTCTGTAATATTTATTACCCAAATCAGAGCGGCCTGCGCAGAATCCCGTGAATGCCCGCTCCACGGCACCCCGGGGAAGCCCCTAGCCCCAGGCTCTCAGCACCTTCCTCCCTGTGTCCATGCCAGGCCTCCTCTCCCGCTCAAGTCTCCTCCCCGTTGTCCAGGATGGATTCCAGCATGGGCCCCGCTACGCAACACCGTAATCAGGACTTTCTGCTCAATACACCCACCTTTCCTTGCCTTTCCCTTCAGTCCGCTGAACGGGCTCCTTCTCTAGCTCACCCCAAAGTCCCGCTTGAAGGGAACCAACTTAGCCCAAGTCTCTCCTGCCCGCCCCTTCTCCACCACAGCCAGCAGTGTTCCCTCAGGGGCTGATTTCTACCATTTCCCCCACTCTATGTGCCCATCGATCCCTGCTTTGACATCCATGCTATGGTGCAAGGAACAAAGACTGGGCAGCGGCTCCCAGGGCTCTGCTCCATTCCTGGCCGGGGTCCCGAGCACCCCCCCAGACCCACATCCACAAGAGATACCCTAACCCTAACCCTCAAGGCCCACGTCCTCCCTCAGAAACAGCCTATGTGCCTGCCCCGGAATCCCTTCGGCTTCAGAGACCACCGTCGCCATGGAAACACCTTCGCTACTTTAGAAAACTCTGGCCCAGGAAGACAAAGTTGCAATTAACTGTCCACTTCGGGAGCCCGAAACAACATCACCGGGCTACTGATCAGCCAGCGTTCGCTCCAGAGCTCTGGTCTCAAAACCAACCTCTTGGGGTGCCCTCCGTGCTGTAGCAGTTCTTATCCAGACCCGGTCAAGCCCTCACACTACGAGACCTGTCTTCAGCCAAACCCCCGAGCAGCCTCGCAGACGCATCGACGAGGCCTCACCTTCCGACGCTCGGGCAGCGCTGCGGAAGGCCGTGCCCTGCCTGTAACGCCAGCCTCTCCGGGGGAGAGTCCCAGGGCGCACGCACACGACTAACTCAGCCTTCGCCGGGCCACAGGGTCGTCGAGAAGACAGAAGCACCCCATCTTTGAGTTCACACACACGGTGGCTCCCACGGCCTCCAGGACAAGTCTAACTCACACAGTGGACTCGTTTCTCCCACTCGGACCATGCCGAAGGGCATGCACGTAGAAAGTCCCCAGCAGCCTCTGCTCTTGCTTTTTCTCCCTTTCTCCGCTCCTCAGAGAATTCACTTTCACCCAAAAGGTCCCACCCTCTATCAAACCCTCCCTGGCCCCTCTCAGCCCCTTTCTGTATCGTACCACTGCTCACTGCCACATTTCAAGGACCATGTCTGTGGCAGGTGACCTCCACTTAGCAGGGACCGAGGCAGTGCATGACTATCTGATAAATGTTTCCTCACAAATTTAAGAAAAAAAAAAATTTCTGGAAGGAATTTGCTAACATGTATCATCTTTGGATTTGAGATTACAGTTATTTTTTTCCCTTTTTTTGTGCATTTTCCAAATTTTCTAAATGATCAGAATGCAGAATCCATGCTGAATGGTTTTATTTTCAATAAAATCACTAGGATTCTCATTGCTGTGTAAATTTCTGTGTAAATTATAAAACAGTATATGGATAATGCTGGCCCTGATGTCAGCTCTTTGATTCCCCATCCTGAAGGAGTTGAAGACAGAGGGCTAGCCAAATGAATCTCCATGGCAAGCCTCCCACCACCTGAAGCGTGTGCCCACGAGGCAGCCCCGAGGAGGGAGAGGTCCCGTGACTCTGCAAGAGCCCCTGGCCCAGCGGTGCTGGCAACATATCTCTGTGAGACTTCGCCACAGAGCAGAACTAACTCCCTCTCAAGAGAGCCTCCCGCCTTCAATGGCATGGCCAGCAAGAATTCCCGGAGAGGGGCACCTCGGTGGCTCAGTGGGTTAAGCCTCTGCCTTCGGCTCAGGTCATGATCTCGGGGTCCTGGGATCGAGCCCCGCATCGGGCTCTCTGCTCAGCAGGGAGCCTGCTTCCCCCCGCCTCTCTCTGCCTGCCTCTCTGCCTACATGTAATGTCTGTCTGTCAAATAAATAAACAAAATCTTTAAAACAAACAAACAAAAAAGAATTCCTGGAGATTTAAAAGAAGGCAAAAACAACCTAAAATGGACTGAAAACAGATTACTTTTTTTAATATCTAAAAATCATTTGTAACATTGTAAGGTTTCAGTGGGTAGAAAAATGTTCCTAAATATTAAAAGGCTCCTTACAACTTGTCTCTCTCTTCAAATTCCAATGAGATTTTTTTAAAGATCCAAAAGATAAGTAAGGATTTTTATACTTACGTAACTGGACAAGTCTTGATTTTCCAGACTCCGAATGACAGGGCTGGACCAGAGGAGCAAAAGAAACTGCCAGAATCTTTTTGGTCTCCCAAGCAGAAGGGCCAGTTCGCGTTATCTTAGTCAACTGCCCCAAAGAGAAAATGAGAATATTCACAAGATGTGGCTACTGTCGGTTTATATTTAATCATTCCTCCACATAAACTAAAAAAAAAACAAAAAACAAACCCGCAGAGATACTGATAATGAAATAACCTGAGCACAGAGGCCCCTAACATGATGTGACATGAAGCACCCAGGAAGTATTAATATTGTCGCAAGGGTGTTTTGCCTGGGTATGTTCAAAGCCTCCAGACCTAATTCCTGTTTACGAGAAATACGTGCGTTAGAGAAAAGAAGTCAAAGAATACCAAGAAGAGTCCGTCAGACGAGACCACTTCCCTGGGCTCCCCCACAAGAGCCAGGGCTGAGGGTGATGCTTAGTAAGGGGCAGGCAGGAGGCACGGACATTCTCAAGTCTGAGTCATTAAAGACATTCACGACAACCCGCAGTGATGCTTCAGTCTAGACCGGACCCCAGGCTGTTTGTTCCAGAGGACAGAAACCATGAACAACTGGCGACCGTGACCTTCTTGTGTGACCGTGACCACACACCAAAGAGCAGCTAGTGCTGCAGGCTCACGGCCACCTCTGTCCGAGCTTCTCCTTGCTCCAGCACTGAGTTTCTGAGTGACGTCACCGCCACCACACACAGACCTGCAGAAGAGCCTGATTAGACAACACAGCCCTCCTGTGTGCTCTGTGTGATGGTGCCTGTTTCTGAAAGGCCTATTCAGGTCACAGAGCTATCTTCTGCTCAGCTCTGACATGCTAAGATTATATACTCTCTTCTCTAAAAATATCCAAGCCAGCAAATCCTCTTAAAAACTAAGATTCTATATCATGAACCTTGGAAGTGAAAGCATTAAGTAGGCACGTACTAGGTAAACATCAGTAAGTCACTCACGCTCTTACGTACAAGCAAAAACTTCTTTTTAAAAACATTTTCTTAAAGGAGAAGTTCCAGTTATAATGAACATCAAATATCTAAATACAATCGATAAATAATGTGTGAACCATTCAGGAAAACTATAAATCCATATTCCATGGTCCAGACACGGAGACGGATAGTGAAAATCCGCTACAATCCTCAAGTCAGTACACAGATAACACAATCCCAATAAAAGGACTGACGTGTTTTTCTGATACAACAAAGATTACTCAAGTAATTTTAAATAAAGGGGAGCCTGGGGGGCTCAGCCGGTTAAGGAGCCGACTCTTGATTTCAGCTCAGGTTGTGGGACCGAGAGCCTGGGTCGGGCATGTTCAGCAGGGGGTCTGCTCCAGCAGCCGCCCCCTCTCAGTCCCCCTCACCCCCCCGCCCCTGCACGAGCACTCTCTCTCTCTCTAATATTTTTAAGAAATAATAGCAATTTAAATAAAGATGTATTTGGGGGCGCCTGGGTGGCTCAGTGGGTTAAGCCGCTGCCTTCGGCTCAGGTCATGATCTCAGGGTCCTGGGATCGAGCCCAGCATGGGGGGGGGAGGTCTCTGCTCAGTGGGGAGCCTGCTTCCCCCGCCTGCTGCTCTGCCTACTTGGGATCTCTGTCTGATAAAATAAATAAATAAAATCTTTATAAATAAAAACAAATATTTAAAACAATATTCGGAGAAAGAAGAGCAAAAATGGGGACACGTCACCTGCCGCCCACAGTGACGACAGCAGCAAGCGGGCGGCCGTCAGCAAGGGCATGGGAGGCTCCTCTCCTTTAAGGCAGGGGCCAAAGTTAAAATACGGAGTCTCGGATCCAACACTTCTGCTCTTGAGACTACACCTGAAGTACAGTGTATAATCTTCATGCAGTGGAAGATTAAGCCAGAGATTCACCTGCACAGCCTCTGCACAGCAGCAGTGCTTGCCAACAGCAAAAGGGTGGAAAGAACCCAAGTGCCCATCAGAAAAACACGTTTTCAGGGCGCCTGGGTGGCTCAGTGGGTTAAGCCGCTGCCTTCGGCTCAGGTCATGATCTCAGGGTCCTGGGATCGAGGCCCGCATCGGGCTCTCTGCTCAGTGGGGAGCCTGCTTCCTCCTCTCTCTCTGCCTGCCTCTCTGCCTGCTTGTGATCTCTGTCTGTCAAATAAATAAATAAAATCTTAAAAAAAAAAAAAAAAAAAAAGAAAGATTTCTTTAAAAAAAAAAAGAAAAAAAGAAAAACACGTTTTCATACACCAGGAAAGAATATTTTTGAATAAACAACACAGGGACAGAAAAGAATTTCCACTTACACCAAATACCAAACCCATAAAATGAACAATAAGCAACGTATAAAACCTAAAACTATCCGCTCCTATTTCTTATGTCTGGATGAATATACGGAATGGAAAAGATGTGCCTTTCTTCACTGAAGTCAAGTCATGGAAAAAGTACGTTTGCTTGTATATTTTTTGAGGACACAGATAAACTAAGAACAAACAAAGTGGTTACCTACAGGTGAAGTGGAGAGAACATACATGGAAAAAAGATTCTGTGAGTATTCATTATTTCGATCTTGAAACCCCATAAATATTTTACGAGGTTATACACCCTAAAATACAATCCCTAAAACAAACAAATGAGCTCTAAGTCGGGCTAGAAGCACAACCACACAGGGAAGCGTTATCGCCAGGGACTTTCAAATATGTTTGTTTGTACATCCCCAGGAGAAGGGCAAACTCAGCCGTCAGGGAGCCTCCAGCATGGGACACAGCACCTGCGCAGAAGTCAGGAAAACCCTCTGGTCCTGACTTTGAGCAGGAAGCACCAGTATAAACCCATGGTGTGTTCTGGTGTCCAAAAGCCAAACCAACAGAAACACAAGTACGTATGGGGGGAAGGGACTTCTTGGCTCCAGAACACCACTGAAGAAAACCAACCCGGTATCAGAGATTCTGACAAAGGGCCCCCCTGTGTTCTCTAAACATCAATTCCCAATGAACTTAAAATTAACAGAGATCCTCAGAAACAGTTAAATCCAACTTTATGGTAAAAAATACAAAAAATGAGTGTGGAGTATCTTTTCTTACCAGAAAGTAACAAAACCATCAAAGACTAATGAGGGTGTATCAGAGCCCAAGAGCCAACCTGGAGAGGTGCCTATTGGCCAGGACATTTTAAGTTTCAATAAGAATCATACGATGATTAAAATTTTAAGTACATCTATATCCGTGAATTCACACCGCCATTAGAAACCAAATAAAATCTTACTAGTCACCACTTTCAACAAATGCTAGAGAACCAGATTACTGAGGAAACCGATAGACAAAGCTTAAGAATCAGAATTTATCCAGCTTCTCCTTATAACATGTACGTAGGGTAACCAAGTAACTGGGAGGAGTGTTTCTCTTCATGTAAGTATTCCAGGTACTATAAAGTCGCAAGATACAAAATCAATGTGCAGAAATCTATTGCATTTCTATACGCTAATGATGCAGCAGAAAGAGAAATTAAGAAAACAATCCCATTTATAACTGCTCCAAAAATAATGAAATATCTAGAAATAAACTTAAAAAAGAGGTGAAACATCTCTACTCTGAAATTTATAAAACACTGATGAAAGAAACTGAAGATGACACAAAGACACAAAACGGACTGGGGACCTGAATGTGACACCTAAATGCGTAAAAACCCTAGAAGAGTGCATAGGCAGTAACGTCTCCACAGTGGTCGTGGTGACACTTTCTAGACGGTCCCTTCAGGCAAGGGAGACAAAAGCAAAAATCAACTGCCAGGATTAGAAGAGAAAGCTTCTGCACAGCCGAGGAAACAACCAGCAAACTAAAAGCCAACGTATGAACGGGAGAAGATATTTGCAGTGACTCATCCCACAGAAGGTTAGTATCTAAATTACATAAAGAACTTACACAACTCAACACCCGAAACCCAAATAATCCAATTTAAAAGTGGGCAGAAGACACGAACAGATGCTTCTCCAAAGAAGACGTACACATGGCCCACAGACACGGGAAGACGCTCCACCTCACTCCTCATCCGGGAAAGCAGCTCACACGCAGGATGAGGGGCGCCTGGGTGGCTCAGCTGGTTGAGCACCCAACTCTTGGTCTCCGCTCAGGTCACAGTCTCGGGGTCGTGAGATCGAGCCCCGCGTCAGGCTCCACACCCAGCACAGAGTCTGCGTGAGATTCTCTCTTCCTCTCCTCTGTCCCTCCTACTCACGCTCTCTCTCTTTCTAAAATAAATAAATCTTAAAAAAAAAAAAAAATACCACAGTGAGACACCACCTCAGCCCTGTCAGAAAGGTGAGAGTCAACACAGGAAACAAGCACTGGTGAGGACACGAGAAGAAAGAGCCCTCCTTGTCCACGGGTGGGACGCAAACCGGTGCAGCCGCTCTGGAAACAGGACGGCGGCTCCTCAGAAAGTTCAAAACAGAGCTGCCCTACAAGCCAGCCCTGCACTACTAAGTATTTCCCCAAAGAATACGAAAACCCTAATTCAAAGGGACACCGCACCCTCCTGTTTCCTGAAGCGTGATCCGCAGCAGCCCCGGTGTCCACGGACAGGCGACAGACAAAGATAAGGCCCAGACACACACGACGGACTGTTACTTGGCATCCAGAAGAACGACATCTGGCCATTCCCATGACAGGACGCAGCAGAGCACATCATGCTAAGCAGAATAAGCCAGAGAAAGACCAATTCCACAGACCTTCACCCATATGTGGGGCTTAGGGAACACAGGAACTGACCAAAGGGTAAAAAGAGACAAACCGAGAAGCACTCCTAAGGAACAAACAGGGTCACCAGAGAGGATGGGGACACAGGGGAAGGAGACCAAGAGTGAACGTGCGGTGCTGAGCCTGGGCGGCGCCACGCACATCTGCCGCGCGGAACACCCCACGCTAACTACGCTGCGATCAGCTTAAAGAGCGGACCAGGGCTAAAGGCAGCAGCTGAAGAGACGCGACGGGATCAGCATGCACTGTCCCGCAGCCCCTACTGAGGTTAGAGCCGCACTGCCCACGTCGGAGACCGAGACAGCAGGCGCGCGCTCTGTGACGCCGGCAAGGGCTCCCGCACCCTCAGCGGGAAACTAAGCGAGGCTCTGGGTCCCACTAACAACGCCTAGTGAAATGAGGAGCAGAAAGAGATGTTAAACATCACCCCAGAGGTAGGTAGTCTCCAAATCTAGACTACAGGAAACTGTAAGACAAACCGCTTGATTTCAAAGAAAAAGGAGCCGGGGGGACGCAAAGAAAGGAAGAGGCGCTCTGGACATGAAACACTGAGGAGCTGTACCAGCCGGGGTGCCGGGCTGGCTCGCTCGGTGAGCGGAGCAACTCTTGCTCTTGGGTCGCGAGTTTAAGCCCCACGCTGGGTGCAAAGATCACTCAAAAATAAAATCTTCCAACAAACAAAAGGAGAAAGAAAGAGAGATCAACCAAATAGAAGATATAAATCTTAAATGGAGGGGCGCCTGGGGGGCTCAGTGGGTGGAGCAACTGCCTTTGGCTCAGGTCATGATCCTGGAGTGCCAGGATCCTGTCCCGGAATCGAATCCTGCACCGGGCTCCCTCCTCGGCACGGAGACCACCTCGGACCTCTCCACTCTCTCTCTCTCTCTCTCTCTCTCTCAAATAAATAGATAAAACTTTTAAGAAAATCTTAAATGGAGATCCATTCAAATAAACTATTCAAGCAAATTCTGAGATAATTAGAAAAATCTGAACACTAGCTGGCAATTTTGAAATACTAAGAAATTACTGGTGATTTTTTATGTTGATACCAGTTTTGTGATATCCTTAAAAACAGTACTTATCTTTTATAAATACACTTTGAAATATTTATGGATAAAAATTTTGTTTTACTTAGCAATAGTCACTGCAGTCTGTATATAATAGTAAATAACAGAATGTTATACAGACAGCCCCGTGGGCAATTCCAGGAGCCAGAGAACACTATGGTCAACAATTCCACAGATTACAATACAAGCAACATGATGACACAGAATATTAAATGGCTTAAAATTATCTCATCAATTAAGGAAAACATCCTAACTTCTAAACAGTACGCGCAAGGATTCCTTAGAAAGGTACTGACTACGAGCATCAGACCCTAACAGGGCTTAAGGTAAGGTTGTGAGCGATTTTTCTTCTTTTTTGTATGTTCTGGATGTTCAGCAATGAATGATTCCTTTTTAAACAAAATAAATTAAATGCTAACATTTTTAAATTGCAGAAAATGCCACAAAAATACACAATCTCCTAATTTTTATCATTTCCATTTTTCCTTAGTTCTTTGTAACTGAGACATTCTCCCTGATGACCAATTCAGTTTTGATTAATCTGCTTGTTCGTGAGAACTTGTTTTTCTCAAAGAAGCGCAACAGCGACGACAGACAGACACAGACACGACCCAACAGCAGACGGAGACAAGACTCCTCCGAAGGAAGAGACTCCTGGATAATACTCGCTGTCACAGAACCTAGCAATTAGACCCGAAGGACCCGAGGGACGTTTGCACACCATCCTAACACCAGAATAGGCGCACTGGAGCAGCTGCGGGCGGGGCGGGGGGCGGGGGCGGGGGGAAGGGAGAGAGGACAGACGAGGCAGGTGAGGCTCACAGGTGAGGCTCACAGCGCAGGCTCCAGGCCGCCTACCTGCGTCAGGCCCTGGCCCAAGCTGGGCTGTCTTTATGACCTGTCCCTGCCCGTGCCCTCATCTGTGAAACGGAGGGAGCTGTCATGAAGCAAACAGGGAAAAACACACGGAGACTTCTTGGAACAGACCTTGGCCAACAGTTAAGCGTGTCGGTTATGAGAGGGATCTGACCTTCTCTTCCAGTGGCATGACAAGGATGCCCCCTACTTTGAGAAGACTCTTCATGTACTCTTCATGCTCTTTCTGCACACCAGCCCCACAGTACACACGATCGTACTGAGAACAATCTGGAGAAATCTCCAGGCAATTGCCAGTAACAAAGGAAGGTTCACAGAAGTCAAATCTAAAAGCAAAAAATGTTTTCCGTAACTGAATATATCACATTGTAGCAAGTCTCTACAGTAAATCTATACTACCCACAGGTTACGTTTTCCTTGCACATAATACCACTGACAGAGTTAGAAACTGCAAGTCAGACCCCCAAAATAATTGTATCATTAATAAACCGAACCCTAGAAATCCCAAACAAAATATTATGAAAGTGAGCGCCACAAACATAACAGACTTCTATCACCACTGTCTTTGCTCTGTTTTTATAAATCATCACCTTATTCAAGATCTAAGAAAAACAAGCAAAATGAGGGGCACCTGGGTGGTTCAGTCGGTTAAGTGTCCGACTCTTGGTTTCAGCTCAAGGCACGATCTCAGGGTTCTGAGATGGAGCCCCATTTGCTTCGGGTTCCACACGCAGCGTGGGGTCCATGTGAGATCCCCTCCGCCCCCGCACTTATGTGCCTAAGTATGCACTCGCTCGCTCTCTCTCCCTCCCTCTCAGATAAATGAATCTTTAAAAAAATAAAACATAAAAACCAATAAAATGAAAGAAAACTACATTTGGTGTTTCTAAAAATGTTAAATCCTAAAATAAAAACTTTAATGCCTTATTTAAAAATGGCAAGAGGTAGTTATATATACTGTCCAAATACAAATGCAATAATTCTATTTAAGAATTAGGAGATAAATTATTATCTGTGCTGGAAACGTGAAAATCGGGCAAAATAAACATTCTATTTCCCTCTCCTATTACACTGGAGAAAAATTACCTTACCCTGGCGTCATACTTAAAAAACCTAAAGCCCTCAAAAGCACAAAATATTTAAGAAAATACTTAGAGGGGCGCCTGGGGGGCTCTAGGGGTGAAGCCTCTGCCTTCAGCTCAGGTCATGATCCCAGGGTCCTGGGATCGAGCCCTGCATCGGGCTCTCTGCTCAGTGGGAAGCCTGCTTCCCCCTCTCTCCCTGCCTGCCTCTCTGCCTACTTGTGATCTCTCTCTCTCTGTGTCAAATAAATAAATAAATAAAATCTTTTTTTTTTAATTTTTTTTTAAAAAAGAAAATAATTAGAACAGCTTTGCATACACCTAATTCTCCTGCCAAAACTGAATCATGTTATATGAACACTAATAAACTTTTCTCTCCCGTCTAATCAAGTTTAAATTATAATTCACACAGCAACCCAAGGGTAGTATTTGATCTTACTTGTCAAAGCTGTCGCTGGTTCTAATGAAGAAGTCCAGCTTCTGCTTTGCATATTCTATTACATCCGAATGGAGTTCAACCCCGTGGTTCACACCAAAAGGACCTAAAATGTTCCAGAATAAAAAAATTTTTAGAACTAAGGCAAGAACTCTTACTCTTTATTTCTGTTTTACCCACTGCAATGCACCAGATTCAGCATGTATAATTACATGAAGAAATTCGCAAGGTTTAGAGGTCTTACCACATTACCAGGCCTAAATCACCCAAACTAAATCTTTAAGTACGCAGGGTAGACTATGCTCACCACACTGTAAATATTAATAACTGTAAATACTTGTTTCTTTGACATTACCGACGCCACAGCTTTCCAAAGCCTGGGTTGCTCTGTTCTCAAACCTTTGAAGAATTATTTGAAGATGTAAAAGAGCCAAGATCTGCAACCAAGAATTCAAGATCTTACTAATGAATTAAAGAAGAAAGACATTATTTCCAAATGACACTGGACTCAGAACTGTGTTCCACTAGAGGTTGCCCCAACTACCCAGACATGGGCACAAACAGCTTTTGATCATCATTGAAATAAAACTGTAACAGGGGCACCTGAGTGGCTCTGTCGGTTGAATGTCCAACTCTTGATTTCAGCTCAGGTTATGATCTCAGGGTCCTGGGACTGAGCCCCATGTCAGGCTCTGTGCTCAGTGCGGAGTCTGCTGCAGAAACGCTCTCTCCCACTCCCCTGCCCCTTCCCCCACTCGTGTACGTACACATTCTCACTCTCTTAAACGAATAAACAAAATCTTTTTTAAATAAACTATAACCAAGCCACAATGAAACATTTTTTATATCAAAGGAATTTTATCAGTAATTGGAAATAAAGCTGTGAGAAAGGTTATAAGCCCACTTAACAATAAAGGTATTATTCCCTCTGTATAAAACTGCCTCTAGGTGAGATCTCCTGATACAGACAGCTTGGGTGAGTCTCTGTTTTGGGAATTCACGTATACGAAGGTCAAAAACAGGCAACACTTATTTATGATGACGGAGGACAAAAGGGTCCTCTCTCCTCTCTGCGTGGGGAGGGACAGCCGGAGAGCTTCTGGGGCGCTGGTCCTACTCCATACCTTGTTCTGGGTAGTAGCTGCATGAAGTTGAACACGTACACAAAAAGTCACCAAGCTCCACACCTCACACGTGTTCATTTACTGTAGGTCAACTTACACAGCCATTTTTAAATATCTCCATGGGAAAATCAACACGGCATGAAGAACTTTATTTACTGGGCGGACATACCCAAGTCACAGTGCAGCACTTAACCCTACGGCCCAACAGAAATACTGAAAAATGAGCAACCATCTGTGCACCCGTATCTTGACATTCTGCCACTTGGGCTCTCCTGGTCCCCTGACAGCACAACACCCACCCCAAGCCAAGGCCTCCTTCTCCTCTACCTGGACAGCTCACCTGGGGCTCTCTTCTCCCAATGTCTGTCAAATGCACAGCTGCTGCTGAATGATTCTCACTGAAACACACCCTACCTGAGAAGCATTTTCAAGAATTACCTCAAATTCAAATTGTCCAATCTCAAGCCCCTCTGCCAAATCACGGACGTCCCTCCCCACCGCCCTCTGGCGAGGAGCACGCGCCAGAAACCAAGAAAACCTTTACCTTCCCACTCTTCATAGTTACATTAGCCCCCATCCTTTATCAAAACCTGTTAAGCACTTAATTCTCATAACAGACATAGGACATAGTTCCTAACCCCAAGGAGCTTAACACCAAAGAGAGCAGTAACACGGAGCCCCCGACTCAGCCCAATAAAACGCTGACTGAGGGGACGGAGGGCACAGAAGGAGTAAGGACTGAGACATCAAGGGCATGGCACTGAAGCCGGCCCCAAGCCCTCCCACCCCTGCAGGAGGGCTTCCCACTCCCTCATCACACAGCACCTTCAGGCCCCCTGCACACAAGTGCAGCAGCAAAGGGATGAAGCTCAGGGCCAGGCGGGAAGGCAGCCGGACCCAGAGAAGAGTCGGATGAAAGACTCCAGACCTCATGGCTGCGGGCACCAGGAGGCCACCACGGTCTTCGGCCCTGAAGTGGTGTGCAACACTGGGCTGAGCTGACCAGAACCCGCGGGGTCCACACAGAGGCATCGGCCGTGCCAGTGCAAGGTGTCAACCCGGGAAAGCAAACGCCCAGTCGCCTCCTTCACATGCATCACAGCAGCACGGAGTACCCACTGCGACCCCCAAGAAGCCTCCCTTCCTTTAGAGCTCTCCCCACCCAACATCTGATCCCATTCCCAGCAAACAGGGGGCTCACAGAGGAGAAGCCGTTGAGAAGTTCCGGGGCATGTCAAGGGCAACAGGCCGCGTCTGGCTTACTGCAAGCACCGAGCATCTCAGTTCCTTCCCAGAGCATCTCTAACCTAGTCCCTTGGATGCCCCGTCCCACTCTCCACCAAACAGCATCTCACCCTTAGCTCCCCCAGTTTCTCAGCTGAACTGAATGACCTTTCACTAATTCCAGAAGGATACATCACCTGGGCTCTTCACAAAGCAGTCTTAATCCAAGACAAATTAAGTTCAAAAAGCATATCGCTTCAAAAAACAAACTTAAAAATTTGAGGACAGCAACCTGTGGCCTAAAGTCAAAGGGTCAGTCTCAAAACTTCATCAAATTCCAAAGTCTATGAACATATAAAGAACCCAAAATTTCATTCCATACGCACAAAATCAACTGTCCCTGCTGAGACACTCTGCTCCCTCGCCAGTGCCGCAGCAGCCCCAGCCCCGCCTCCTGCGCACAGAAATCTTTCCAAGGGCAGGTCAGCCCCCATTACTCCTCTGGCAAAACCGTTCTATCTCAGAGTAAAAACAGACACCTAAACCCTCAATTACTGAGCACTGTCGCTTCAAGAACAAAAGCGCCTGGGTGGCTCAGTGGGTTAAGCCGCTGCCTTCGGCTCGGGTCATGATCTCAGGGTCCTGGGATCGAGTCCCGCATCGGGCTCTCTGCTCAGCGGGGAGCCTGCTTCCCTCTCTCTCTCTCTGCCTGCCTCTCCATCTACTTGTGATATCTGTCAAATAAATACATAAAATCTTAAAAAAAAAAAAAAAAAAAAAACAACACCCATCGCCACGGGGAGTCTCACAACTTACTTGGGGAGAGAGGCAAAACCTGTGAAGTCCTTCCCATCCCTGGAATTTACTGACAAACAACACCTTACAGGTACTAACTTTTTGAGCATTAAAACAAAACAAAACAAAACTTCTTGGAAGAACTTTAACTTCCAGGGAACTTTAAACTTGGTCTCTGTTTACAGAGTGACAAAGCAGGCTGCGTGACTGTATCGTAAAACGAAAAATCACCGTAAGGTCCTGATTTACACAATTCTCATGGTCCTCTGCTGTGCTGAACAGACAGGGGAGGCACAGGTGGAGGGGGAAGGGAACAGGAGGGGTCCCTCCAGAAAACCCAGAGCCTCCCTGTCACCAGCCCCCCAACGACTGTGCGTAAAGCGGAGCAGAAGACTGCTCAGAAGGCGCGCCGCCGAGGGCCCTGCAGAGACGCTGCGGGCGGGCTCCCTTCCCCGGCACCAGGAGACAGACGGTGCTCCGCGCACTCTGCCCAGACTCACCGAGAATGAGCCCCACCATGGAGCTGAGGTAGCCTGTGCCACTGCCCAGGTTCAAGAAGGAGAGACCCGGCTGCAGGTCCAGGGCCTCCATCACTTCCGAATAGATGCACGGAGCCGAGAGGTGGATGTTGCCGTGCTTCCACGCCAAGTCTTTGTAAGCGTTTTCCTTAAACTCTTCAAGGTAATAGTCTGCGCGATCGATGGCCCGGAAAGCCTGCTCCACCGGCGCGGTCCGGATGTACTGCGCCTCCTTCAGGTTGTCCACCAGCTCGTCGTTGTCCTCGCCGGCGCTCACCGCGCCCCCCATCTTCCAGATCGCGCGCGGGGGCAACGCTACAAATACAAACGTTTCTGCAGGGCTCTCTGCGTGGAAGGCCAGCGCACACCAGTTAGGGTTCTAGTCACATGCCAGTCTCAAGTTCTGAATTCTGAAAATATCACAGATGGAATATATTCGATCAGCAACTGCCTAACCCACCCCACCCCCTCCAAATTCAGAAAGAAATTCCATGATAACCATCCGGAAGCTTGTAATTTACAATTTCAAATGCATTCAAATGAACTGGAGGTACCTAACACATATCCAACAGCTGCAAACAGCATTTAAGAAAGAACTTGATATTTTACAAGTCAGGTATTTAGGGTTAAAATTATCTTGACTAGGGATCTGCCTTAAAAGGGATATATTCACATATGGCAGAGTCAATGATAAGCATAAAAAGAATATAGATATGTCTACAAAAGTCCCACTACCAACCTCTCTTTGAATACTTCAAGTACTACAGATCACTTGGGATAAATAAATCTTTAAAAGCAAAAAAAGGAAATAAAGGTAAACAACAAATACTATAAAGTTACTGTTTATTTGAAATTCGAATTTAACTGGTGTCCTAAATTTTACCCGACACCTCTACACCCCCACATACACATCAAGTCAAGGAATCCACTCAATCTGTTCATTTGGATATTCGGATGTACAAACTCCAGGCAAAAATACTACAGGATGAATGGTGATACTTTATTTTAACAAATACAAAATCTGTTTTCAAGCTACAACTGCTCCAAGGACCCCTACACCCCCTTTGGAAGTGTATGTAATGCAACCTCTACCTCTTTAACAGAAGGTCCACTGCTTACCTTCTTCCCAACTGCCTTCAAGAAGAAAAAGCAACAGTGTGATCCCTTCTTAGCCACCTGCTAACATACAATGTGCCTCCATCTAACTCACAGGGACCGTCACCATAAAAATATCTTCTCCAATTTTATAGGTACCCCCATGTAACTCTTTCTGAAAGAATTATTTTACTTCACATAAAATGGTAACATTTTACAAAACACCTGATGTAAACTGTTGGGCAAAACAGAAAACACCAGACTTCACAAAGACACATTTTCTAATTCACTTCCATAATAACATACTATAATTTATTATTACAAAGTTTATCTTTGCTTTCCCCCTCACAATCCTCTGGATTTCTAACAGCAGAACAAGAAGCATAAAAACTGGGGGAACAGCTTCCATACACATACCCCTTGCACACTACTGGCAATTGTGGCGGGAGAGGTTTTCCCAGGAATAAAAATAAATGAACTCATGATAAATCTTCACCTTCTCACAACAAATACACAAAATATGTGAAACCTAGGGCTTAGTATAAATGCTCTAACATTTCACGGTTGGAACAGCTCATCTTCATCATCAAAATTTTAGACCTGAACATGAAGCTTTCCAAATCACCAGGATGGCCCAATTATTAGATTTTCACCCCATTTCAAGATGTTCTGGAGCCCTTGCTACGTTAGGGTCCATGGCCAGTTAACTTAGCCAACTGGACGGACTGCTAATGAGGTCAAGCTTAATCTTCGATAAGCTACTTACTTCTGAGGCTATAGTCTACATCCCTAGTCTAGGACAGTCATCTTAAAATTTAGGTCACTGCTAAAAGTGAAGTTGCGCTTGCTGCCCAAATGTCTATGTGGGAAAAGGCCTGGCGACCATGCATCTTCCATGGTGCATCGAACTCTCCACGCCATGTCCTACCGCCCTGTGTCAGTGCCCTCATTCTACCTTCAGAAAGCAAGCACTAACTCTATACTGGGTACACTTGATTTTTTCTACTGTTAATCTATCACTTACTTCCCACTTCACCTCACTTTGAAAGTTTACTCAGCTTTTTTTTAGGAAAAAAAGACACCACCCACCAGTCCCAGGGGTCTGGTTAGCTTCACAAGACACTGAGGCAAATTGGGACCGAGCAGTCATTTTACTCCTGATTACAGACCAGTGCATGAAGAGACTAGAATTCAAACCCACGACCGTCTAGCCGAAGGCCTACATTCTCAAATTCTCAAAGAAAAAAACATTCTTTAACACATAACATGTTGGTAATCTTTGCCCCAAATGACAGACTCTGTGACGATGCGGGAGCCCTCTCTGTTGCCGCTGGTGGGAAGCGTGTGACCATCGGCAGGGTCTGAGAGTACTAACTTTGCCTGCTCTTCTACCTCTCTTCACACTGCGTACAATCACGCTTACTCCTGACCACCCCAAAACACCAACAACAGATTCAAAGATACCCTTGCCCAACCAAATAATGGCTCTACCATCTAGTCAAATCCAACTGTTGGAAGTAATGAGAAGTAATTTCTGGATGCTGTACTTGATTATACTTCGCAATCCTCAGTATAATTCACTCCTCTGGGGTAACTGGCCAACAGGACAACCTTATTCTCACCCTGCTCCTTCCAAAACCAACTGCCAAAGGGCAGTGGGGAAGACAGGTGAGCAGCAGCAGCAGCAGCAATGGGAAGGTCCCAGGCCTGACAGCCAAGGAGGCTAAAGCCAGGTCAACCAGCCTGAAGCCACGCTCATGGGGGTTTGCGGTTCCAGTCAACACTGCGTTTGTCAGATGACACATGGAGGGCCACGGCCCACCCCGCGTGTCACTCCTTCAGGGAAATACGGACGAGGTAATTTCATGTGGAAAATGAGCTGGGGGGGAAGGACCCTGTCCTGCAAGCCCTGAAAAGTTTGCCTTTTTTGTAATGCAAGGACCCGACCTAAGCTGTGATTGCTGAGGAATCAACACTTTACCTCTGCCACCATGAAGAGCCAGGCCTCGGTCTGAAATCGGCTCTTAACTGGTTTCCATAACAGACCTTTCCGGCCACTTGTCTTTTCTCTTCTCATTTTTCTCTTCTCATGCTTCACATTCCCTCTTTTGTCTTATATTCCCCAGTAAAAAGGAAGCCTGAGAAGCTCTAGGCTCCACCCTCAACCCCGATGCAAGCAGAAACTAGCCCTAACTCTCTTCACGGCCCCCACCTCACTGTGGGACCCCAGGTATGCTGTCAGCTTTCCCGGTTCTGTAGGTAACAACCCGCTACTCTTCTTTCCGTTTCCTGCCGGCTGTTGCTGAAAGCTGTCTTGGATTACAGTCACTGCAGGGGCTGGCGCAGGTCGCTGAGACCAGCAGAAAACAGAACCAAAGCCACACCTCCTGCTGGCAGAAGAATTAAAAGAAACAGAGACTTGCCGTGAAAACCAGAACTCATAGAGAGGGATTTTCTTCAAACACTAGAAAGGCTGCCTTGTATACACCATTCCTGGAGCTGACAGAAGCTGGATCCGTGGAACACGTTAGATGAAGATTATTTCTACTCGACACAGAAAAGCTTTCTAACAACTAGAATTCCAAATACTGACCTGTTCTTAGAACCTCCACAGCCTGTCTCCCCCAGGGATGGCCCAGGTTAGGTACAAGCTGAGGTGGGGGCCAGGAGGCCTACGCTCGGACCCCATCCCCTCAGAGGCCCCCTCTCATTCCACCTCTAAAGCTCTACTTGACCCGAGCACAGCCCCAAGTTCTGGGCTGTCTGCAGGAACCTGACTGCACCGATTCTTGACTGTCTACTCGACGCCCAAACCGCAGCCGTTGACTTCGACCACTGCCCTGCCGGAAAGAAAGAAGAAAACCACGACAGGCTAGTGATGAACAAAGGGGACGGGCAGAGATCTGGGTCACTTTTCCGAGGGGCAACGCTGGAGCACACGTCGGCACGGAAAAACCCGAAGCGCCGGCACCAAGGCCAGCCAAGCTCTCCTTCCCCAACCACCCACCTTCTCCAGGGGCCTGGAGTCCCGGGGTTCTGAGCCACTTCTCAGTCGGAAGGGCAACAACTGCCCCTATGGTTCTGCCCTGGAGAGTGGAAGTTCCGTCCTCCCTACACCCAAGACGGGCCCCGAACTCGCAACCCAAGACCGACAGGGGCAGCTTCCACCGGTGCGCCCGCGGGTGCACCCAGACTGTCGCTTCGGAAAAGGTCCGAGGTCATTTGTTCCGAACGCGGACCCGCCTGCACGCGCCGCGCGACTCCCCGCAAACGTCTCCCGCTCGGCGCGCCCGGCGCGGGCCGCGCGTCTCTCCCGCCCGTCCAGAGGCGCCAGCGAGGGGCCCCGGGAGAGGCCGCGGGGGCCCCGGGGAGCCCGAGGGTTAGCAGGACGCCCCCCCCACCGACACACCCCCGGAGCGCCGCATGGGACGGGGCCGCGCTCCAGAGGACACGCGCCCCGGGAGGGTTGGGGGACGTGGGGACACGCAGGAGGGGGAACCCGGGGACGGGGAGGGCAGACGCGGGGGAGGCTGGGGAACGCCGGTGGGGGGAGGGGAGCTAGACGTCCGCGAACTGGGGGGAGGCGGGGAGAGGCCGGGGGGGCGCCGGAACGGAGGGGACGGCCCCCGGAGGAGGGGTCCCGGCGCTCGGGACCGGGGGAGGGGAGGAGGACGGAGAGGAGGGAGGGGTGGGGGGGAGCGACGCCGCCGCCCGCCACAGGCCGGGCCGAGGGCGGCGGCGAGGGCGGCTCTACCTCCGGGCTCGGCCGGCCCGCGAGATCGGGCTGCCTAGGCCGCGACCTGCAGCTCCTCCGGCGCCCCTCGCCCGTCCGCAGCCCGGCTGCGCCTCCCGACCGCCGCCGCCGTAAACACCCGCCGCCCCACTGCGCCTGTGCGCGCAACGGCCCGACTGCGCGTGCGCCCGAGTCTGGCTCTTAAAGGGGCGACGGCGCGGCCGGTGGGCCCCGGCGCGGACCGTCCGCGAGGCGCGTGGGAGGCCCCGCACGCTTCCCGGGTGTTGGAGCGGGAGCGATCCGAGAACAGCTGCAGGCCAGCGTTATGACTTCCACGCACCAGCAGAGCCGGGACCCAGGGAGGAAGGGCCAACAGGTGAGAAAGAAAGAAAAAAACTGTGTGATGGACAGTAACTCTCGGCGGTGGCTCTCTGGCTTGGGTGACACGGAAGGGACGTTCGAGCCAAGGTGCTAGGACAAGAAGGATCCATCTGTGCCAAGAGAGGGTCCCATGGCTGCGGCCCCGCGAGAGGAGAAGGGAGCCGCAGCGCCCTCCGTGCACACACCTGAGAGGAGGCCACAGCAGCCCCCACCCCTCCTGGGCTTCAGCTGGCTGGACACCTGCCTCTGCGCAGACCCTTCACCTCTTTTCTGGGCCTCAGCGGAGAAACACAGAGTTGGAGCAGACCCCATCCAAGATCTGCCCCACAAAGTGAACCGTGAACCCGTACATTCCCATGTCGTGGAGCCGGTGTGCACAGCCGTCTCCGCTATAGACAGCCGCAGGCATCTGCAGTGACACAAAGACCCAGCGCCTGGGTTCTCAAGGTTTCTATTCCTAGAGGATGGTGGCATCTGGGCAAGGGGCAGGCTGGTACAATTCTTTGGGTCCTACAAGGCAAAGAGAACTGGTTTTGAATAATATGAATAGGAATAATATGAAATGGAACATTATGCAGATAAGAACTTCCCAAATCCAGGGGAGGAAGGAGGAGAAGCCTGCCTCTAGGAGGAGTGCACTGCTTGGGGGGGCGGGGGTGACATGCTGGGCCGCAAGAGGAAGGTCCTACAGACCTGGAGGAGTTGGGGTATGTGTGCCCCCGCGTATGTCCCACACAGAGAGTGCAGGGTCGGGACGTGTCTGCTCTGGTTGCCCTAGTGAAACAGGCCAAGCGAAGCTTCGGCGGCCTGTGGGACACCACATAGGAGGCCAAGTCCCCAAGGGCTCACTTTAGACCTGATCTGCGGCAGGGAAGTTGTGCTGACAGCATCAGGCTTGAGATGTTGACCAGGCACGTGGCATCTGCACACGCCACCCTCCAGGGTAGGACGGTCTGAGAAACCTTGGCTGGGCATCAGTCAAGGTCATTCCCATCTCAAAAGTGACCTTGTGGCTCTGTGACCAGGTCCTCAAGGCTGCCTCCCCTCACCGCGCCCCGGCACCCTGGGACCCAGCTTCTGCCGCGCACATGCTGCGTATCCCTTTGTGAACCACCTGCACGGCCCACCTGGCAGACCTGGTGAAATTCTACCCCACTCTTCCTTTCACTTCAGTCCGGCCTTACCTGTGGTTTTCCAGATGAGCTTCTAGCAGCAGAACCCTTTCTTTGAACACGGTGCCAGTAGCCCCCTACCCCATCTCTACAATAGCTACGAGCATAGCTCCTGGGGAGGATAAGGCTTGCCACCAATCTCATGACCTTGACACTGCCTCTCAGAGTCCTTCCTACCTGCGTACCTTTGGTTATCTGTGACCGTTTCAGATTACAGAGGTCGTAGAGCCATCCTCGACCCTCTCCCCACGGTCTACACCCTCCATATACTCTACTCTGTCTTGGCCCTGTATCCCTCACTTCTAGCCGGGATAATGTTCACTGACCTCCTGCATACCCTCTCACCACCCCTCCCTCCCTGGGCTCTGCCAAGTCATCTTCCTAAAGCACAGTCTGATCACATCAGTCCTTTAGACCTTCCCTTAGGGCCCATCGGCTTGGCTCTCCACGGTTATTTCCCCACCCCCCCGTGTCAGCCTCACCAGCCTTAGACTTAGACTTAGGTCATCTCTGTAGAGTGCCACAGCAAGCACTTTATGTGGGGTATTCCCGCGACGCGGGTACCAGCGTGATCTCTGAGCATGACAGGAGCGGTGTCTGACGCCGCTAGCCTGGCCCTCACAGCAAGGCCACGGACTCTCCTGCTGGAGGTGGACGGTCTTGCAGAGGTACCACATGGTGACACAGTGAGACAAGACATCGTAATTGTGCCCAAGCACAGACAAAAACAAGGTCCGTGAGTCACCCACAGACCCTCAGACATGCTCTCTCCCAGCGGACAGCAGTGAGCCCTGCTCCTTTTCCTTCATCAGATACAGAGGAGCCCCCCTGGGGCAGAGCTGGGGGTGGGGGGCAGAGCATCTGCCTGCAGAGGAGCCTCCCTCCACCCTGCCCGCCTAACAGAGAACACTCCCTGGGAAGTCCCTGCTTCCCAACAGCACCCAATCCGCTCAGAGGCTCCCTGTCTGTCAGATGGAAGGGTCAGTGCCCAGCCAAAGGCCAGTGGACACACCCAGCGCGGGATGAGCTCATTCGTCTCATCTGTGAGTAGCAAGCCCACCATGGAGGGCGGCAGCGCGTCTCTAACAGGAGTCGGGGGACTTGCTGAGGGGTATGGGCTTGGGCTGAGAGATGGGTGGGCCGCTCGTGGTTGGCATATCTGGAAGAGGAGAGCCCGGGCACGGGGGAAGTCGTGTAGACGCCTGAGGTCAGTGTGTGCCTGGGTGCTTGCGGCTGGAGCTACGTGCGGTGGATTGGGTCACTGTCCTCAGTGTGCTGCATGAAGACTTCCTTCGGCTAAGGGGGCCCTTTAAAAATGGTTTTATTGTGGAAATAGAGAGATAACATAAAATTTACCATTTTAGCCATTTCTAAGTGTGCCACGCAATGGCATGAAGTACGTTTCTCACTGTTGTGCAAACATCACCACTATTCATCTCCAGAAATTTTTTCATCATCTCTAACTGAAATGTGCCAAGAAATTCTGAAACTCTGACCAAGACAGACAGGATTTGCTCTCATGCCTGAGACAACCAAGCAGTGGGCTACTATGTGAAGCAAGCATTCTTAGAACCTGGACATTGTGCAGCAAAGCTCGGGGACTCCTGAGAGACGAGAGACCAAGGGGCTGAGCCCTCCCAGTTGCCTCATCTCACCACCACGGGTGTCTTCAGCAAGGCAGCAGGGCCGAGAGGGGGATCCCATGCAGAGCCTAGAGGACTCCCTGAAGAGAGGAGGTAAAAGCCAGAGGGCAGGGAGACCACGGTGGCTGGAGGGCGCAGGGCAGGGGTCCGGTGGGGAGAAAGTGACAGAGAGGACTTGGGAACCTGCAGCAGCTCCCCCTCAAGGGTTCAGTGGAGAACTAATGAGCACGTGTGTGTGCAGAAACAACCCAGGGCCAGGGAAAGAATCGTCCAAAAGGGTTAGAGGGCACACTGCCTGTGGTTGCGCGAGGCAGAGAGGGCAACAGGTACCAGCAGCCACACTGGAAAGATTCTCGGTTCGTGGAACAGTAGGAAGAGTACGGAGGAGGGTCTTGCCTCCGGAGTGAGTTACCAGCTCGTCACAGGCTGATCCCTGCTCAGACCCCACCTAACATATCAGAGAAAGATCTAAAAGGATCAAAATTTTTCCTGGCCACTGTGTCCCAGACCAAAGCTCAAGAACATTTACAGGAATACAAAATACCCAACACTCAACAAGGTAAAATTCACAATGTCTAGCATCCAGGCTAAGACTGTCAGGGTTATAAAGGAGAGAGCGTAACAAGGACGTAAGTGCAGACACAGGTTACATCAAGAGACCCCAAATATAACTTCCAGAAATAGAAATTACAATGTCTGAGCTGAAAAATACCGTGGATGGTATCAGCAGCAGATTGGATGTTGCTCAAGAAAGGGTTGCAGACACGGCTGCAGAAACTACCCCAAATGAAATGTGAAAAGATGGGCCGCCTGGGTGGCTCAGTGGGTTAAGCCGCTGCCTTCGGCTCAGGTCATGATCTCAGGGTCCTGGGATCGAGTCCCACATCTCGCTGCTCAGCAGGGGGCCTGCTTCCCTTCCCCTCTCTCTGCCTGCCTCTCTGTCTACTGTGATCTCTCTCTGTCAAATAAATAATAAATAAAATCTTTAAAAAAAAAATGTGGAAAGAGAGTAACAGCATCAGTGGCACGGGCGGGGGGGGGAGTTGGCGACCTCATATGGCCTGACACACAGTAAAGACTGTCCCAGAAAGAAGGGACACAAGCTGGGACAGAAGGAAAGAGTGGAGGAAATGCTGGAATCTCTCCCACTTTGATGAAAACTCTGACCCTCAATGAGCCCCAAGCACGGGAACATGAAAGAAAGTACCAAGGCACAATATTATCAAATTGCTCAGAACCAATGATAAAGAGAAGAAATCTGAAGCCCTCAGAGAACAAAGACTTGTCCCCAACAAAGGAATCAAGAGGGGAGGCCGGCAGGTCACAAGACACCACATTGACCACCAGGCGTCGCCCCTGGGCCACGGCTCGGGCGAGCCGGTGCAGCCCGTCCCGCAGAAAGGGAAGGAAGAATTCCTCCTCCTCACAAGCCCTGTGCAGCCCTTGCGAGGAGGAAGAACTCTTCCTTCCGCAGGCAGACTTAGCCCTTCTCTGGACGCCTCGCACGCTCGTCCGCTCTCCCTAGTCTGCGGGTGATGTTACCTGAAAGTGAACTCCAGGGCAGTCGTACCACAAATGACCAAGAACAATTTCTCGTCTTACTTCAGTAAGAAGTTAGTGATGTGTGGGCTCCGGGAAGAGGTCTGTGATGGTTCGTTTCTGTGTCCGCTAGGCTCCGTGCCCAGCTGTTCCGTCAAACGCAGATCTAGATGCTACCGGGGGCATTTTTATTTTTTTGAAGTTATGAATAGCATATCATTTTTTTAAATTTATTTATTTTTTCAGCGTAACAGTATTCATTGTTTTTGCACCACACCCAGTGTATTTTTTCACCGTGATTAGCATTTAAATGAGCAAGCACGGAGTAGAACAGATTGCCCTGCATGATGTGGGTGGGTCTTAACCCAAGCACTTGAGACCCTCAGAGTGAAGCCTGACATCCCTCAGCCGCAGCCCTTCCCGGTCTCTAGCCGCCCCCCTGCCCTGCAGATTTCAGATGTCGCCTCCCCAGCTGAGTGCGTCAATTCCACAAAATACAGCCCCTCCCCACCCCACTTCCTGTGCGTGTGTGGATTTTACGTACATGGGACACAAAGAAGTAGCAGCAGACCAGGGTCCGGAGCCCTGCCCACACAGTACCGGGGAGGAAGCACCCCAGGAGCTGACACCCCCCTTTCTTTAGAGATGGAGGGGCAGAGGGAGAGTCTGAAGCAGGCTTGACGCGGGGCTCAGTGTCACCACCCCAGGGTGATGACCGGAGCCAGAACCAAGTCAGACACGAACCCAACAGCCACCCGAGTGCCACCCCCACGTTTCTTAAGCGGCGAGTCCTAGAGTTCAAGGTTCCTAGGGTTCCCCGTGCCCTTGGCCATCCCTTCAGACTTTCCTCCCTAGCTTGTAACTTACAAGAGGAAAGGCTTGAGGGGAGAACATGAGTGCGCGGCAGCCTTGGAGGAGGGAGGCCGTCTGGGGAGACCAATCTCCGGAACTCCGGAACTCCGGACGGCAGCCGTTGGCCAGGCCAGCTGCTCACAGAGGTGGGAGCAGCAGAGGTACTCACCTCCAGTCCCCAGACGTGGGGCTGCAAACAGGAGGGCCCTGGGTGATGCCTACAAGCCCAGGCCTTACCTGGCAGCTGTGGTGGCACATCAGGATGCCAGGCAGCTCACCAGAAGCAGACCCTAGAGACAGGAGTGGTGGCTGGTGTAAGTGGGGAGACACAGGGAAGGGGAGGGGAGTTCAAGGCTGTCCTCAGAGTGTCAGGGGAGGGTGTCTGCCCTGGGGCTTGGGCCAGCACTTTCCACTATGTGTTGTAGACCCCTTTACAGAGAGGGAAACCGAAGCGCAGAGACTAGAAATGACCTGTCTCCGACTGTGAGGTGGCCCCTGACAGACAGAGTGTCTGAAGCCAGGGGACCCCATGAAGAGGACTTGCCCAACACCCCTAACTCTCGTCCAGGCAGACACATTTCCTGTACCCACCCACCCCCCCGCAGAGAGCACACATGTTCTCCCCCATGTGCTCTCTGAGGCTCTGTACGGGGCTGGTGAGGGAGGCAGCTAGGCGCTCTGAGGCAGCATCTGACTGGGGCCGCCCAGATGTCCTGGACATCTCCCTTCGGCCACATCAGTTCTGACCCTCAGCCTTGGCCGGAAGAGCACAGCGGCTCTGTGGGACTCTCCACGTAAAGGCTGGAAGAGCTTGAACAGTGTTGGAAGGTCCCCAGTCCTGACTGAGGGCCTGAACGTGCCGGGCAGCTGCCCTCCCCCAGCGGCGCTGGCTGCTCAGGCATCAGGGCACTGCTGCAAGCTGCCCCGGGACACCTCCCCATGGCTGGGGGAAGCGAGTGGTGAGTGAGCCTTGGGGCCTGAAGCAGACCACCAAGGTGACAGGATCCTCTCACGGATGCCCCTGTGGCAGCTTCCCAGGGACCTCGAGCTAGTGGGGAGTGGGGGCATCCAAACACTTCAGCTGTTCCGGAATGACCCAGTCCCCACTGTGGGGAAGGCACAGGTCTCACTTCTCCTCATGCCCAGAGGGGATGAGAACAGATAGGGAAATGACAGCAGAGACAGTCAGCTTCTCATGGCCTAGCCCCATGGCCATAATGACTGTCATATTCATAGGACACTTTGGGACTGTGAGTCAGGCAGTTCGCTCACTGCTCAAGAACATGGGAGGGCTTCGGATCAGGAAACAGATCCCCGCTCCAGGGCACATACACACATCATTTCTCAAACAATGTCGGAGCATTGCAAGCCCCGGAAAGGCCCCCCTGGATTCAGCGCTACGAGAAGGAAATGTGCATGGGGGTCTCTCCCAGTGACCCCAGAGCTGCTTTCAGGCCCCACCTCAGACCTGAGCTCGGCAGAAACCCTACAGTGCCTGGGAGGGGGCCAGGGAGCTAGCTGACATACCCTCTGGGACCAACAGGAGGGTGCAAGTATGCTGGAGGCTAGAGAAGGATCAGGAATGTTCTGGAGACTGTGGCCCCGTTACAAGGACCATGTCTTCGTCATTTCTGTTACTGACAAAAATGTGTGCAGGGGAAGACACTGCCTTGAGAGGTCTAGAAAAGGGATCTTGCACAAGGGTAACTACCCTGTGGAAGAGCCCTGGCCAGCTCTAGGGACAGTGAATCAGGCAGGAAGCCCAACCCAGCTGATGGGGGCAAGGAGAGCCCCCTGCAGGGACATGCTCCACCCCACTCAGCTCTGCAGGCAGGACAAGCCACAGAACCAGGGGAGAGCCTGCCTCTACCTGGAGGAGGCTTCAGAGTCTAGATCTGGTCCCAGCGACCTCAGGGAATGGTCAGAGCCTCCCAGAAGGCCGTGGTGTCCACCAGGCCGACTGTTCCAAGACTAGGAGACCTGTCTGTCCACACTGCGCCTGGACAGATTCTTCCTGGGGGTTCCTGCCTTCTCCTCCGGCTCCTCCGCACCCGCTGGGTCTGACTGCTCCATGGAGCTCAGCTGAGCTGACCCCGAGAAGGACAGACCCCAGGGCCCAGGGGCCTGATGTCAGTCCTGACTGGGTAGCCAATCCTCTGGGTGACCCTGGGCAGCCTCCTGGGCCTCAGTCTCCCGGTCTGTATGATGGGGGCAACCCTAACCTTCTGCCACGGTGTTGAGAAGGGGTTCGTCGTTACTTCCCTCCTGTACCTGCTCAGGGCTGAGCCAGGCAGGGTTTTGTGTGGGGTGACTCAGCTGAGACTGACAGACCTTTCAGGTTTGGTGCCTGATGGGGTCTTGGGTGATCAAGCCCTGCTTGGGTCCCAGCCAGTAGCCCAGGGGGCGTGGTGTAGGAGTTAAATGCACTTCTGCTTGGTCTGCGCGATACGGCAGGTGGGCTTCGGGTGGATTCCTTACTGTCTCTCCATAAACAGCACCACATTTCTCCTTTGCTGTTTTGACAAGTTCTACAGAAAGAACTGCGACAGAATTAAATAGAAGGAAAACACTTTTGACAGCGTGTGAAAGACATGGGCAGAAATGTGTCCAATTTGGCAGAGGTACCCTCTGAGCAGCGATGGGCAGGTCCGATGAGGGGTATCCACTGGCTGGGTGCCGGGAAGGAGCTGTACTTTCCTCCTCTACGGTCCCACGTGGGGAGCAGGGTGGGTCTGTGGGCTTTCCTGCCCCTCCCCCTCCACCCCTCATCCTGGAAGTGGCTGAGACCTTACCAGCTCCTGCAGTCCTGTAGGGCTCCCGGGGTGCCCCAAAGACCTATACTGGCTCAAGATGTTGCTGTAGGGGCTGGCCAGCCCTCAGGAGCCAGAACCAGCCCAAGCAGACACCTCAGTTAGTAGGAGGGGCTCCCCTGGCGCTCAGCAGTCACCGTGTCCTCACCGTCCCCTGTGAGAGACAGGGCATGGCTGGGGCCATAATCTTGCATCCCCTCCCAGCTAGACACATAACCCAAATCCCCACCTGTTCTCCCTCAACTCACACGCTGCCTTCATTAGGGTAGACCCCAGGGGTGGCCCAGATCGGGGTTCCACGGTGGCACCGACAGCCATGTGACGGCCCCTCCTGGTAGCTTGCATGTGGTCATGAGTTCTCCAGCTGGAGGTGGTTCGTATCTCACCGGGCCCAGGGAGGGTCAGGGTGGGAGCCATCAGTGGGCTAATGTGGTCACCTGGGTACATGTCCTATGGCCTGTGGGACATCCAGATGGAGTCCCAGCAAGTGCTACAACTGGGAAAAGCAGGCTTGGGAAACAGTGTGGGAGCTGTCAGCACGTGGCAGACACGAGCTGTGGGGATGTTGACTCAGGGAAGAAGGGAGGCCAGGATGTGGACTGGGGCAGCTTCTGAGGAGGACACAGGGGGCCAGCATCCACAGGGGCAGGTGCAGACTGGGGCAGAAACCAGGAAGGGACCACAGGCAGATGAGAAGGCGGCCCCGTGGAGGAAGGGAGGACGGAGCCATAGAAGTTTCCAGAAGAGGCCAGGTTTCAGAGGCCTGCATATTGTAGACCCAAGAGGCAAGAGAGAGAGGCAAAGACAGGAGCAGGGGTGGAGAGAGCAGGGAAGGCCCACGGCGTCTCTCCTAAGGACTGGCCGCCCTCCAAACACACCAGATGTCCCCAGGTATCTTGGACCCTGTCTGACTCAGACCGGGTTTGGGAATCAGGCTCAGAATGTCTAAGCATTGTCCTTTGTCAGGTCAGATGGGAGCTCCAGGTGGGCCTTCAGGACCAGATTCCCAGGGAGGCCAAAGGGGTTGACAGATCAGGTTGAATATCCAAACCTAAGTCAGGTTAGAAGCTCCGAACCTGAGGCTTGCCCCGTGAGAGCCGGAGCCCCACCCAACACTAAAGTGTGAAAACAGTGAGCTGCCACACAAGGCCAAAAAGCCAACCGCAAGAGTTTAAGCAACAAGGGAAAGAAGAAGGGGGGAGGGGAGGAAGAAGAGGAGTTGGGGAGGAGGGAAGGGGAAGTTCATTGCTCCACCTAACTGCAAAGTGCAAGGGTGGGCAACCTTCAGTTATGGCTGGATCCAGGAACTGTGAAAGGTAAAGCGTTCTCTCATCCTCCTTGACCTCCACAGGAATCTCTCCATTTCTCAGCTCTGCTTCCCTCCAGAATGTCCAGACTCTCTCCTACTGCAGATGGCTTCCTCTTTGTGGCCAGAAGAGATGGCCTGTGGCAACCCCCATTCCACCCCAACCCCCCACCCCGTCTGACAACCTCAATGGGGAGAATTCGCTCTGAGCCCAAGAGAAAGTGGTGCACTGCATGTGCTCAGTCACGTGGGCAGGGGCAGGGCCCTGTGACTTAGACCTCTCCGAACCACACCCCAGGGGAAAGATGTTGGTGCCGCGTGTGGTAGCAGAAAGAGCACCAGACGGAAGAAGGAGACAGAGGCCGGCATCGTCGCACACGCCGCTCCTGTGCACAGTCAGAGTGGACTTTTATTAGGAAATCACCCTGCAAACACGCCGAGAAGTGCTGTGCTGTGGGCCCCACGCATTTCCTGAGGAAGGGGATCACAGTATCGGGGCTGCCGGAGGGACAGGGAGCCCGTGGGTGGGAACTGCTCGGTGCCGCGTGCGGCGAGCACTCCTTCACAGCGGCACGGCTCGGCCCTGGAGAAGCAGCGCCCGGACGCCCGCTACACTGAAATAAATGAACACCACAGCGTGCCGCTGGCTGCCGCCGTGCCTGAAACAAAAGGAACCAAAGGGACAAAGAAAACCACAAAGTCTTTCTTTCCATTGGACCCAGGGAAAAACATCCCCAAATTATCAAAATTCCTCAGTTACAAAATACTTTTTTAAAAATTCCATTATTAAAAGAATAAATAACAAAATATATAAAAAATAAGTAGGTTGCATCAAAATTATAAGAAGACTTCTACATATAGAAGTTAGAGCAAGACTTTTTTTGTGACCTTTCGTATAGTCCGATCATGGATTTTGCCTTGATTTCATGGATTTCCCTCTCGTGGTGTCCTGGCATGGGGTCTAGTTGTAATAGTACAAAATTAATAAATAAAAAGGTTAAATAAATAGCAAATGTTAACATAAGAGGTTGTGAATATAAATACTTACATCTTGACAAAATTAAATAATTTACAGAATAATTAAACTAACTACTTTTTTATTTCTTCCAGGAAGTGCAATTCTCTACGTTTAAATACTAACTTGAATTGTAGTCACAACCGATCTGGACTCTATTTACATGTTAGGGACATTGCGTTTAACACTTTCTAGTACAATTTTTCTCTCATCTTGAATGAATGGATCTTAAAAGAAATGAATCTTGGTGGTCTCTAAATTAGGAATCTATCCCTGACCCTGCTGACGCCGTCCCCATCTCATTGGAGCGCGGCCGTGACCCGGGTAGTGCGGCAGTGACAGGTCACGGGCACGGTGGACACACAGAGAGCCGGAGACCCTGGCCCTGACCTAGCCCTGGATCTGAAGGCTGCCGCCCCGAGAGGGAGCGTGACCCCGAGCTGTACGTGTCTGTGCAGGTGCCAGCCCCCCAATGTGTGAGGTGCTCTCCTGTGGAACATCCAGGCGCACCTCAGGTTGGAGCCCTCACGGTGACCACGGGCTGTCGGTCTCTTTCTAACCCACTGGAACGGTGCTTTAGTCCGTCCTTAAGACAAAACTAAATTAAATGAAAACAGAAAACACACTTGCCACATGGACCTCATCGAGCAGACGCGCACCCTTGGCCGCGTGCTCCAGGCTGACGTGTCCCCCACACCACCCGCCCCGTGCCCACGGCTACCCTCCCAGCCTCGACAGACAGAGGAATACTGTGGTTGCAAAGTCTGAAACTTCCCTGAGAACCTTGTCCATGAGCTTCCACTGGAGACTTGGAGCTGCCCTTCAGATCTCTTTCAAGAAACAAAAATAAATCGCTTTGTAATACGCCGTGCCTTGCCCTGCACTCGTGTGGGGAGGTCAAGGCCTCCAGCCTGGCAAGCACGGTGAGAAAGACACCGGTTTCCAGGCACCCCTTTGGATAAGCCCGCCCTGGGCTGCCAACTGGTCGCTGCCAGTTGGGCGTCTCCACCGCGGGGTCAGGGCAAGGGAGGTAATCGATGGAGCCAAGTCGGGGTGCCCCAGGTGTCCTGATTGGTGGGGTGGCTTCTGGATGGTGAGCTCTAGACCTGGATGCCCCTCACAGCCCGTTTGATGCTCTCCAGGAGGTCCTTGTTCTCGGGGTTCTGGTAGCACTCCTGGTTGGAGTACATGTCAGTGAGGGTGCTCACGTAGGCATCGAAATTCTGCTCACATATTGGCTCCTGGGGAACAGAAGTGGGTCAGCAAGCCCCATCCGTACAATGGGTCCGTGATTTTCAGAAGCCACAGCAATCTATGGGTGAACACAGCACGCCCCCTGAGACAAGCCCAGGCCTTCCAGGGGGCACCACCGGCACCCTGGGGCTGAGACAAACATGAGTGTTCGGCTGCAGATCCCACAGCCCTCGGGAGACGGAGAGCCTCCATGGCCGGCAGCCTGGGGGCCGAGCGCCTAGACTGAGGCCCTTCAGGCAGGACCCCAGATGCAGAGAGGTGCCCTGCCCTCCTCACCTCCCCCAGAGTCCTGGGGCTCAGCCACCAGCTCAGCAGTGTGCCCGCCGGGCCACGTCCTGCTCACCATGTGCGGAAGGCGGATGTTGGCAAGACTTCGGATGAGAGCCTGGCTCAGGCCCGACAGCTCCAGAAACAGGGCTTCGTTCTGCTCCTCAATGACCTTGTTCTCCTCCTCGATGTTCTTGAGGCTCTTCTCCATGGAGGAGATCTGCACCAGACCAAGACGGGAAATGCCTCCTGCCGTGGGAGTCCCATGGACCACGTCCCTCTCGTGCTCCCAGGACACACCCAGCTATCTGTGTCACATTTCATGCCTCTCTGGGAGCGGGCAAAGAGGCCGGGACCCTGGTGCCCGGATGGAGGAAGGGATGCGGTGACGGAGCCAGGGGCCGTGTGGAGCCACAGCCTTCTGAGCCACCTCTGTCCTGCAGGGTCAGGGAGGAACACAGACTCCGAAGCACCCTGGGCTCACGTCCCAGCCCACCACCCGCTGTGCTGTTAAAGTTCACCATGTTTCTTCCTCCTTGTCTGTAATGGGAATACTGCATCCATTTTGTGGGGCTCTGGCCACCTTTGGGTCTTCCAGAAAGACCAACAAAATGCCTTCACAAAGCTGTGGAAGGCAAGCTTCTCCTTCTGCCGGTCCTAGCTGAGCGGAGACCCTCAGTGACCCCTCCAGCACACCCTCGAAGGGAAGGCGACAACAGGGCTGACAGTCATGGCCAGTCCTGCCTGCCCTGGGGCATCTCGGGGTCAGCGCAACCCTAGGCCCAGGTTCACAGCTGGTGTGGGGAAGGTGGGAAGCCTCCCTGGGGCCTGGTCTGGAGAAAACTTGCTTGGGAGGGCAGCTCCCAACCTAACTGCATCCCAAGGGGGCTCGAGCAGTGGCTGAGTGTGACTCAGTGCACCATGCCTTAGGTGCAGGAAGGTGAGCTACCTTTTAGGGGACAATGCATGGAGTGGGGTGCTTCTTCCAACCACACGGCTGGGAAACATCGTGCTTCAACGCCTGGTAACAAGTCCTTGGCTTAAAACAGTTTGAGCAGGAGTTAGGAGTCTGCCTTCTCTTTGCCCGAGCCTTTCTGCAGAGGACAGGACTGAAAACTCCCTCCAGAGGAAAGAGGGCTCTGAGTCAGTCCAAAAAATTCCAGGGAATAAAAAGGTGGAAATCAGCGAGAGAAAAGAGAAGAAAAGGAAGGAAGGGAGGAAGGGAGCAAGGAAGCAGGGAGGGAAGAAGGGAAAGGAGGGGAAGGGAAGGGAAGGAAAGGAAAGGAAAGAAAAGAAAAGAAAAGAAATCCGAGGAGCTGCCCCCAAGGTTTGGGGAAGAGAGAGCAGTGAGAGACAGAGGTGACAGTTGCAGTGATGTGTCTCACCACCCAGAGATGCCCCAGTAACTCCTCTGCTTCTACTACCCATGAGCCTGAGGGAAAAGGATGCATGGCAGAATGAAAATCCTTCCTGATCTCTATGGGCTGACGCTATTTTTATCTAGGCTTCCAAGTCCAGCATAAAAGCCTCTTGGCCAGTAGAAGGAACAGCGTAACAAGACACGTGGGCCTCCAGTATGTCCCACTGCAGCCTCTGGGAAGGGGCCTCCCCACCTTCCCATCTGTCCTTTCTGCCCTCAGATCCTGCAGGGTCCGGTCAGCTCCTTGTCCCTCTGTCACTGCCATAGGGGACAGAGCTATGTGGGGTCCCTCCTTCTGTGCCCCCAGCTCTGCTCTGGCCCCCTATTCAACAGCTAAGGGTGGGGCTTCTTTCCAAAATAAGAACCTCATTGCTTTTTTTTTTTTTTTCCCCCTGATGGCCAGTGTTCATTTTGGGGAAATCACAGAGATATGCTGCACATACTCGAAGTAATCTGTAACCTTATCACACAGCAATAGTGACTCTTTCGGGGACAGACACACTCCCATAGAAACGCATTTCTCTTCCAACAACCTCACAGAGTTGATTTCTATTATTCTACCAGTAAGGACATCAAGGTACAGACTGATAACAGGTTTGCCAGGTCACTAGGCTGCTACATGGCAGTCTTGGTGTAGAATCAGGCTCCGGCCCAGCCCTCAGAACCCACCCTGTGATATTATTCCTTCAGACAGGGCCAGCAGCCAACCCTGACCCCCAGCCAACGGGACCCCCAGCATGGGCACCTCAGGACCCCTACTGCTGGAAGAGCTATCAAAGCTGGCAGGTGTGGCTTGTTCTGAGTGTCCCTGAGCCTAACAGTGACCTTGATGAGGAGCTCAGCTCTCCTGCCTCATGGAAGAGGAGGTTGAGAGGACAAGGACCCCTTGGGTTGAGAGGGTGGCAGGTGGGCAACACCACCCACCTGGGACTGCACCTGGGCATGCAGCTATGCCACCCACCTGGGACTGCACCTGGGCATGCAGCTATGCCACCCACCTGGGACTGCAGCTGCACCATGGCGGCCTCCATCTCAGAGTTGGACTCGTTCAGATCACGAATCTCCTGATTCAGCTGCTTGATCTCCTCATCATTCTCCAGTACTGCTCCAGAGAGAAACCTTGGTTGTGGCTCTTGGCTTTACACCCAGGCCAGCATGTGGGGGTGCAGGGGAGGCCTGTTTTCTAGGTTGAACTGAGGACCCTCTCCAAGCAGAGGCGACCAGCCTAGCGTGCTGGGCAGCTCATATCCCACATGTTATGCTGGAAAAGTTGGTCTTGGAGACTAGTGGCCATGTGTCTACATTTGCACCCTGCCCCTAGGTGATGGGTAGGAGAGTATTAATCTCTCTGTGAGGTATTAATCGCTAGGAGGAAGATGGAAGTTTTCCAGGTGGTGCTGAATTTCCTCAGCTTCCTTCTTCCTTGAAACTGAGTTCACAGTTCCACAAACCCCGAGAACGTGGCTGCTGCTCCTGCCATCAGGGTTCTCTGACGCCAACACTTACCAGTACCCAGGTGAGAGCAGGCATGCCACTTGAGGGTCAGGACCCCAGACTCCAGGCAGCCAAGGGTTCAGAGCTGAGGCTGGGAGACCTGTCGCTCAGGTCAGGGGTCTGTCCCCACTCGTTCCAGGAGGGACTCTGCCTCCCTAGCCCTCCCACGAGCACTGCACCTTGCCCAGGCCGCGGAGGTCCGTCGGAGGAGCCGCAGGGACTTACCGTCACTTGTCTTGAACTTGGTGCTGAGACCCTCATCCCCTGAGACCTTTCCCTTCTTTCCAGCAAAGGTCGCTCTGGGACAGCCAGACAAGCTGGAAGCAAAGGTCACACACCAAAAACCAGTGCAAAGTCACACACCAAGGTCCAGTCCAAGATGACACGTCATAAAGAAAGCCAAGTCCTTGCTGGCTGGCAGCCTGGTAGGGTCCTGGCTTGGAACTTTCTCAGTTACTTCTTTTGTTTCTCTGCTCCCTGGCTCCAGCCCCCAAGCTATACGCTCCTTATTCAGCATCCAGGCCTTTCCCAGCTCTGGCCATAGCCCTAAAGGCTCGTCCCCAGATGGTGGGGGGCCAGCTCCTTATCCCCTTCTCAGAGAGGCCTTCCTCAGTCTTCCTGGTCACTCTCCTCCCCCTTCCTGGTCACAGCACCTCCCCCTTCCGCCGTCCTCAGTACCTCACTCAGTCGTTCACTTAGAATCGTTGCCCCGCCCGCCTGGCCCAAATCCACCCTTGTTCCCGGCTCTGTCTAAGGGCCTGGGCCTGGTATGGACCCATGTGAAGGCTTGTGGAACGAATGAGCTAATTAATCTTCTAGGTGGAGAGACAAGGGCAGAACCAAAGAAAGACGAAGAAGGACTGTGTGGGAACCCCTTGCGCCTTGGTCAACACCTCAGCTGCCTGGCACCCAGAGGAGGAGAAGGGGGGCTCTGAGGCGCCCCAGCCCTGGAGCAGGTATTGGGGGACAAGCGAGAGCCCAGGCGGGGAGATCTCTTGTCACCATGTCCCTTCCACAGCAGGCAGAGGCCTCAACCCAAAGTTCCAAGAAGAGGCCTCAGCGGGAGGGGACAGAGCCTCTCGTGAGAAGCCAGCGGCCTGTTTCCAGAACGCGCACCAAACTCTGGGCTCTGCTTGCTCTTGCTGAAGGGACGCTGCTGGGATGGGGCCAGGGGGACTCCTGACAGGAGCCTCATGGGGTGACACATGTCACAAACACAATGGTCTGGGCCCCAACACATCGTCCGTGGCTTTCCCCAGTCGGCTACCAGGCTGGGCCTTGCTTTTCCCTGGAAAAACTGTAGGCCACAACTGAGCCCTAGTCTGGCCCATCCCAAGGAGCCTGCCCGACGAGACCCAGTATATGTGGGGCCATTACCTCCTGTGGGTGAGGAAGCTACCGTTGGCGTGGCCAGAGCCGTCACAGCCCGGAGTGGGGCAGGTAGGCCCCTCGGTCTTCAGTGATTTCCAGGAAAAGGGGGAGCCATTAAGGGAACCCTCTTTCTGCCTCCGAGCAGCCAATGGGCAGCCAGATGCACTTCTGTGGGATGCATATTTGCCACTGATGTGACCAAGCCCCACACAGCCGGGAACAGGGCACCTGGCACGAAAGGGTCAGAGGTGAGCACAGGGCACGGGAAAAGGGGGGAAAAGCCCAGAGACTCTCCCAAGCCGGATGCTGAGACTGCTGGGGGCTCCTGGATAAACTCCCACTGTCCGAGCGATTCCCGAAGCCGTCCCAACCAGACAGGAAAGCAGCAGGGACCATGTTCCCTCTCCAGCTGCAACCTCACACCCCTGCACCCCTGGAAGGTGACCAGCGACCCTCTCTCCCCAGCGCCCAGGAGCCGTGATGCCCCTGGGCCCTGGGCTAGCTCTCTGGAGCCTCTGGGTCTACACCGAGACCTTGCTGCCACATCAAGTCTACATCACCCCAGCAACGCGGAGGCCACTCCTGGGGGTTGCACCTGGCAGAGCACCGGGGGATCCTGGGGGTCCCAGAAGGTCACCAGTGCAGCCACGCAATGTGGGGACAGCTGGGGCCCCTCACCCCACAGCACCCCAGAATGAGACTGTTGTGGCATGATGTCCACAGATGTCCCAGCTTTGCTTTGCCACATCTGAAATGCGTGTTCTGGAAGAAGAAGCCAGGCCACCGGGCTCATGCAAGAAAGACTCAGTTCAGACGGCAAGACTCCTGCCCGAGGCCGGCTTGCAATGGCATTTCCTGTTGTTCAGGCTGTTCCAGGACAGGGAGAGAAGCCCTTGAGGAAATAACACAGGCCCCAGGAACCGGTGAGGTAACTGGAGAAGGTTCAGAGTGAACACCACCCACCCCCGCCCTGCCATGCTGCCGTCGGGATCCGTGCACCACAGAAGACGGGCTAATGTGGGGGGCTCCGGGCATCCGACCTCATGGCCTTCAGGAGGGACCTGGACCAGAAGTCCCCACCATACCTTCTGAGCACCAGCATTTCAGGGTCATGGGCTCTGAGCTTGGGACCCCCTAGGAACCCACAACTGGCCGAAGACGAGATCCTGCCCCTGCAAGTTCTCAGTTTTCTCCCTCCAGCAAACGAGGCCTTTGTAACTGGCCATTTGGTTTTACCCACTTTGTAGGGGCTGTAGGCCTGTCAAACACACAGGACCCTGAAAAGGGACATGTTCCCCCAGTTTAGATGGTGGTCCCTGGGGTGGGAAGGTCAAAGGCAGGAAGTCTTCTGCAGGGCGTGGGCCATCCCAGAGCTCCTGACACAGCAGGTGAGGGACAGGGCCTTGCTGCCCAGAAGTGGCCCCTGCACTGTGGCCTTGCTCCCAAGGTGGCCACTGTAGACATTTTCCCAGCCTCCTTGGCCTGGGTCTGTCCTTACTTGTCCCCTCTCTTGGTGCCCGTCCCTCTCTCTTCTTCTTCCCAGCCACGTGGGCCTCAGACAGGCGGGATGGCCACAGAGCCGGTCAGGGTCATCTCAGCAATCAGTCCAGAGTAGAAACACTGCCACGGGCCCAGTAAGGTGCTTCGGGAGGCTGCGCTCCATGTGTGCCCCTCACACCTGGGAGGACCCTGACGCAGCTCTGAGCACCCCAGAGCACAGCATCAAGAGCCCAGATGAGAGGTCACTCTTCGAGATTACAACACACGGTTGAGTCTGAATTCTGTGCACTCATATTCTTTGCAAAACCCTAACCCTCCTCATCAGGAGAGATTCCGGGAACGCCTTCAGAGTGACCGCTTCAGACATGTCGACAGTAACACTGCTTTGCTTTCCCTCCACATCCAGTGTCCAGACCTTCCGAGCTGCCAGGTGAGCTCACGTCAAGATGCGTGTGGGGCGCCAGGTCAGGTAGCTTCTGTGCCTCCCAGGTGAGCTGGCAGTGGGACCCCCAGGACCCCTCTTGGTTAGCTGCAGATGTGGCTGGGGACGGTGGCAGGGGCGGGGGCTCTCTTCCAGCCCCGGCGACAACCCACCCTGGCACACGCACAGACTTGCCCGGCCGCTGACTTTATTCTGGCCAAAGGGATTTACTCCATGTGCTGACAGGACGTAATCTCAAATGATGCAGACATAGGTGTCCTGAAAGGGAACTCTTCCCCCGCCAGCCCTCCACAGCGACACAAGCAAGCCCCTGCCCAGGAAAGCCTCAGGCTGCAGGACCTGATTAAAGATGGCATTCAGTTGTAAATACAGTGAGGGTTTGTGGCTGGGGAGGGGCCCTCCCCGCCTTGCCCTGCAGCCATTCTCGAAGTCCACCTGCTTCTAAGTCATATTCTCCAATTGGCTGCAAAAATCTTGATATTTAAAAAGCAAAGTTGACAGCACATTAGCAGGAGGAAAACCATTTTTCCCCGTTAACTTGAAAAATGCTGAGCATGACTTTCATCATTTGCAAATGCAGCACAAGTCCCTGCTCGCGACCCACCGGCAGACCCTGTCTGCCTCCAGAGCGGCTTGCGTTGACACGGCTTCCCAGAAAGACAGATGCTCTTCCTCGTGCTAGCGTTTTAGTGGCTGCATTCGTGACACCAATGTCCACATACTTTGCATTTTTGTGTTAGCCTCCATTGTAGTTTTACTGTAAACACTAAGTTAAAGAAACAAGCCACAGCTTTTCACACCTAACAGCTGGTGGGGCCAGCCCCCTGGAAGGGTGTGGTGGTGGTCACTCGGGTCTATCCTCTGTGGCCAAGCAGATGTTTGGGTGCAGCTGGACTGAGCTCCAAGGAGGAGCCCCTGACTTGGTCCTGGTTGCTCCCCTCCACAGGGGTGGGCATCCAGCTACGCTTGGCCCAAAGGCAACACAACCAGGCAGCCGGGCTTTCTGTGCACCTGCCTGGCTATGTCCTGACCAAGCCCACCCCAAGGTCTGCACCAGCCAGAACCCCTCCTTTCCACTCCTCAGCTGGCAAGGGGACCGACTGCTCTGTCCACTGTTAGCTCTGAAAGTCCTGGGAAATGTGAATGATGGGTCACTCTGTGTGCCCCTGTGGCCCAGCCTTGCCCCTACCGGAAAGTGGGAAGCTCAGGGGGCAAGTTCCCTTCTGCAAGCATACACTTGCAGCAATGCAAGCCCTGCCAAGCGGGCTCTCACGGAGTCAGTGTTCACGCACCAGCACCTGATGACAAGTTAGACGCCCCCAGGGAGACGGCCAGGAGAGGGTATCAAGGACTTTGAGCACGTAAGGCCCAGGATGTCCTTGGTCCTCCTCACAGGAGTGTCGAGGTCCCAGCTCAGGGTGACCCTCCTCGGATTGCTCTTTCCATACCAGCCCGCTGCGTTGGTGTGTGAGTGTGCAGACACATCCGGTCTGAAGACGGATCATCTTTCTAGCCACCCTCTCCTCCCCGACTCCTGCACCTGTCGTTTCCCTGCACAGAAGACCACAGCGGGGCGGGTTTCAGTACCCATGAGCCCTGTGGGGCTGCCCCCCATGCCCTGAGCCTGCGTCCAGGTGGGCCCCCAGGTCCACGGGCAGCAGGGCCCTTTGCCTCTCCTGGCCCCACCAGACCCCCCCCCCCGATGTGAGGCGCACAGACAGGAGCAGTGCCCGTGCGTGTCCGTGATACAACGCGCACGGATCCAGCTTCCCCGGTGCCCTCACACACCGCAGGAGAGCTTCGGTAAGAACGGGCGTGTCCCTGGCCAGCGGTGTTCGTGACACGGGAGCCTAGAAGGAGCTTTTCACAATTACAACAGACAGGAACCTCCCAATTCTGCAAAGCCCCCACGGGAGTCAGTAAGACCCCAACTTACTTCATCAGCTCGGGGTCTTCCTTGTCGTCCTTCGTGGGCGTCACCCTGGCTCCACTTTTCTTGGCCCGAGGGCAGCCTGACAAGCTAGTTTTGAAAAAGGAAGAAAAGCCACGGTGGTCCCAGAACAGCAACCTCTCAGCCCGTCTGCCCTGCCCCTCTCACTTCGGGACGGGCAGCCCCGTGGGTCCCCGGGGAGCTTCTGTCCTGGAGCACTCTCCAGGGCAGGGGCTGAGGCAGGCGGTGTCACCGTGAGCCCTCTAGGTCTGGCGGCACAGGGCGGCCTGAGCTTCGGGAGATCAGACGACAGAGACAGACAGAGAAGGAGAACCAGGCTCCAGCTCCGAGCAATGTCACTGTCCCATTGGGGGCACGGCAGCTCTGTCTGCAGGAGAGACCGCCCCACCCCGACTCCATCCGACCTGGCGCCCCGGGGCACGGCTCACCTTCGGTGTGAGGCGTAGTTCCCTGTTATGTGGCCAGAACCGTCACAGCCGGGGGTGGGGCACCTGCGGAGGACAGAGGGTTTGGAACCAGAGCCCGGGAGGAGGCCTGACCAGAAAAGGGCCCCCTCTGTCCCGAGTCCCTGAGCGGGCCCACCACCTCCTCAGCACTGGTCTCGGAAATGGCGTGCGTGTCCGGCCGGCCTGCTGCCAAGACGCCCGCCTTCAGAACGGTGCCACGCAGCCTCCCCAAGGGGCCCAAGGAGGCCAAGACAGGAGCTCATCTCCACTGCAGGAAAGATGGGCTCCCACTTTGGCCTTCTACAGGGCTCTAGGCTGGACTAGAAGGTTCCAGAACACATATGGGCCTTTAGACAGCATTCAGAATGGCAAACCTAACAGCTAAGATGGGCTCCCCTTCCTTGATGTGACCAGGAGGAGGAGGGGTTGTTTTCATGGAGGACAGCCTCTGCCTGAGCCAGTGAACTGCTGTCTGCTGGGCACCAGGACACACCACCCACGGCGCCATCACTTAGAGTCGCGCGACTCCCTGAGTCCAGAGTCGCAGGGCCAGAGGCTGATCCTCACTGGCCCAGGGTGAGGAAGGGGACACCCAACACAGAAGCCCAGCCTGATGCATCCAGAGTGTTCGACAAATGTATCTCGTGGAAAGTGAAAATTACACTTGAATACACAAGTATGAGTTTTCTTAAATTGCTTTGCCCTGGGGCGCCTGGGTGGGTCAGTGGGTTAAGCCTCTGCCTTTGGCTCGGGACGTGGTCCCAGGATCCTGGGATCGAGCCCTGCATCAGGTTCTCTCCTCGTGCATTCGTGACACCAATGCCTGCTTCCTCCTCTTTCTTTCTCTACCTGCCTCTCTGCCTACCTGGGATCTCTGTCTGTCAAATAAATAAATAAAATCTTTTTTTAAAAAAATTGCTTTTCCCTGAAAGTCCACAGTGGAAGAATGAGTGAGTTTCTGCTGGTGCCAGAATGGGGAGGGCTGCCCGGGCCTGCGAGTGGGTCCACGAGACACCTCTGGAGCAGGTCTGCCCCTCCGTACCTTGTTCGGTGGAAGGGTGCGGCTCCGACCCTGCGGAACCAGGCGGGACCCTGGGGCTCCCAACCGGAGTCTCACTGATCAGTCCTCATCCTCACACAGAGAAGAACCCGAGGGAACTGAGGCCATTTCCCAAGATGAAAGCGGCCTCGAGAGGGCTATGGGGACTTGCGTCCACTGAAACAGTGCACAGGCGTCTGCCTCTCAGTCAGCAGAGCTCTCTGGGCCTCAGGCCCCTGTGCTATGCCCACACCCTTCCTCAGGATCTTCCCGGCACAGTCAAAGACCGTGGGCCGTCCCCCACGGCTCTCCAGCTGCCTCCTAGAACCCAGCAGGACCACACTGTCCGTTCCCATCGAGGACACACAGAGCTGGTGGAGCAACACGGGATGGGGGGGCCATCCCACCAGCTCCTTCTCCAATGCCACTGTCTGTCTCGAGCCCTCCTCTTCCTCCCTGTCCTGTGGCCACACGGGGAACCTGCAGGCCAGCCAGTCCAGTCGCCCTGCCGTTGGATTCAGGGGCGACTCAAACCCCATGAGGTTATGGTGGCTCCTGGTCTGCTCAGGTGTACTCACATCCCAACCCTCCCACATTACATCAAGGGGGTGTTTGCTTGATCGGAGACACCAGCCAGCATCTCCGTGCAGGTGGGCCTCAGCCCTTTCACACAAACCCCCAACCGGTACATGGGTCCTGCTGGGACACTGTGTCTCTGCATCCTCCAAGGTCCCAGGGAGTGAGCCACTGGGCTTGGCTCCTTGCTGCAGCCACGGAGTCCTTCAGACACATCAGGGTACGCCTCACACAACTCTCCGCTGAGCCCAAGGCCCCGCCGCTGCCCTGCTGCCCCTCCTCAGCCCAGAAGGTGCTGCCGACCACCCTCATGGCCCAAGCTAGCAAGAGCCCTGTCCCTGCTCTCCGGAGCTCTGGTGGCCGCCTAGGGCTCCATTTCTTTTCTGCTTCATGAAAACACGGCAGAACTCAGGTCCATGCTGCAGGTGGTGGGCAGGCCCTCAGCAGCCCCAGGCCTTGATGCCCTGTGTGTGGGTCCAGACTCTGGTGGAGCCCCCACGGCCCCTGTGAGTAAGGCTGGCAGAGGAGAGCATGCACATGTGGAGGGTCCCTGCCAGGCCCCAGCCCAAGGGTGCCCACGGAGGCACACCTTCTCCAGGCAGGGGGCACCAGCCCTCCTTGCCAAGGCCCGGTTCAGTCGCTCTTTCCAAAAGGCGTGACCAATAGAGGACGAGGTGTGGGTGGAGAAGTGGGGAATGCCGGGCGCTGGCCGTGTCAGCCGCTCTTGTGCCCCGAGGGCCCGCCGGGCCAGTTGTAGGAACCCTCCCGCCGTCTGCTTCTGAGTGTGTCGTCTGGGCAAGAGGACGGGTCCGGTGTCTAAGGGACACTCCGCATCTTGGCGGTGTGCAACAGGCCTCGCCTTAGAGCCCCACCCTCTCCCGTGGTGGGGAGGCCACCCACACCTGCCAGAGCTCCCATCACAGCCTTGCGGGGGATGCACAGTGCACCTCACATCCCCACACATAGACAGGGCTGAGCGGCCCACGGCAGCAATGTCCCCAGCCCCTGACCACACCGGGCACTCGGTAGGGAAGAGCAAATGCCCTTGGGATTTGATTAAAGCACAGAAAACACACGATCTGAGACTGTCTCTGCAGCCATTGTCAAGAGGGAGGCCACCAAGGGAGCCGTTGGCAAGGCAGGGGCTTTTCCTCTCTGGGGACAGGTCATCTTCCCCTATCATGGCCCCAAGACTGGTCAGGAACAGCCTCTACGAGATGCCCACTCAACGGGAGGAGGGAGAGGGAAACACTAGCACGCCAGGACCACGTTGGAGGCCTGCTCACATCCACCCCAAGCCCTTGCTGTGTCCTGAGAGGACAGCACTGACTCCCACAGAAAGACCTCTGGGTCCAGAAAAGAGCTTGGGTCCAGTCAGGACACCTTCCCAGACCTTGCCGAAGCTGATGAGTAACTCGTTTCCACTGGAGGAAGACCTCCTGCTGCTATTTCTAAGCAAGTGTGGGTTAAGGTTCCTCACAGGCTCTTAGTCCTAAACGAGCACTAACCCTCCTGGAAGGCCATGTTTCCAGACCCAGACCAGGCCCCGAGCACCTGTTCTGCAGGAAGAAAGTCCTAGAGCTCTCCAATCATTCAGGCCCTCAACCTGGAAAACCAGGAGAGCTAATTACTGTTCAGCTGGAAAAGGAAACAGGACAAAAGAGCGTGGGAAGGGCGTTAAGAGAAGAGAGGAAGGAAAGGGAGGGGAGGTTCAGGAAGAGGGTCCTGAGCCTACAGGACGGATGGTTTCAACTAGGTATCTGGGGCTGGACAGGCAAGGGGACGAGTGTGAAAGTGCCACGAGCTGAGCCTTGGAAAAGGTTCACGTCACAGCTGGTAACTCTTCGAAGGGCGATTCTGGTGGTGAGCCTTGCCCAGAACAGAAGGCCCCATTGGTAACAACAGCCAAAGACACGCTTCCGGCTCCTGGGACCAGAACAGCCTCCCCAGAGTGACAAAGAGGAGGCTGGCAGAATGGGGACACTGCAGAGAGCTAAAGCTTTCTGCCCTGTTTCTAGATCAGCTCAGGCCCCCCGGAAGACTTTGGTAGCAACGGCCCCTCGTCTTAGAGGCCCCAGGACCCCGGCTCCTATCTGGCCTCAGACAGAATGAGCCCAGATTCAGGAGCACTCAAAGTGGAGGCCTGAGGGAGGGTCAGACACCCCAGGGAAGGGAGTGAGCTGAGCGCACAAGAGCTGAACCTCCTTCCTGAGCCTCTGCTCGGCCTGGGAGCCGGGACTGGCACGGCCTGGCTCAGGGTCACAGTGGCTGCCAGGCCGCAGCTCACCTGAACGCACAAAAACCTACGACGACTACAGCCCCCAAACCCAGCCCCAAGAGGATGCTGAAAACCTGGGAAACCTCCGGTGCTTGCGTTGCATTTGAGCAGGGTGGTCAAGCAGGCTAGTGGGTGCCCACAGGGCCTGGCCGGCCCGTGTGTTAGGGACAGGAGGAGAAGCAGAAGGCGGGGGTGCTCGGCAAAGAGAAGGGATGAGCGTGGAGAGGCATCCCTGGGAGGATCACCAGGTGCCAAGACAGAAGCAGCTGCAGCGGTCATAGGAACAGGGAAGGGCCAAGAGTTTTCTCTCTCATCAGCAGCACCCAGATCCCTTCACGAGAGCTGCACAGCCTAAAGCCCGCGGAGCCACAGCAAGACCTAGGAGCCAAGGCCAGCTCTGGGCTTCTCCCACACCTCAATGGCAGGGACAGAAGCAGGCCCGGACAACACCATCCTGGGTCCTCAGGAGAGGGAGGATGGGCTGGGCCACTAGGGGCCAGAGTCAGGTCCTGCTCATCGCAAGGCCCTCCGGCCCTCCCTCCTCACAGCAGCTGGCAGGGCCAAGGGTGGCACAGGAGCCCGCAGCAAGGGACAGGCAGACAGCAGCACTCAGAGAGACACAGGCAGCAGCAGCAGGAGCCCCAGGCAAGCAAGTCGGCCCCTCCATGGCCTGTCTCTCTGCCCCATGCTGCTGGGAAGGGCTTCCCTAGGGCCGGAGCCCTGGAGAAGGCCGACTTTGGCTGGAGCCTCATGGAAGGAGAGAGCAGAGCAAGGGAGCCGCCCAAGAGAAGGGAGGCCAGGAGGCAGACATACTTGAGGTCAGCAGAATGGGCAGCCATGAGGTTTCTGAGGCTCTTGTCAGCAAGAGGGCAACCAGAGAGGCTGAAAGAGAAGAGATGGGATATTGGGGTGAGCCAGAGGGGAGCAGAGGAGGAGAAGGGAAGACCCACCACACAGCACCCAGGCCAGCCTGGACCCGAGCAGGGACGAACCTGCGGTGAGAGGCATAGTTCCCGGTGATGTGGCCGCTGCCGTCACAGCCAGGGGTGGGGCAGCTGAACAAAGGAAAAAGAGTGTCAGAACAGAGAGCAAGGCACACCTGCCAGGCCTGCCCCCTGGACGAGCCTATTGGGGGAGAGGGGCTGACACTTGTCCTCGACTCACCCACGAGCCAAGGGGAGACTCCTCCCCCCACGGGCCTCGGACAGCCAGCTTCTCCCACACAACTAAACTCAGGGAGGAAAAAGGAACCAAATTCCAGCTCAGTGTGAAGCGGGGACATCTCGGTACGCACACGGGTGCGCCCGCGAACATGCGGGTCGGCAGTCCCTTCCTACAGCGGCGTGACCCTCCCTGAGGACAAGGTCCCAGACCAAAGCCCGGGAAGAGCAGTTGCAGGTCTGGTTCATAGACAGCAGAAGAGGAAGCTCGGGGACAAACCAAGCACAGGGGAGGGCTGGGTCCCTGGCAGCCACAGCCTCCCACAGTCCTGCAAGAGAAGCGGGGCTCGAGGAGGGTTGACCAGAGGCTGTGCGGTGGCATCCAGCCGTGGGGAGACGCCTATCTGCCAGCAGCTTCCCCTGTCTGCAGCAGCATCTGCTAGAAGCCTGTGAGGACCAGCTCCAGGGGGCTGGCTGGGCTGGCAGAGCCAAGGGCACCGAGTCCTAAAGCACACGGCATGCCAGTGGGCTCTGTGAGCCAGGGCAGATGGCTGTGGCTTGGGAGAGGGTCTGCTTCCCTCAGCCCTCACGCTGCTCTGTGGGCCCGAACACGGGCTCTCCCTTGCTCTTACTAGAAGGATGTGTTAGATCCCAGTGCAGCGCAGCGGTAAGGGGAAACCTGTCACCCACTGCCGTGTGCGAGAGGGCCATCACGCAGGTCGACCCAGCCTGTCTGGCCAACAGGACGGTCGGCGCTAAGCTGGGGCAGGGACGAGGCCTGGGGCTGAGTCTTAGGGACTCAGACCAGGGCGCGCTTTCTTCCAGAGTACGAAGGCTCTCAAGGAGCCCTCTTGGCCCAGGTGGGGACTTACGTGAGCAGTTCCTTCTTTATGTCCTTGGAGAGAAACTTCATCTTAAAGTTGGTCAGGGTAACTTCCCCGGGGTACTTCCGCTCCTCAAAACTCTCTTCTGACACTTCCTGGTCATCTGCTTCAGAAGAAGCAAAAGAATGGGCTGCTGGCTCTGACTGCAAAAGACCAGCAGGGAGACGTTTTAACCGGCTGGCGGGGGGCCGGGTGCCCGACCCGGGGCGGAGGGAGAGGGGCCCTTCAGAATAGGGCTGGCAGAAACAGTTCCCCGAGGCTCCTGCCTTCGGATGAGGGAGGAAGACCTACCTACCTCCCCGGAAAACACAAAAGACAGCAGCCCTGAGGGGCTACAGTGCTGCACACTTCGGCCAGAGGGGCCTGGCCACCCTGGGAACGAGGCCTGGGTACCGCCCAAGGCAGCCAGCCCACCGCCCTCCCACGGCCTCGGGCCTGTGTGTCCCTCCACCTGACCGCTGCTGGGCCACCTTCCAGACACAAGAACCTACACGTGGCACAGCTCCTCGGGGCTCAACGCACACTACCATGGAACAACGCTTGTTGAGATGCCAAGATGGTGACAGCACAGCGTGAGCAGTAACTTACAGGCTGTGGCCTTGAGACCCCCTGTGCACCCCCACCGCCAGCACCAGGCCCCGGCCACAGCAGGCCCCTCCCGAGCCCAAGGTCTAGGTCTAGAGGGGTTAGTAGCCAGCCGAGGGCAGGACACGTCGGACACAGGGCTGAGCAAGGACAAAAGAAGAGAAGGCCAACACCCTGCTGTGGGTCAGCGCTGGTTCGCGGTCCAAATCCCGGGGCTGGCATGTGTGCGTCTCAGGCAAAGGTTCACCCTCTTGGGGCCCAGGTGGTACATGCTCAAGCCCGAGATAATAGCAGCCCCTTGCAGGATTTCTGGGGACTCGGAGCGCACAGCCCAGAGCAGCAGAGGCTCTCCAGGACGGACAGTGAGACTCTCCATGCCGGGGGCGGGGCGGGGGGCGGGTTGCGACTCCTGCTGCAGAGACTGTGACTGCACAAGGCACGGGGCAAGTGTTCCCTCCCCTGAGCAAGCTGGACTTAAGCCAGGTCTCCAGGATAAACGGCAGCTTCCCAGAAGCCCAGGGAGGAGGCCATTCCACAGCAAGGGAGGTGTCCCCGAGGCGCCCGACACTGTTCTGGCCGCTGCCAGAGGCCAGGATGGGAGGTGAGGCTAAGGGTGGGGGCGTGGGACGAATCGAGGAGCCTCACGCAGAGCTGGGGAGTCTGAGTCGGGGGTCCTGGGCTGTGGCAGAAGGGCCAGGAAGGCCTGGATGAGGGAGGCACTTCTGGGGGTGACCCACCCGTGCCCAGAAGGGAGCTGGAGGAAAGGGAGGGACTGGGAGCGAGCTGAGGCTCTAGGGGGTTCTCTAGGGGGAGAACAACTGTGGGGACAGGCTTCTGGGGGCAAGGACCTCAGGACCTCTGAGACTGATGACATGAGTCTTGGGGGGCTCAGAGGGTGTGGAAGGGAGAAGGGGGGGACCAGGCAGCCAGGGACATTAGCCTGAGCGGGGAGTCATGGAAAGGTGCGGGGAGGAGTCAAGCGAAGGGTTACAGTCACCAGGAAGGGGGCTTAGACCTTGGAGCAGGACTGGAACAAGGTAAGCGCAGACTGTACTAGGGGGAGCCGCCTGTGGGGGCCGCATCTGGCCTCAGACTGGGCTCCCACTGGCCAAGAAGAAAACCAAACACACAGTCCCAGAGGCCTTGCCAGGCCAGCCTGTCCCACTCAGGGCTCAGTCTGAGAGGTGCCCCTCTCCCAAGTTCTAGCCACGGGACTGTGCCAAGTGACCTCAGCCGGGGGCCCAGTCTCCCCCCTGTGACGCAGACACACGTTGAGGGTGCGGGGCTGGGAGGACCGAACTGCAGGCTGGTTGTCTCCCAGAGAGGTCTCCTCCACAGGGACCAGCCCCTGCCCTTCTGGGGTCGGTGGGAGGGGGTGCTGGCAGGGACAGGGAGGGAGGATGAGGGGACCTGCCGGCCTGCCCACACTATGGAGGCCCCTGGGAGTCTATGCCACCCCCGCAGCGGGGCTCTGCTACTCAGGACGCACACATCTGTGGGGAAGAGCTTTCAATGAGTCGCTCTCTCAGGAGGGGAGAGTGGCTAGAAAGGGCTGTTCCCCTGTCCCCAGACTGCAGCTCCGACAAAGACACCTGTCTTGCTGCTCTTTAACAGGGGGTGCTGGTCTCGGGACTCGGGCCACTGCCCACCCTACGGCCTCCTCTGTCCAAGGAGCCAGGTGGCTGGTATGTCCTGCAGATGGTCAGGAGGGACCACTGCAAAATTCAGGGTTGGGGGAGGCCACAAAACCCAGGAATTTGGAGCCTTTCCCGAATATGTCCCATGGGATGTGAAAGAAGCCCTCCTTCTCCCCACGCTTTCCGGGTGCCCACGATGGTACTGATCACCAAGTCCGTGGAAGCAGGAGAATGACCTCTCTCAGATGGGACAATACCGCAGCATGGGCCCAGGCTGAAAAGCCCTCAGGGATGGCAGGCCGGGTTCTCTCTTGCCAGAGGTGGCCAGGCCCCCCGCGTGCAGGGACGCAGTGGGGAGGTCTGGCCAGCTGGGAGGGTGCGGCGCGCGGCTCTGAGGTCCCCAGTAGCTCTCCCCAGAGACGTGAGAGCCCGCCGGCCCCACACCCACCTCCTCAGGCTCCTCCTCTCGCGGGCGGCTGGGCTTGGTGTAGTCCAAGGGTCGGTCCCACTCGTCCTGGCGGGAGGCCTGGCTGCACGGGGGCGAGGCCATGGAGCTGCTGGGGGCGGCGCTGGCGCTGCTCTGGCGCTGGGAGGCGTCGGGAGCCTTCCCGCCAGGGCCGCCTCCCGGGAAGGCGCCATCGCGCTTGCGGTGTCTGTGCATGCTCAGGTCCAGGGTCCCGTTTTCATCCACCTCGATGTCCGTGGCCTGCAACCACGAAGGCAGAATCCATGCTAGGGACTTCAGCCCACGGGTGACTTCCGGTCCACGAACCAGCATCACAGACAGCCCAGGACAGTGTTTCCCTCGGAAGGAAGCAGGCCCAAGCCAGAACACGAGAGCCTCTGAGAAGCAGGCTTCCTGACTCGCCAGCTCCTGAGATGGATGCGGGGGGGCCGCCACTCTCTCCCAGGTCCTGCTAACACCGCCAGACCTTGCTCAACCATCAGCTTCAGGAGAACACGAGGTCTCGTATATGTGCGTGACCCTCAGACTCAGGGGAACACGGAGGAACGTGCGTGTGCACAGTCATTCTAAGTGTCCCACTTAGGCACAGCGAACAGAGCTCTCACAGGGACTCCCGCAGCCACCCCCCGTCCCAGGAGCCACGAGCCGGAGGAAGAGAAGGTAAGAATGACGACTGTCCAGTGGACACCGAGTGTCCTAGGCACATGTCACCTGGGGGCTTGTTGTCCCGACTGTAAACCCCCCAGCCTGTGGCTGCCTCAGAGGGGTTCCTCGGAGGGGCTGCACCCACCTTGCTGGGCAGGTCCTGTGGCTTCGTGCTGAGGTTCTCCGGCATCTCCCAGCAGCGCGTGGAGAGGTTCAGGATGGCCGTGGCAGCCATGTGCGCGGCCTCGGCATCATGCGTGTAGTCGAAGCCTGCAGAAGGGGGTGAAGTGCGGGGGCTGTGCCTGGGGGGAGAGGCCTTTGGGAAAGGTTGGGCTGCAAAAAGGGAACAACAGCGGCTGGTATGCGACTGGAAGGGGAGGCGGCCGCGCGGACGCAGTGGGGAGGTCTGGCCAGCTGGGAGGGCACGGCGCGCAGCTCTAAGGAGGCTGGCCTGGGGCAGGGCCACTCATCCCGGTCACAGGGCCACAGCACACCTGCTCGTCCCCTCAGAAGGCGTCCAGGAGGCCATTTCCGGCTCGTTTAACATTTGGGCAGAGAGAACAAACGCCTCCAAAGTCATTCCAGCCTGTCTGAAGCGTCCAGCAAAGACGCTGCCAGCTGGGGACGATGACAGAGGGCACAGACCTCTGTGAGCAGGAGTGGCCGGGACATGACTCAAGGAGGAGCCTTACATTTAAAGGCTACTTTGGGTGCCCCCATAATACCACTTCAGTAAAGTCATGTTATCGTTCAAATAAACATGGCCAATGAGGGCATAAAATGTTGTCTCTTCTAGTGATTATATTGCAGCCCCAAACCAGCCGTCAGGGGTTACACTTCCAACGTCACGGCAGCACCAGCAAGTCCCCAGACCTCCAGAGAGATCCCTGTGCACGCTAGGTCCTCCCCGGGTGTCATGGCACCGAGCAGATGGGACAAAGGTCCACACTGATGCTGGCGGCTGTGTCAGCCCCTGGTGTTTCCATTATTAATGTGACAGAAGGTCCTCATAGCTGCGTCGGAGGGCTGGACACCCCTGGGGAGACGCCAGCTCCCGTCTCACGGGCTCAGTGGGCTGCTTTTCCATTTCATATGTGTTTCTCAGGCTAATGAGCTTGCAACCCACAGATTGGTATATTCAGTGACCAAAACAGACAGGAAGGGTTGTTCCCCAAAGTTCAGAGGAACACATTTTGTTAGTACAAGTACACAGAAAACCTGTGGCTAACGCCACAACACACTGTCCAGTGAGACGGTCCTCATGCAGGAAGGCAAACAGATTCTGCCTGCCCAGGCTCAGCGTGGCGGCTCTCTGAGCCCCCGCAGGAAGGACCACATCAGGGAACCTATTCTCAAGACTTCGGACACGCACGCCGTAAAGGACCTGGGTGTCATTTCACCAACGGTGAAGAGATACATCGAGTGTGGTGGAGAACGTGGTAGCAGTAACATGAGGAAGACACGGACTCTGGGAAAGCCACCGTGGTAGACATGGGACACCCAGATAGCCCCGGGGCAGAGAATGCTGGTGAGGGGTCCCTCCCCCCCCTCAAACCCTAACCTCTCGGGAGTGGGTCTCTCCAACTTACATTTAAAGGCTTTAGGTGAGGTTTCGCTGGTCTGAATCTTTGGGGCAAGCATGCGTTTGCCAAAAACCTGAGCGTCAAAACTTGCGTAGTCAAAGGTGACCTTGGAGAACTTCTCCAGCTCCTTGGCCAGGTTAGCCCTGGGGGTGGCAGGAGCCACATTAGGCCGGTAGCTTCCATACGGAGGGACTTCAAGCTGCTTCACAAAGCACATAGGCCTGAGGTGTAGGACAGAGGTGTAGCACCGTGAGGACAGGACCAGGGACCCCAAGCCCCACCCTACAGCCCAGGCAGGAACCCCTCAGAGTCCCAGGTACACAGAGACCCTCCCCCACGTCCCCCCACAAAAGGGTGCCTGGGGCCTGTTCTGGACGAGGAGGAGAGCCAGGAGCAATCGATGAGCCTTGAAGGGATGATGGCATGTGTCCCCGCAGACCAGAGGGGGAGGGCAGGCCTCAGATGTCCCCCCAGAGCTTAGGAGGGCCGCTTCCAAAGAGCTCGGCTACCAGTAGTAGGAGCCTTTGGCAGGCAAGTCCACAGGAGCGTCCTTCGGACAGTGGCCGGCCGCCCCTAGACGGAATTCTGCTGCAATAACAGAGCTGCCCAGTGAGAAGGGAGACGGGACATCCAGACATAATGTGGGCGCTTCTGAGAACCGGGCTCAGGGCGGGCCCGACTCAGCTCTCGACTGGCCAGGGCCTCAGCCCTGCACTATTCTCTGCCTGACGTCCATGGAGAAGAGCCGCAGAGGGGCTGAACAGGCTGACATGACAGCAGGGAGCCCCTGCGGGCCTTCGCTCACGGTCACGAGACCGCACAGCGTCGCAAATACAAAACGGGAGGCGTGAAGACAGGAGCGGAGACAGCACGGGCCGGACAGGAAGACCAGCCCGGCGGGGGGTAGCCCCCACACAGGGTGTAGACAGGCTTCTGCGCTGGTCAGCTCAGACAGAAGGGAAGGGAGAGGAGAGGCACGGCAGTTCTCTCTGCTCCTGACTCCGAACCAAGCTACGACTGCGGCCTGGGTTCAAGAAGGGGGATGGGAGGGTGGAACAGGAGCCCCGGGACAGGCCCCGCAACCCTGAGGAGATCAGATCTGAGCCTGCACCTTGCAAAAGCAGCTGTCCCAAGCATAGGTCCATTCCCCTTCCCCAAGGAGGGCAGAGGGCCAGGCAGCATCCGGGGGAGTCCCCGGAGAGTGCTCAGGACCAGCCAGCAGAGAGAAGAACCCTGAGCTCAGAGCTGGCGGCACAGGTTGCTGGCTTCCTCGGCCGGGGCCCCATCCCCAGCAGGTGGAGTGCCAGCACACGTCTGCACAGCCTCGCCCCACCCCCCCGGGACGACCCCCAGAACGACCCCCAGAAACGTGGCCGCGCCGCAGGAGCAGAGCCTGAACACCGGCCTCCATAGCTACTGTCTGAAGCTTGGCACCAAGGGCCTGGGGAGGCAAAATGTCACGACCTTGTTCAGGCCTCATGGGTATTTGCGAAGTCCGCAAGACAACGCTGTCACCCACTTTCACAGGCAAACAAAGAGGGGTCCGATTCCCAGGAGCACAGCCACTGCGCGGGGGACCCTTGGCCCCCGACCCTGAGCTCCCAGGGCCTCGCCTGCCTGCTCGTATAACTTTTACCCATGACTTAGATCAAGGCAGGAAAAAACCGGATTAGTAGCATGGCAAGCTGGAAGAAATAGTCACAGGATAGACGCAAGAAGCAGCTTCCAAGCATCTTCAGAGCCAGCCAGCAGGTGGGAAGGAGCCTACGGGACACGCAGGGCTGAAGGCCCCGTAGATGGGAGTGCAGAGTGCAGAGGGGTGAGGCCCCGGCTCTGGCCCCACCCAGAGACCCCTCACAGGGGACCCACAGAGCAAGCCAAGGGGGGTGGCCAGGTTCTCTGGCTGAGACCTTGGCAAGCACACACCAGGGAAGGGACTGGGAGCTGCATGGGCCCTGGAAGGAGGCGGGCCTCTCTCTAGACCAGGGTCTGTGCTATTGCCCAGGTTCGTGCCTGCTCAGCGTTCTCCTCTGAGGGGCAGACACGGGACTGGGATCTGAAGAACTGGGGGAGGGAAAGGCTTCTGAAGTCCCAGTCCCTCAGAGACACCGGGAGCAGAGTATCCACAGAGTGAGGGCACTTGGTGGGGAGCCACCCCGCTGGCCAAAAGCAAGAATCTGAGGCCAGGCTGGCCAGGGGCCAGTGCCAGCTCCCTCCACGCCCCCCTCGCCAATAACTGCTGTCTTGGGCAAGCTCCCGACACTGTGGCCTTCCTGTGGCTCCTGCCTTCACAGAGTCACAGGGCTGGCGGGATGCCAAGCACATGCATTCCTAATGGCCTTTGGGGAGCCCCTGATCGCTGACATCTCTCTATACACACGCTTGCCTACGGCTGCCTCAGAACCTCTGGGGCCACAAGCAGGCCGTGCTCTGAAGGGCACCACGTGCCTCCGTCCTCGCCCTGGGTTCAGGGTCCTTCACTGAGGTGAGGGAGGTGCAGGCAGGAAGGAGCAGCTCCTGGAGGGTTTGGACGCCAGTGGCCGCCAGCCCGGGTAGTCTGGTCTCTGGAGACAGGACCAGCATCTCCACAAACAGCCCCCGAGCGCTCCCCAGCGGGGAGAGCTGGTGCCTTCAGCGAGAACAAGGCAGGGCGGCCTTGCAGGGTTAGTGCCCCAGCGGAAACACGGGGGAGTGCGCGGCTGTCAGACTCTGTCCTCTGTGCCCCAATTTTCAGTATATGTGCTGCCGAAGCGAGCACTGTCCTATGTGCCCCAGAATCTAGCCTCCAGCTCCCCCCGGGAGGCCCCCAGGGCAACTCGGGCCCTCAGCACGCGCGCACACGTGCTGGGAAGACCCCTGTGGGACCCCGAGGGGCAGGCGCGTTCGGCTCTGGGGCTCATCTCCCTCACCTGAGGGTCCGATCGGAACCGGAGCTACTCTTGCAAGGGTCTCCCGCCTGCGGCTGTTGCTTCTCATGAGATTTGGCCAATTTCTCAGCAGCAGCAATGGGACACCCAGACAAACTGGAGAAAAGGTAGAGGTCAGCTAAGGACTGTCTTCCAGACCCAGACCTGTCCAAGCCAGGAGCTCGCCAACACCACCCAGAGCCCAGGGAAGTCTCCTGTCTCTTGCTCTGTCCTCGAGCCCTCAGAGTAGCTGTGCACATCCCTTTCCGTTTGGGGAAACCCTCAGCAATGACAGGGGAAGACAGAGCAGACCCTAAATGCCTTCACAGCTCGAGGCGGGTCTGGGCAGCGGGCCTGCCATTCACCTCCCTGCCTTCCTCTCACTGCTGACCAGAGCGTAGCCCTCGGGACCTGTCTCTGGCTCATGCTCCATCAGCCGACCCACCGCAGCCAGTGGGGAGTCCCAAGGCCACACTGCCACACACGCCAGGTGCTGACCCTGGAGGCCGGGCCCCTCCCCGGCAACTACCTGATCTGAGACACCGTGGGAGCAACCTCAGCTGTCAGCATCGGGCTGGCCGGCGGCTGGCCAAGGGATGGCCACAGCCCCACTCAGGAGTGTGGCCTCTTCTCAGGGAAGTGCAGCCGCCTTTGCAAGGACACAGCCCGTCGCAGCCACACTGCCCAAGGCGCTCCGGGTGGGGAGTACGGTCACCTCTCAAGGTGCAGGATGGCAGACCGCGAAACCCCAAGGGCACCCCGGGGGCCACGGCCCCCACACTCTAGCCTGGACCTCGGTCCTGGCGGGTGGAGGCCTCCCAAAAGAGCCTCACCTGGCTCTCCCCAAGGTCAGGAGGCCTCTCTGGGGGGCACACACCCATCCCTCCAGCACCCTCTGGTGTCTCAGGACCACTCCCATAGGGACCACACCTCCGGACGCCATTCCGACCCCCCACCAAGAGGCCTGCCCTGAGCTTGCACCCATCCCAGGCCGGGACACACACACGAGGCCCAGCCCGCCCCCCCACCGCCCCCCCACGCCCGGCTCAACCTGAGTACCTTCTGTGAGTGTTGCGGTTGCTGTTCACGTGGCCTTGGCCGGTGCAGCCGGGGGTGGGGCACTTGAGCACATTCTCGTGCATGGCCAAGACTGCGAGAGAGCCAGAGGGAGGGACATGCTGAGCACGGCCAAGGAGGACGGAGGGGCCCCATGTGAGGTCTGCAACCTTGTGGGAGGGTGGCAGCTGAGACCAGCAGCCGGCAGGGCCCTCCAGCCTCAGCCCAGTCCAGCCGTGCTCCCTCCCACCGTGGCCCCGGCCTCCCTGGGGCGGAAGCCAACTTGCCCTCAAAGCCCCCCAGTGGTTCTATGATTTGCCTTTGAGACTCCTGTTCGCAATTACTGCCTCTAGGCTGGAAGTGAGGACAGCCGTCTCCACTGCCCGTCGGAGCACAGGGGACTGGCTGTCTCCTCACAGGCCTCCTGGGGCCCTGGCATGGGGCTGCAGCCTCAAGGCAGGTGACAGGGCATGCCGCACATCCCCAGCCTCGTAGGGCTCGAGTTAGGGCATCTGGACAGAGCCGGTCCAAAGGGACAGGGCCCTGGGTGACCCCTCCTCCACAGGAATGCCATCCAAGCAACAGAGATGGTGTGAGTTGTGCACAGCTACTCACTCTCCGGGGGGATCCTGTCCTTGTGGGGGCAGCCAGACAGGCTTCGGTGGTGAGGGTACAGCCCTGTGACGTGGCCAGTGCCATCACAGCCTGGAGTCGGACACTTGATCTCACGCTTCTCAGCTCTTGAGGGATCTAAACACACAAGATGCATCAGATCGTGCAGGGAGAAAACTGCCTGGTGGGTGGCGAGTGGGGAGGGGGATGGGACAGCCACGCTCCTTCCTTCACGGTGTCTGGAGCACAGTGGCCAGACTGCCCAGCTGCCTGGGAGGGACCGGGGCTGGATCATTCTGGGGACAGTGGCCCACACTGGCCGTCCTCATGGAAAACCCTCCCATGTAACAGGATGGGCAGCGTGTTCAGGAGGACGCAGGTGGCAGCTGGCGCCCTCCCTGCCCACTCCTGCTGACACTGTGGGAGCCTGTTGCCTTCAGCGTTGGGGCCATGCCTCCAGAGCCCCCGAGCCTAGAGCTCCAGCCTCTGCACAGAGAGGTGAAAAATGGGACCAGTTCCTTGCCGGGACCTGTCCTTTGGTTTTGACAAAACGAGGACAAAGACGTTAACTTGCCAAAAGCCGCATGACTGATAAAGGCATGGGCAGAAATTTCAACTCAAATCTCAGTTGCTGAACTCAAGTCTAGGCTCTGTGGGCCAGGAGATGTCCCTCTACGATGTAGGGGCCAGAAGGAAACACTTGTCAGGACACAATGATCCCCAGAGCATAGCCGATGTCCCAGAGAAATTTCTGGGTGCTGCCCTCCCCTCCAGGAGAAGCAGAGGTCACACAACCACACCCAGAATGCCTCCCCCAGGCAAGGCAGAAACCCAGGGGGGCTCTGAAGTGCAGGGCCCCAGGCTCTGCATCTCCACGTTCAAATGAGCAGGAAACTGGACGTCCACTAACCCAGCAGGCAGGGTTGTCCCCAACCTGTCCCCCATGCCTGCTTCCAGAACTCGGGCTCTATCTGGGGCTCAGGCTGCATCCGACACTTGGCGTGAGTCCTATCTTGCCCCTGCCCAGTGCTTCCGCTCGGCCATCTTCCTCACCCTGAGGCTCTGTCCCCTGGGTCCATGCCCTCAACTCTATCCCTGAAGGCAGGTCCCCCAGTGTCCATTCCACAAGTCTGAGTCACCCTAACACCTGGGCTGAGACCATCACTCAGCCGGTGTCCCCCAGCCATACACGGTGTGCCCAGCCATATACATCTCTGCCCTGATCCGTGAGCCCCAAGCCCACTGCCCGCAGACTGACACTCTACGCAGCTCTGACTCCCTAAATGTGGGTCACCTTCATCTGGGTCTCCTTGCCCCTGCGTCCCCTGAAGCCCCTGCCAGTCTGAATCCGAGCTCTCGAGCAGCTGTCCCCACATCTGTGCCACCCTGAAAGGTGACAGGTCTCCTCCAGGTTGAAACAACATCCTCATCTGGGTCCCCTCAGCTGTGTCCCTCAGCGTCTGCCCCCAGCTCATCTCATCGAGGTTCCCTAGGAAATCTGTGCCCTGTATCCCCACTTACCTACCAATGGGGGCTCCCCAGAGCTCACTCAATGTCTCTACGACCCAGCTGTGTCCGCCCAGGGCCTGCCTGTGTCTCTCCATGACCACGGCAAGCTCCCAAGCTGCGGCTGAGCTGAGGGAGCCAGCTGACTGCCCCTCCTAGCCTCCGCTTTCCCCCCCAGGAGCTCTGCTACTCTCTCTGGATCGCCCCACAAGGGCAGTGTGAGCCCATTCCCTGCATCTGTGGCCAGACTGTAGTTATGTGTATGTGTGCCCTTTGTTTGCACCTCCAGCCCGTTAAGGTCCTCCACTCTGGACACACCTGTCCCTCAGCCTGCCTCTCCATGACCAGTGGGGACAGTGGGGGGACGAGCACTACCCAGCCCCAGCAGGGGGTGGGGGGACGGGGAGGGTGGGAGGGAGGACGGGAGGGTGTGTGGGCCCGGCCGCCAGCCCTACCTTTGCTACAGTAGCTCTTCCGGGCATCCAGGGGCCTCACTGCCTTCCCGGGCTCCCCGGGGCCCAGCTGGCCCCGCTCCGTGGGCGGGCAGCCGGGCTCACAGACGGCTTGTACCTGCTCAGCCTTTAGGGCAATAGCCTGCTCCAGGAGACCCAAGTTCCCACGTGTCATCACGTCGTACATCTCCGACGCGTCGGTGGCCGCGGACTTCTGGGAGTGCGCGTCTTCGTCCAGGCCGTCGTCGGAGCGCTCCTCCCCCAGGACGGGGTACTCGGGCTTCGGGCTGGGCGAGGCCAGCGGCCGGGCTTCAGGGACCTTCTGGCCAGGGGCCAGGGGGGCATCCTCCTGGCAGATGACCTCAGGAGCGGCCGCCGCCGCCTCCTCCTCCTCCTCCTCCTCCTCTTCCTCCTCCTCCTCCTCTTCTTCCTCCTCCTCTTCTTCCTCCTCCTCTTCCTCCTCCTCCTCCTCCTCTTCCTCCTCCTCTTCCTCCTCCTCCTCTTCCTCCTCCTCTTCCTCCTCCTCCTCCTCTTCGTCCTCCTCCTCTTCCTCTTCCTCATTACCCAGAGCGACTTTCCTCTTGCTGGACCCTTCACTGGCCACACCCTCCACGGCCTGGGGACTGAGCTCCTGGGGACGCTCCCTGGTGACTCCCGTCACCTGCTCTGCATCCTCTGGCCTGAGGAACACGTCCTTCTCCCCCTCGTCACTGGTGGCCCCTTCCTCAGCCTCCTCCTGCACCAGGTGCCCAACACCAGGGCCCGGCTTGGCCCCCTGGCCCAAGTCCTCCCCAACTAGGGTCTGTACAGCGATTTGGCCCAGGTTGAGGAGAGAAGTAGCAATGATCTCCTGGTAGCTGCTGTAGCCGCCCTTGGCGGGGCCCGCAGAGCTGCCGACAGGCTTGGATCCGAAGTGGGACTTGACAGGGCTCCTTCCTGCACAGAATCAGAAACATGTGGAAGGAGCCCGAGGAGCGCCCTGCCCCAACCGCCTGGGGAGCCCGACACCCCCAGAAAGGGGAAGGTGGTCAGGCATGCCGGCCCCTCTGCTGGGCCGCAGACACGCGGTGAACTTATCTGAGGAGGAGAAGGGGTCACTGCTTCTTCTGAAGCTGGGACACTCTCCGATACTTGTTACTAACAGCCCCTCCCTTTAAGGCTACTTTCTCAAATCGGGTAAACCTGCATTTCATAAAATGGCACTTAATACAACAGATTCTAAAATTTGCTTCATAAACACAAAGGAGAAAAAGAATTTATATTTTTAAAAGACCCACGTGTACACATCTTAAGTGCCATGACCTTGCTGTGGTGAAGGCTCCCCACACACCGGCCTGTGGGGTGGTCACAAGGACGCCCTGGGTGTGGGCGCCTATTCTGGGGGGCCAGCCGGGGCTGCCGCCCAAACCCCAAATGCCCTCCTCTGTAAGAAGGCGGGCAAGCTAGTGCTTTCTGCCTAGAGCCCACTGGGCCACACACCACTGCAAAGAGGACCAGAGACCCGCCCAGGAGCCAGGTGAGCGTGAGGACGCTCGCTGAGAATCAGCTCCACAATGAAGCAGAAATGCCGTCTCAGACCGTGCAAGGCCAGAAGACTCAAGCACCTTGCTGTTCTGGGGGTTCGGGACCTCAGGTCCCAGTCCCACTCCCAGGACTGACGTCTGCCAGGCTAGGGGGGGCGCGTGGACACTTCCCTCCGGGACCCAGAGCCACTTTCTGGGCTTCACACCCTGGGAAGAACGCTTGGCAGAGAATCCCTTCAGGTCCCCATCCCACCCCAGGCTTCCCTGGACACCCCCACAGTCTCACCTGACACCCAGCAGACCCCCGCCCTACCCCCAGCTGCCCTTCCCTGGAGCCAGGGGGAGGGGGTCTGTCTGAGCCCCCTCCCCCTTTCCCCCACAACCCGAGGCACAGCCCACGCCCATCTGTCCATCCATCTTTCTCTCTCTCTCTCTCTCTCACACACACACACACACACACACACACACACACACACACACACACACACACATACAAACACCCACAGCGTTCCCAGAGATGTGCCCACAGGCCCCTCCAACGCCCTGCTCCGGCCCCTCTCCAGGAAACCCCGACAATGTCAGGACAAGACCTCGCTTGTTCTCAGGAAGGGCTTCCTCGGCGGTGCTTTCACTGCCTCGGAGTGGGGCCCCCTCCCCACTCGCAGGCTGTGATTCTCCAGGGCCACACTAAGCGCCCTTTATTTCGGGGGAGAAAGAGCCACAAAGCACCTTCAGCTGGCTCGGGACGATGAATCTCCTCCTGTCCTGGCAGTTCAGCCTCGTCCTCCTCCGGAGTTCCTTCCGATTCATCGGAGACAGAGGCGTCCTTCACCTCGGCGTCCTCGCTGCCGTCGGTGTCCGCGCCACAGCCCTCGTCCAGTGCCAGCTTCAGGGGCCGGGACTTCCGTGTGGACGCCAGGTGCTCGGCCGGCGCGCCCTCCAGCTTCCTCTTCTTGGCCAGCGGGCAGCTCTGCGAACTGGGGGGAAGGCGACCAGGGCCGCCCTGTCGAGGCTCTCTGGGACCCACCCGCCCGCACCCCACCCTCGGCAGCCGCGTTCCCTGTGGTGAAAGCTCGTCTCGTCTTGTCACTGGCCCTCAGCTAAAAGCCCCACGTTCAGGACAGGCAGATTGATGTACTGAAGTTTTCTGTGAATCAAAAACTCATGTGCTTTAAACCGCGCTTCGTTCTTCTCTCAAGCCCTAACCTCAGTGGCCCCGTCTAACCCTAACCCTGCACTGGCCCTCTGTCGGTCCCCGCCCACTTCCTCCCACCTGGCAGGCCATCGGGTGCCCCGGGCCTTTCCTCTCCACCTCCAGACCCTGCACACCCTCCCCCACTGCAATCGAGCTGACAACAGCCACTAGGCCGCAGCTCACTGAGGCCCCCCTTGTGGATGGCAGGTCCGCTCTGAACTCCCTCCCAACGCCCTCCTCTGGGCCCCAGCAGAGAGGCCGCGGCATGACGCGCCACAGCTGTGTTGGCCTCAGCAGCTACAGGCACGGATGGAAGGTTCTAGAGCTACAAAAGAACCCAGAAAGGGTGAGGGGCTCCAGCAGGCCCACTGCTCTCCGGGAGCCCCCTTACCTGCGGTGTCTGGAGTACTTGCCCCGGATGTGTCCTGAGCCTGTGCATCCTGGGGTGGGGCAGCTGGAGGGAGAGAAGCAGAGGTGGTCACAGGGGGAAGGACCTGCCCGCCCCAGACCCTTCCCCGGGAGCAGGAGACTGTCTCCAAACAGTGCATCTCAGAACGGCTGCTTGAAGTTCACTAAAAATTAATGAAATAACTCACCCCATTTAAGTAAACGAATGACTCATTACAATTTTATGAGTGTGTTTAATTAAAGGTCTGCATGTATGAGATCAAGACTTCCGAAGTCGGTGTCTCCTAGACGGCTTCTCTTCTCTGCGCATGAGTCTTTCCCACTGCCGGCAAACTGCTGCTGGCTTCCCAGCAGCCAAGAAACAGGGTGCTCTGTGAAGCCCCCAGAACCAGCAACAGAACCAGAAGCCGGCCGTCACTGTGCTCTGAGGCCCGCAGCCTGGTGCAGACGAGTGAGGCCAGGAGGGCCTATGACCGGGGCTGACCCGTAGACGTGGGGGGGGCGGCGGCTGGAGGGAAGGGGGCTACTGGGCCTCATGCACCCTGGGGGCCAGCAAGTGCACGGGGAGGAAGGCAAGGCACCCAGGAGTCCCTCCCCCGCCACTGTCATCTGTCGCCCTACGGAACCAAACCACGGAAAGCTCTGGAAACGTCAGATCATGGGCATGGGGCCTACCACCCAGCCCAGTTTGCCTGGAGTCAGCCCTGTGCAAGGCCGGGATCCCATGGGCTGCTGCGCACATCCACAGACCGCAGACAGCAAGAAGCAGACATGCCCTCCTGTTCCGGAGTGGCAAGCCAACGTCCTGAGAAGTGGGAGAAGGCACTGAAGGTCACCCCAGGGAGGCTGAGGGGAAGCCCTTGTTTTTAGCCCCTCCCAGATCCTGGGAGGGAAGAACAGGGTGGGCCCCGGAAGGGACACGGCCCACGACCTCAGTCTAGACACGCCTGGTGGTTTCTAATTTGACTGATCACAGCCTAACGGCGAAACGCGGTGGGACTCCCCAGGCCACACGGGTCACCCTCGTGGGCGGGTCAGGGAGAATAAGACAGTGGACGGAGGCAAGCCCCACCCCACCTACGAGCTCAATAGTTGCCCTCCAGGCTGAGGCCACCAGGGCTGGTTCTCAGTTTAAAAGCAAGAAAGGAAAGGAGGACGGGGAGGGAAAGGGAGGGGGGAGGGGGAAGGACGGGGAGGGAGGGGAAAGGGAGGGGGGAGGGGGAAGGACGGGGAGAGAGGGAAGGGCGGGGAGAGAGGGAAGACGGCCGGCCGCGTTTTATTGTGGATTTCCTTTCCAGACAGCCAGGACTTGCTGCCCCCGGCCGTCTATTCTAAAAATCTATGCCCCACGCTTGCTTTCTCTCTCTCAAGAGCTAGCTTTGAGACTTTTCACAAAAGGTCCTTGTTACTAGGGATTTGAAGCTGAGGTCCCAATTAGCCGATTAATCACTGAGTTAATCAGGCAATTATGTGGCAGCTGCTGTGGAGTCCTGAAGGCCGCTGGCCCTGCCCCCGGATGCATCACCATCTCTGAGCCACACCTCCAGCCACCAGCTCGCCAGCATCCTGGCCTCTAGCCCAGGGGGCAGCAGGGCGGGCTGGGAGCCCACATGTCTGGGGCAGGTGAGGACCGCTGTAGGATTAGAAGCCGGAGCCCCTGCACTCTGGCTCCCCATGCAGTGGCCACGGGAGACCCAGTCAAAGCCCAGCGGCTGCCTGCCGGCCGCTGCACCACTCACACCATTTCCCTTACAAGCGCCCCCAGGGTGCGTGAGGCCCGGGTGAAGAAGCAGCACCAGCTTCCCCCGTTTTGGGGGGAGGAGGCCGAGGAAGCCAGGGCTTCTTCCTGAGCTCCCTGCTGTGGCTCCCGGAGGGCGGCAGGGACAGGAAGATAGGCAGAAGGCTTGCAGACAGCCTGCTCATGGTCCCCACTGAACAGGGTCCCGGTGAAAGCTTTGCACATCCAACCATAAGCTACAGGTGTCAAGGGAAGTCAAGGCTGAGGCCAGGAAGACCCAAACCCCAGCGCACTCAGCTACCAGCCCTGGACAGGACTGACTTCCCTCCCGCCCCCTGCAGGCAGGTGGGGCACCTCTCCATTCTCATCTGTCCCCTGGGCAGAAGCTGGCCACTGGCTCCGAGGAGGCCCTCCGGCGACGTCACAGGGCTGGGAGGGAACCCTGATGCAGGTGTGACAGATGGGCGGCTCTCCTCAAACGTGCTCTGGAGGGGGCCCAGCAGGCATCTGCAGGGGGAAGCAGGTGCCCCACCCTCCCACAGCCAACCCCTCCGACAGCCCCTGACAGCCCCTCCCAGGCCGTGTGGCTGCAGGCGGGCCCAGACCAGGACACAGACCGAAGGGTCCCACAGTTCTTCCCACTCTTCACAGACGCAAAGGAAAAGCCACCAGGTCCATTTGCTTTCTCTTGGGCGCTCAGCATTAAACCCAGGGCACAGAGAAGCAACGTGGGCTCCAGAGGCAGGAGAAGGCACTCAGAGCCCTGGCGGCTCCCGGTCAGCCTCCTGTTCAGCTCAGCTCCTAACAATGGCCATGCCACTCCCCTGAGAACAAGCAGCCTCCGGGGAGCCTGCTCGAGCTGGGAAAAAACAAACTGGGACAGGGGATGTGGGCCGAATTCTGGGACAGGGAGGCCTCTATCCCTCATCCATGGAGCGGGTCCCACCGTAGAGCTTCTCCCTAACTCGGCTCTCCCTTCAGCGACTTGGGCAGGAGTTTATCTAATACGGTGATGTCTTGTTCCAGGTCACAGGCTCCCTGCGCTGGCACCCAGAGCATGAGCCTCACCAGGACGGGGCAGAGTCACTGGTGAGCTGGGCAGATGTGCCGGCTCGCAGCGCCTGCCCATTCTCACAGCATGAAGGTGCCCGTGTGGTTGGTGTGCCCAGCTAGAGAGCGAGAGCCACGATCCCAGCACACATCACAGCCCCAGGTATAGCTCAGGCCAGCGAGCGCCCAGGAGCCCAGGAGGGACCCGCACCTCCCAGGCAGGACACGGGAGTCTCTTCGGCACAGAGGACTCCACTCAGCTCCAAGCAGCCCCAAACCTTGAGGGTTGTTGTTAAAACAGTGACATCAACGCGTTTGTCCCTAGTTTCTCCACTAACTCGGGCAACAGTCTCCCTACTGCCGAGAAAGGAGGCTGAGACCTCACGGTGAACGAAGGTGCTCACAGGACCCTCTCATGGCTGGGTCCTCTCTGAGAGCACTTGAAAACAACACTATCTTCAGAGTCATTTCTGTTCTATTTCAAAATTAGGAGAGAAAGGTCTTTGGATCTGCCTTCGCAAGTCACTCCATAACTTTATCTGTTGCCCAAATTAGCTGCTGTTACCAAAACCCAGAGCTTCCTTGATTCCCGTGACCAGCCTCCTCCCCTTCACGGTCTGAAGAGGTTGTCGCTGAGCATCACACGCCAGAGGAAGTGACACCTCCTCCTGGAGGCCTTCTCTCCCCTGGTGCCTCGGGCCACCCATCCAGGGAGCACGTTCTGAGGACCTTCCCCCCGGCCTGGTTTGGTGGCCTTCCCACTCTCTCCCCGTGAGCTGGGCTGGGGCCTGGGGTGGTACCCAGCTCTTCTGGTCAAATTTCAGTCCTCCAAGCCTCGGTTTCCCCACTTCCCACACGGGGTGAAAACAGCAGCCGGCCGTGTCTCCTGAGAGCGAGACCAGGCCGGGCAGCCAGCGCAGAGTCTGTCGCAAGCCTGGGCCTCCAGCCGCCCTCCAGTCCCTTCCCTTCTGTCCCCAGCTCACAGCCTCGAAGGTTAGAGGGACGCTGCACGCTCTGGGGTCTTCTAGCGTCCTGATTGGCAAACCAGCCATCAGCCACTCTGGTGAGAAATGAGACAGCCCCGGCCCCAGACTTGTTCAGTTCGGTAAGATTCTTTCCCCCTAAGCTCCGGACATGTGCAGTGACGTGGAAAGTCTGCTCCAGGCTGGGGGTTGGGCAGGGCAGGGACAGCACGGACCCTCAGAAACTGGAATGTTCTGTGTGTCCCCCGCTGGGAGTCCAGAAGGTCACAGAAACCTCACTGAGGTGTGGTTGTCGCCCTTGGCCCTTCTGCATGGGCACAGCGCCCCACCAACATGGCCAGGGACTGGGCGCTGGGGGCTCTGTGAGAATGAGGGTGGGCCTGGAGCCCTTCTGTCCCCCAAGGACAAGCCTCTGGCAGGTTAGCGCAGCTGCAGTCCAAACCCAGCTCCGTCTCATGGGGAATTTGTGGCCATTAAAGGGGGCCCCTGACACCCCTTGACATTCTGGGACCATCCATGAGCACCACTTCCCTTTCCCCTGTCCTGTCAGAGCCAGGACACCTGGCACTGCCCCTCCTCAGGAAGCAGGGGGGTCTGAGGGCTGGTTTTCCTTGTTGGAAACTGAACATCACCAGCCCTGTCTGAGCAAAACAGCACTGAGGGCGCAGGCCCACTGGGTTTGAAGGTCCAAGGTCGTGTGGGTGGTTCTGGGACAGCCCGGACACACGGGACTCGGGGGCTTCCTCTCTGGCCATCCCAGGGGCCAATCCCAGGACAGAAGCCAGCAGGTGGGGGCAAGTCGACCTGGCCCCTCCTGCTTGGACCTGGCAAATCCCTGCTGTGGGCTGTCCTCGCTTCCTCCTCAGGATGCCCCTCCCGGTGAGACCTGACCTAGAATCTGGAAGTTCACAGAGCTCGGTCAGCGCAAGATCACCAGCCACGGTCGGCACCTGGAGTCTGCCGACGACTGGGGACCTCGCAGCGCTTTCCCTCATCTCTGCCCAAATGGGGCCTCTGGCCAGCAGATGCACAACCCTTCCTAGTGACAACTTGCTGCTGGCTGGGGGCCACGGGGACAGGCAGGCCTGGTCAACACATCTCTGCCCCTGTGCCGAGGCTGGCTGCGTGGTGGGGTCAGGACAGAGGTGGGAGAGAGCAGAGGCAAGGTGAAGATAGCGGGACTCGCGGCAAGGAGGAACGGGGTCCCAGGGGGCGGTTAGCCATCCAAAGTGCCCCGTGTGGGACAGTGGGGTGTTCGGGGCCACGGGCATGGGCAATGCTGAGTGCTAGCAGAAAGCCTTTCTTACCTGAGGTCGGCACCTGTGGGCTCTGGGGGCACTGGGTGAGAGAAAGAGAGAAACAGGGAAACACATATGGCAGTCCGAACTAAAAAGGCACAAACGGAAAAGAAGCGGAGACAATCCCAGCGAGAAGGGAACCCCATCCCTCCCTGACCTCCTAGAATGTGCGGCGGGACCAGGGGGGCGAGCGGCGCCCCCCCATGCTTTCCCCAGATCTCCCCGCGAGACGCTGTTGGCCTTACAGAGGGGTCAGGTGTCCCAACCAATCCCCCACTCTCCAAGCCTTCAGGACCAGGACAGTGTCTCCTTCTCAAATTGCCATGGGAAGTCAGCTTCCAACAGGAAACTCGACCCAGCAGAGAAGCCTGGGCGGAGAGAACCAAGCAGCTGGTCCCTGGTGATGGGGCCACGCTGGGCAACAGTGCACCGGGGTCTAGCTGAGCCACTCACATGGGAAGCTCGGCGCTCTGGCCCCTCCCCACACCAGACCTGCAGCCGTGGCCCGGTGTGTACTTAGGGAGTCGGGGAGGTGAGCCAGCCAAAGGCCCCCCCACCCCTGCCAGCTCAATCTGACAAGCCCCCCCACCCCCACCCCCCGCCATGTCCTCCTGCACTAGGACTGACCTCCCAGGAGGGCAGGAGGCTGTCACAGAAGCCTGGCAGCATTCCAGCTCCAAACGGAAAGGTCTCCTGAGGGACCTTGGCCTTCCGCACTCTGTGGGGCCATCTACCTGCTCACCCACACCCCAGGCCATTTGGTCTGGACCCCACCACAGGCCTCACAGGCTCCAGACACCATGGACGGACCCCAACTGCTCAGCATCAGGGGAGGAGCCTCCCAGGGCCTGGCCACCAATGTGGGCTTCTGCTTTCCTGACCAACGTAGCGTCTGTTACTTTAGGACCTGGAATTCACAGCCACACTGGGCTGGGAGGGGGTGCACTCACCTCGGAGGGCCTTGGAGCGCGTGCGAGCCCGTTTATCCTCATTTTCCAAGCTCATCTGCAAGCAAAAACAACTGGGATGTTAATGGAGGCCAAGCCCAGGACCTCCCCCCCCCCCGGAGGGCCGCGCAGGGCCCAGCTCTTCTGGTCGCGGAGAGCCTGTGACACAGACAGACAAGGGGTAGGCTCGCAGGAAGAGAAGACCTGAGACCCAGGCCAGCAAGCATGGGGCAGGGGTTTCAGTGGGGAAACCCCAGCTCCCGGCCCAGCAGTCAGCCCTCCCACTGCCCCCACCTTCCCACTCCCACAGGAACCTCCAGCAGGAGCCCTTGCCCCATCTGCCGGATGCTTGTGGACAGTAGGGCTCCCAGCACACGGGCTCCTGACCAGCCTGGGGAGCTCCACCCCTGCTCACTTGGGCATCACAACCGGTCCCCCACTGGACCCCAGAGCCCAGCTTCCCACAGGCGTGAGGGCCCCAACACACTGGGGTCACCCTCTTAGAAACAGATGGCGGGGACTGGAACGGGTCTCCACAAAGCGTCCAGAAAATGAATTACTTCGATTTCTACCGTGTGCCATCCTGGAGGGAGCCCAGGGACCGGTGGCCTGACCCAGGGACAGGACGTGCTCACTGAGGGTGTGTCCCCAGAAGTTGGGCACCAGCACCCAGTGGGGACAGAGAGCACGTCAGGCACAGTGACGTGATAGCAGCCGTACTACAAATGTAAAAGGATGCGTGACACGGATTTTAATATACAAAACCTTACCTGACCTGACCATTGTCACTTCAACAGTAATCCGTAGAAAAGTCTCTGAGTGGGAGGCTGTTTTGTGCTAACTCACAGAGACCCTGCATGTCTGCTGGACTCACAGCACCTCTGAGTCAGGCCCGTGGCCCCCATGCTGGAGACTGTGGCTCTAGAGGTGGGAGCCAGCTTCAGGCAAGAACACAGGCCGAGGGGCCACGTGGTCAGGACCCACAGGCCACACTCCCAGGGATGTCCCTTCTCCCAGGAGTGGGTGAGTGGGTCCTCCTGAGGGGGCAGGGCACCCTGCACAGTGCAGACCCCTCACACACTCTGACTGCCCCATCTGAGCCCATCAGTGCACCCCCACTTTCCCCGACCCTGCCTAATCTCCATGGGGAGCATGGTCCACATGGTCCTGTGGGGGAGTCACGGAAGAGCCCTCGGGAGAGTGAAGCCAGGGTAGAAGCATCATGGAGAAGCCCAAGGAGGGGACCCTCCCAGGGCCATAGGTCCTCACGTAGAATCTTGGACGGATGTCACCCATGACACATCTGGCCAGACAGGTAGTGATGAGGTAGGAGGTGGGTGGGACAGTGGAAATGCCCCTTGTCTCTGAGGTTGGGGGGGAGGGGCCTCTATCTGGCAGGAGGTATCCCATGAGCCCCACCGGCCTCACTACCTGTCCCTGTGGTCGGGAAGGGGACAGAGCGATGCCATCTGTCCCCAGGCCACAACCAAGGCTGGTCAAAGGCAAGGCCAAACAGCAGAAGGGAGAAAGGAAGGGTGACAGACTCGGGCTTCCAAGCCTGGAAGCCCTCGAGAGAAAAGCCTGAGCTCTGAGGTACGGAGGCCCCTGGCAGGAGGGAAGGAATCCCCCCAGTTAGGAAGATGAAATCTGTAAAGTGAGCCTCCCCACAGGCAGCGGTCACACACAACATTTTATGTGATTTGTTAAGGACCAGAACTCAAACCCGGGCGTGATCCACGCAGCTGCGGGCCCAGGCGGCAGAGCCGGCATCTGGAGCCCCCGGGCCAATGACAGCTCTCCGGCAGCACGGAACGGAATCACTATAATCTCTATTTTTAAAGCAGAGGCTCCCCATGGACCAATGACTCACATTTAAAGTGAAGAGAGGAGCAGGTGTCAAAGGGACTTCATTACGTTACGAGCCTTCAACTGTCATCTGCACGGAGCCCGAGCGCACGCCTTCTGATGCCGGCCGCACAATGGAGCTCACGCGTCTGATGGCTGGGTGCCGGCTTTCAGCTGAAATGCAATCGGCAGCCTTCTTTCTATTGTTTTTTTTATTTTTCTTATTTTTTTTTGTCAGTTTTCCCAGGGAAATTGGCAATCATTCTGCTAGGTTAAAGCATGCCTTGGCAATTTGGATTTCCTGCAGATAAATTATTCAAAGAGCAGAGAACAGAAAGGGCTGCATGGACGCGACTGGGCGCTCCCACTGATGCGGCGCAGAGCTGGGACCTTCACTTTGCCGAGCACCTTTCCATCTGCGATTTACCTGCGTCAGATGGCCAGTACGTGAGACGCTCTCTTCAGTGCGTATAGCTTTGACTCTAAAAGGAAAGAAGGAGCCCAGCCACAGGAGGAAACACGGGTTAGCTCTTTAACACGGGATGAGTCTGTGAGAGGGTGACATGGGACATCGACGACGGAGCAGGGAGACTCTGACTTCTGGGCTGACTTCTGGGAAGAAGTGGCGGTGGCTGCCTCAGAGCGTCTGGGCAAACACACGATGAAACCAGCCCCGCTCCGCATCCCTGTTCTCGTTCCCAGAGAGCGGAGCACTCTGCCAAGCTGCGCTCTCCGCTGGCCCCCACCCCGGGTTGTAGATAGTGACCAAGGCCCCTGCGTAAGCACCACAGGGGTTCAGGCCACCGCACCGCACCGCAGGTACCGCACTGCCTGGCTTCCTGGCGGCTCCCCAGGGCCTTCTGTCCCTAACCACACCAAGACGGGTCCCTCATCGGCGCAAAGACGAGACACGTTCCAACGTTTTACGGATTTACTTTAAAGAACCCTTCGCTTTTTCCAAACACAACCCAATCACTTCTCTGCTTTTGCACGACCCAGAGATGACTGAATGACCTTACACCTGGAGGGTGAAAAGGCCCCTTGTCACAGCCAGGCTGGCCTCAATGCCCATGTTCTCTTTGGGGCAGGGATCTCTCTCGGGAACATCCTCTGTGCTGTCTCTGTTGACCACCTCCGTTCTGCGGCCAGAAGCCCATCTTACAGCTTCCCTGGGCCCCTCACAGCACCACTGCATTCTCATTAATATTTCACTAGTTCTGTCTTCAGCAGGAAAACTATGGGGAGGAGAGTCATTTACGAATGCAAACACTTCCTTTTGCCACAGCCATTAACCAGAGAGTTGTCTCTTCACCCTTCCTTTTAACTGGCTTTGTTAGTGCCATGTGACGGGTCTCACTCAAGGAGCTGTTACTATTTTGTTCTGTTTTGCGTTTTTTCATAAAGTCAAGATTCATCACAGAAGCTCTTTTTAAATACGAACGGTTCCCACAACACCCAAGACCAGCTCCTTTTCAAACCCATCTGCAGAGCACCCTTGCCAAAACTGGGTTCCCTAAGTGGGACATTTACAAACTCGGGGACCAAAAAAGAAAATGCCCTAATTATGCAGCCTTGAAATCCATAGATTTGTCTAAATTCTCAGAAACACACTCAGAAGCCGGACACACAGCCAGGAAGAAAGCAGAGAGGACAGATTCTCGACGTCCGACAACCTCCAGTCTGAGATTTTTCACGAGGTGTTTAATGAGGCCCAACATACTCTATGCCAATCTTTGCCTTTACCCTCCAAGGCCAGGTCTGCCCCCGACCCCCCACCCCCCCAAGTTCAGGAACGTCCGTGGTGGTGTCTGGAGGGGCCCCCTTCCCCTCTCTCGTGCACTCTCCCTCTCTCACATCTTCTGGGCTCTTCCCAGGCCCTCACAGCTCCTCTCCACCCTGTGCCATGTCCCTGCTCTTCTGCACGGACAGCTAAGGGTGGGACAAAGAACAGAATTCATGCTGAGGTTGTCCTGGCCTCAGCAGCCAGACTGCGGGGTCCGCACCCCAGGGGAGAGCTCAGGAGGGAGAGAACAGTTCAGACTCGGGAGCCTGGGTGGGAGTGAGGAGGCTCAGGGAGTCAATGAGGGCCTGAGGGTCTTAGGGCTGATGGCCTCTAAGTGGGAGGTGCTCCAGCCCTGGGAAGCAGGAAGCATCCCTGGGCAGCCTGGGCCTCCCATTTCCCACCCTCTCCCCCTCAGGCTCCACTCTGTGCACATTTGTTTCCCGCGTGGTCCTCATCTCAGTGTGAAACAAGCCCATCCAGTCATGTTTTCAAGCTTACCACCTCTCCTACAGAGTTTCATTCACTGCTCAGTACGCGTCATGTAAGGATGGACAGACAGATGAACAGACAGATGGTGATCCTAGGAAATGTCTCTGAGGTCCTGGAACTGGGGAACACGGCCAGGAGCAGTCAGAAGGGGCTGAACAAGTACCAGAGCCTGAAGCTGGGTGGGGGTTCCAGACCCCTGACCACGGGGGACATTCATCCCAGCCCTGGGCTGGAGGAAGAAAGAGGTTAGGGCTCCATTTTACTTAGAATGTGGCCCAGGGGATGCCTGGGTGACTCAGTGGTCAAGTGTCTGGCTTCCGCTCATGTCATGATCCCGGGGTCTTGGGATCGAGCCCCGCATCAGACTCCCTGCTCAGCGTGGAGCCTGCTTCTCCCTCTCCCATCCCCCTGCCTGTGTTCCCTCTCTCGCTGTGTGTGTGTGTGTGTGTCTCTTTCTGTGTCAGATAAATAAAGAAAAGGGGAAAAAGATAAATCTTAAAAAAGAAAAAAGAGAGTGTTCAACAGCTAGCATAGCTGGAAAATTAGGATGAACCTAGGACATTTTTTTAAATCCATAGGATTCTAAGGATTGTAGAGTTCCTGTGGGCAAGCTTCAGTGTTTTCCCTCCTGGAAGACCTAGACAAAGAGAGGGGGCATCCACTGACTCCCAGGAGACCACACGCAAACCTGCCTAGAAGGAAGGATGACATGGATGAGGAGGCAGAGGAACATAGCAGGAGTGGCAGGGAACTGGCTGTGACCCACCGTGCCGGCTGCAGCAGCGTCGGCCAGTGTCCATATTCTCCGAGAGAGGGAAGGGGTGAGGGAGAAGCAGCAATCTGGGTTTGTTTGATTCTCTGAAGTGTGAGCAGCCAGGGGCAATGCCCACTCGCACAGCACCGCTAGGAAGCCCTTCCATAGACACATGTTCCCACCACTGAAGGGTTCAGGCCCAGCCTTCAAGGGTGGCCCTTGCTGCCTCTTCCCACCAAGCATTCTGGTGGAACCCTTCAGAGCCCCCATCCCCAGTCCCATATACTGTCTACTTACACAACCTCGCTGGTTCCCGGTTTTCGAACACGCACCTGTAAACCTGGTCAAGGGCAGCCTTCTTCTTCAAAGACATACAAGTTCTTCTACCTCGGGAATCCTCTGCACACATTCCACTTTCCATTCCCTGCTCCGTGAGGCTAAACCACATGCCCACACACCTGACCCCCGACCGCGGCCGCCACAGCACCCCTGGCTCCTAGAAATGATAGCCCTGGCCCCCTCTGGGGGGAGTCCCACTGTGTCTCTGAAGTTCTGCTGACATTCCACCCACTGCTCGGCCCACTGGCAACAGAATAGAGCTTCTCCCTGATTTGTAGAAAGGACACCCCAGAGAGTATTATTTAACACATGTCTTGGGAGAGGTTTTCCTAACATCTCTGAGCAGGGATTAGGGCTCACTCCAGCCCCAAATTGAAAATGATGGTTCTATCGAGACAAACAAAGAAATAACAAAAACCCAGACTCTAAACTGTAAAGAACAAACTGGTGGTTGCCAGAGGAAACGCGGTTGGGGGCACGGGCGGGATCGATCATGGGGTGAAGAGCACATTTATCGTGATGAGCACTGAGTAATGCATAGAATTGTTGAATCACTCTATTGTACACCTGAAATTAATATAACACTGTGTTCATTGTATTGGAAATTAAAATCTAATTAATAAATGTTTATTTTTTTTAAAGATTTTATTTACTTATTTGACAGAGAGAGAGAGATCACAAGTAGGCAGAGAGGCAGGCACGGGGGTGGGGGGGGGGGAGAAGGCTCCCGCTGAGCAGAGAGCCCGATGCAGAGCTCGATCCCAGGACCCTGACATCACAACCCAAGCCTAAGGCAGAGGCTCAACCCACTGAGCCACCCAGGTGCCCCTAATTAATGAATTTTTTAAAAATTATAGCTGTAGGGACACCTGGGTGGCTCAGTTGGTTGAGCATCCGACCCTTGGCTTTGGCGCAAGTCATGGTCTCAGGGTCCCGAGTTGGAGCCCTGAGTCGAGCCCCATGCTCAGCAGGGGGTCTGCTTGAGGTGCGCTCTCCCTCTCTCTCTCTCTGCCTCTGCCCCTCCCCCGCTCACATGCACTCTCTCCTTCGCTCTCACTCCCTCCAACAAAAAAATAAATCTTTCTTTTGAAATTGCAGCTATGTGGTAGCTTCTTCCACATCTGCATCTCTATGTCAGGTCCTGCTGTTTGAAACTCCAACACAAATGGGATTTCTACCCGAGGAGAGGAGTGCAGTCACACCCAGTGAAGCAGGCCAGAAAGGTCGTGCACAGGGGCACCCCCTCCCTTGTCAGGAAGGACTGCTATACCTCCATGCAGTCAGCCTTCTCCTGGATTCGTATCTGGACTTCTTCATTGAATATTACATGATTGGAGCCCCAGTGCTTCATTCTTAAGGTCAAGAAGTGATTTAAGGACCTACCATCAATGCCTACTTCTTTTCTTCTTAAGTTAAAAAATAAAAATAAACAGCTCAATGCCCAGCAATTTCCCCAAGCCCACAACCATCTCGGAACAGCCCTGCTCAGCCCACCTCTGAGCTGTCCGCATGCCTAGTGCTGAACCCGAGGCAGACAGCCGGCCGTGAGTACTACACTCCCACCACCCTCCAGACACAAAGGTCCACATCAACAACCCCCCATAGAAAGTCAGTCCACCCTGGCTATGTGATGTTCTGCTCTCCCGTGGCCACCACTACCTCCTGCTTCGGACTCCCCTAGCCTGCTCAGTGAGCTCATACCACCGGGGCCAGCCCTGCTGTCCTTCTGGAAACCCACTCTGTCAAAGGCACATCCTCCCTCCTTCTCTGGCCTCTTAGTATCTCTGCTCAGAACAGTAACTCGGGCCCTATCTGCCGAAACTAGAAGGAAGACTGTAACAGAGCAGGTGTTGCCAGGAAAGCCTGATCATGGACCACCAGGCTGCTCACAGCCGGCACTGTACATCACACACCTCCAACAATGGTCAAGACATGTCATCCAGAGCGCCTAACCTCTGTCTGAATGCTCAACACTGGGAAGAGATGAGTGAGGCATTTGCACCTGGTGCAAATTTAAGATGGGAAACAAAAACTCAGTCATCAAGATAAACAGTTTAGTGACTGTTTCAAAATATCAAAATTAATGCCAAAAATCTATTATGAACAAAATACCCAAAGTTTAAATAAAGATAGGATCGGTACTACTGACTTTTCCTTTTGCCTCAGGCTCCAACATGGTAGAACGCCAACAAGCCTACAAGAATAAAAGTGGGAGTGGAGGGCACCTGGGTGGCTCAGTGGTTAAGCCTCTGCCTTCGGCTCAGGTCATGATCTCGGGGTCCTGGAATCGAGCCCCGCATCAGGCTCCCTGCTCAGTGGGAAGCCTGCTTCCTCCTCCCTCTGCCTGCCTCTCTGCCTACTTGTGATTTCTTTCTGTCAAATAAATAAATAAAATCTTTAAAAAAAAAAAAAAACGTGGGAGTGAAAGTGCTTAACAAGGTGCCAGGAGAAGCCCATTAGAAAGTATATTCTAGTCACCAGGTTCAAAGGGAACTACAAACATCCTCAAATAATCTTGCTGCCTCAACCTTTCTAGCCCTTCCCGTCCACACCCAGGGCCATCACATCTGGATGGCCATGCCCTGCGTCAGGGCTAGGATCCTTGATGAGGACCATCTCCATGTGAAGAAAATGGAGACAGGACTCTGAGGTCTGGAAAGGAATGCCCAAAAGCCTGTTGTCACCTCTCCCTCCACCCCTGAGGGTCACCAGACCCTGGGAAGCCAGCCTCAACCAGAGTGCATCTTGGGAGGTTTAGAATTGGAGGCTTGGTGTGGCTGTAAGCACATGGCATACCCTGGGTTTGGAGCGTTTCTGGCGAGGCAAGGAGCCTGAGACACCTCCAGCAGTGAGACCCAAGCAGGTATGAGCAGGCGTGTGTCATTTGCCTCCACTTGGGAAGATGGAAATAAACAAGGCCGACAGACCTCAGGAGCTCCTGCAACAAAGTCTCCTAGCGATCCTCGGTCTGTCAGGCCGGGAACAGCTCCGGAGGCAGCCCAGGTGTCACCAGACCCGGAGCAGGGACTTGGCCTGAGGTCTTCTTTGAAGTTTGCCATGACCAGATCGCTGATGGTCTACCCCCCAATTAACCTTCTATCTGCTCAAGAGTAATGGTGGCCAGACAGAAAGTCACCTCCATGCCCCATGCCTGGAAGAGAGAAGGACCCCTGCCCAGACCCTGGTGGGGGTGCCGGTGGCAGGAAAGCGGCTGCCTTCCAAGCGCCTCACCTTGCCGTGTCTGCCCAGGAGGAGCCTCGAGGTCCTGCAGTTGCTGGCTTTGTCTCCTTGTGTCCACCTCTGACTCAGCAGCTCACCCCGGAACTCATTTTCTGAGGGGTCAGAAAAAGAAAACTTAATGAAGGCAGCTCAGTGGGGTGGAAGGGAGATGGGAAATTTGGACTGCTCTTTTCCACAGCATTTATTCCCCCCCTTTCTGGAATCACTGGAAGGATGTGCAAGGTCGTGGTCCTGTGGCAGTTCCAGGGACAAGGACCAGGAGCTCTCTGAGGAAAACTGGTCTCTGATGGGGATGCTCCTCAGAGGCCCCCAGCACCCCGTGCCCCTGCTCTGTCTTCCCAGAACCTGCCTCAGAGTGGGTGTGGTTCCCACTAGCAGCAGCAGCAGGGGGCTGGTGCAAGGGGGGGGGCACTTGGCCTCCACCTCTGCCCTGGTCCCCCCCATCTTTCCTTTCCCTGTTTCCGTCTCTCTCCAGGGCAATGTCTCCAGTTAATATTTAATTCCACACCTAAATTCACATGTCTGAGCAGAGGCTGAAGGCATCAGCTGGACATGACAAAGAAACGCCTATTCCCTTCGCGGCGCTCCCTGTTTCCATGACAACTAGCTTTCTACCACAGCAGCCTTTCAAGGAAGGTCATTAAGTACCAACAATAAAAACAGGAAATGAGTGTTCCTGCGCCATGCTCTCCGCTCCTCTTGAGACGTGAGTTTGAGCCCTGTGGCAGGTAGGTCAGCACTGGCCGTCATACCCAGTATCTTTCTTTCCCTCGTGCTTCTGACACGCGCTCCAAAGGCAGTTTCCCTAAAATTCCACCACTCCTGCCCCAGGCAGCCCTGTGGCTCCGGCCAGAGCATCCTCTCGTCTGAAAATGTCTCTATCCCATTAAAGGGCCTCCTGTGACCTCGAGGAGCACAAACACAGAGGGAAACAGATTGGTTGTCAAGGAGATGGCCTAATGCAAGGTCTTCAAACGAATGAGTAAAAACACCGGGATTTGACACCCACTGTGTGCACCTACTGTGTGCCTCCCTCTCACTGAGCTTTGAGTCCCCTGCAGGGGACCCTGTGAGGACTGGCCTCCTCCAGGGAAGCGTGAGCAGCGTGGGTCTTCCTGGTGGGTGCCCAGCAGTCAACAGCTCCAAATGGGACCAGGCCACCCACTGGGTGTTCACATTCCCAAGCCTCTGCTGGAAACGTGGGGTGTCGCCCTGAACTCCCCAGGAAGATGGCACAGGCGTGGGGAAGAGGGGGTCCCCACAGTGGGGGAGGGAGGAAATTCCATAGGCGAGACACAGGCGTCACCCATCACACTTACAAGGGGATGAGAGTTTCCCTTGTCAGCTCTGGAGAAGGCGGAAGCTGGGAGACCCCAGGCTGCAGAGTGCATGGGGCTGACCTTCCACACAGGCCTCCCAGGAAGAACCTACCCCCAGGGCTGAGCTGCAAGGTGCGGGAGGAATGTTCGGTCACCATCACGCAGGTAAATGCATGAGGTAACCGCAGCTCGTCTCCCCAGCAGCTACAGGAGAGAAAGTGTGCCCTAAGATCTTAGCAGGAGCGGGACGGTTCCCTCCTCCTCGCACCCCAGCAGGGCACCCTAGAAGCCGAGGGGGGACAAGCTCTTTCTGCCCTCGGTCTCACCTGCTTCCCAGGGGAGCCCAGCCAAGGTGAGCTGCAAATGCCTGTGAGGGGACGTCTGTGTGCCCCTCTCGCCTGCCCCGGGGGGTCAGCAGGTAAAGCCGGTACTCTGGAGCCTCACGGCAGCTCAGGCAACCTGCTCACATCTGCTCCAGCACGACCACCTCCAAACAGAGCTCCTGCCTCCTAACAGAGGGTCTAATGGCCTCAGACGCCCTCATGATGCACTTAGTGCCCTGCCCCGGGATGGAGACGGAAAACAAGACACACACCCCCAAGGCCAGAACCTCACTTATGAGCTCCCAGATTTACCTTGATGCAATTTCCTTCTTTTCCTGGGAAATGGCAACAAACTCTAATCATTATGAGAAGCCCAGTAAAGAGCAGCTGTGCTTCTTGCTGCTGGGACCCACCCCCACGGCCCTCTTTGTCCCCACTGGGAAGTGCGTGTGGCCAGGCTCCACCACAGGCAAGACCCCTCCTGCCAGCATGTCCTGAGCAACTAGTACTCCAGCTTGCACAGAGGAAACCCCCACACCCCCGAGACAACTACAGAGCCCCCAGGCCAGAGATACGGGGGTCCCATCAAGATGCCACTTCTAGAAGTCCTACAGCCGGCTGACAGGGCGAGGGTGGCGGAGAGGCAGGGGTAATGCGGATCTGGCTCCTGGCCCCACATCTGACCGGCAAGTCACCTTCTCCATCCACACACAAAGTGGGAGGAAAGAACCATCTGGGGGTTTAGAGCATGTGTGCAAAGTGACCTTTCCCGTGCAGGTGCACAGGGAATGCATGACAATATCACTTCCTTTATCATCAGGAGTTGCAAGCGAAAAGCACATTTTCCTCAAGACAGGTTCCTTTTTTAGGTCTCCAGTGGGTTCTTCTGAAACCCTGCCTGTAGACACAAACAGCAAACAAGCCGCTTGGAGCAGGTGGCAAGGACAGGGACACTGGCCATGACCTGTCCCTGCGCACCCTGCCTGTTCCATGCTGCCCAGTCTCTGTCCCCACAGAGACCCCAAACTCACTTTGACAGGACTCTAGTGGACAGATAAGCTCTGGAAAGCAACCAGGACCTGTTAGCAGATACACATGGGTCCTCGGCAAGGAGACTCCCCTGAGAGTTCACTTGGCATCTCCCTCCACTGGGTCAGAGCCGTGACCCAGGCTAGACCCAGGTCTGTCTGCTAATGACACCCGCCCACCCCAACTCAGAACACTGCAGGCCCGCAAGGAGCCCAGCCAGGCCCCTGAAAAAGTAGCATGAAGCCCTCCTCCCCGTATCTGGGGAGACCCCCAGGAAGCCCATCTGGGAAACTTTGGGCACCCATTTTTCCTTCCAGACACGGTGTTTTGTGCCCACTCCCAACCCCACAGACTCTTGAGGGCCCCACACAGAATGATAAGTCCTCCTAGTGGGCTCCTAGACCACTCTCCCTCTAGCCTGCCTCAGCGCTGACAGCCTAGTACCTTCCTCAGTTCAAAACCTCCCTGACCCTCCCCAAGATAAGAACAGAAGACAAGAAACCTGAACAAGGGTTCAGGGGGCTGTTGCAAAAAGTCAAAATGTTTTTAGAGTCTTTACTAGGTTTTGTGTCTCTGGTGACCGTGGGCTGCCTTTGGAACCAGAGGGTGTCCGCCCTCACCCCTCAGCAAGCATGCAAAGGGGGAATGGTCTTCACGCAGAGAGCCCACATCTGGGCTCTCCTACGCTCCCCCAGCACCAACACACACTTATCAGAAGTTCTCACCACTTGGTTGGAAATGCCAGCTCCTCAGCCCCAGCCCTTTTCTGTCCCTGCTCTGTCCCCAGCACAGGGAGGGAGGTCTTGCATGCTCGTTGAGCTAACCTCTGCATCTGGGCTTGATACCCCCTCCTTCCCATGACTGATTAAAGGGAGCCTAGAGTATCAGCCATATTCTTCTCGAATATTTGATCACTGCCTCTAAACTGAACCCTTCCTGGGGCTTTTCAACTCTTCCACAGGCTTGAGGCATCCACGTTTCAAGAACACTCTCCGTCTGGACTCCACATGCCAGCCCTGCCACCTCCACCCCTGCACAGCCATGTTTCCTAAGGGACTGAAGTCCGCTAACTTCACTCCTCACTCCCCACTCCAACTGGCCTCCGCCTATCGCCCTCCGCCTACTGCCCTCCGCCACGTTGGTGGACGGTCACCACCAATGTCTACGCCACAGCCCCATTGTGTGCCACTACACTGACTCCCTCCTTGTCTGGTGGGGGCTCCCACACTGCCTGCGCCCCGAGCCTCCCCTCCATCACCGTGCACACTCCCTCTGCCCCTCCCGCTCTCCCTCTGCCATCCCACAGACGCCTCTTCCAACTCCATCCCTGCTCACAGCATCAGCTTCTCACAGGACTCAAGCTTTTCCTTCCCCAAGCGCAGCCATCAGCTTCTCCAGCATGAACACAGGGATAGTTCCAGGTCCCAAATCCTGCCTTTGCCTTTGCATCTCTGCAGAATCTGACCACTTCTTAAAGATTTTATTTTATTTATTTGAGAGAGAGAGACAGTGAGAGAGAGAATGAGCGAGGAGAAGGTCAGGGAGCGAAGCAGACTCCCCATGGAGCTGGGAGCCTGATGTGGGACTCGATCCCGGGACTCCAGGATCACGCCCTGAGCCGGAGGCAGTCGTTTAACCAACTGCGCCACCCAGGCGTCCCAGAATCTGACCACTTCTGATCTCTCCAGCTGTTGTCTTGTTTTCAGAGACTGACACACTGATTCTACAATTCATATGGCAATTCAAGGAACATAGGGTAACCAAGACGATGAAGTCAGACCTCTCACACCGTACAAAAATTAACACACAATGAATCACAGAGATAAATGTAAAAGTTAGAACTCTTATGTAACATTGGAGTAACTTTCTGACTCTGGGTTAGGCGGTGGTTTCGTACATGCGACACCAAAAGCATAAGCAATAAAAGAAAAAAATAGATAAACTGGATTTCGTCAAAGTTTAAAACTTTTGCATGACAAAAAAACACCATCAATAGGGCGAAAATTACAACCCATAGTCTGGGAGAAAATATTTACAAATCATGAATCTAATCATATATCTAATTCGTTTACAAATGAATAGTTAATTCATTCAGAATACATTTAAAAATCTTGAAACTTCATAATCAAACAAATAACCCACTTTAAAAACGGGCAAAATATTTGAATAGACATTTCTTCAAAGACAACACGTAAACGACCAACATGAAAAGATGCTCGGGATGCCTGGATGGCTCAGTTCGTTGAGCTTCTGTCTTCTGGCTCAGGTCATGATGCCAGCATCATGGGATCGACCCTGTGTCAGGCTCCCTGTTGGGTGGGGAACCTGCTTCTCCATCTCCCACTCCCCCTGCTTGTGCTCCGGCTATCTCTCTCTCTCTCTCTCTCTCTGGCAAACAAATAAAAGAAAGCAGGAAAGAGAGGAAGGAGGGAGGGAGGGAGAGAAGGAAGGAAGAAGAAAAGATGCTCAACATCTAGTCATTAGGGAAATGTTAAGCAAAACCACAATGAGGCACCACTTCACACCCACTGAAATGGCTATAATTTTAGAAAACAGACAACAACAAGAGCTGGAGAGAATATGGAGAAACGAAACCCTCATACATTCCCAATGGGAACACAGAATGGCACCACTACTTTGGGAAACAGCCCGGCAATTCTTCAAAATATTAAACAGAAAAGCACATGACCCAGCAGCTCCTCTCCTAGATACAGACCCGAGAGAAAAGGAAACAATCGTCCACTCCAAGTCTTGTGCATAACAACTTATTTCACTTTATTCCAACTAGTCGGAAAATGGAGAAAGCCCAAGGCCGCACTTAGCTGCTGGATGGGAGACATAAAGCGGCCCCTGTCAGGCAGCAAGAGTGTGCACGTGCTCACACGCGGTCCGAGGAGGCGAACCTCAAAGTCAGACACGAGGACCACAGATTGTACAACTCCATATTTGTGGAACGAAACGTGCAGAAATGGGAATTCCACAGACACCGAGAGTAGGTTAGGAGACCGGCCGCCGGGAGGGCCGGGCGGGGGCAAGTGGGGGGCCATGGTTCATGAGCCCAGGGTTTCGTTCACAAGTGAGACGTGGTGACTGATGCACAGCCCTCGATATGCTGAGACCCCTGAGCTGTGTGCTTCTAATGGGTGAATTATATGATTATACGATATGATACGTAGATTATATTCCCATAATGCTGTCCTCCAGCAGCCCGTGGCACACACAGAAGGGCCCCGGAGTAAGTCCCCAGACCCACTGGAGCACTCACTCCCCAGGGCTCCCCACCGGGGCTACAATGGCCAGCTCAATGGAGGAGAGAGGCCTGCACAGGTCAGATGTCCTCGGCAGCGTCCAGCTCAGCCCAGGGCCGTGAATCTTGAGGGTGGCCAGGGGAGCAGGTGCCCCCGCCGAGCACCGGTTCCCGGAGGAAAGCTGAGCTAGGCGTGGGTGAGGACAACTTCACGTGTCAGGGGCCCTGCGCGGAGGATTTCGTGCATCCTGGGTAACTTTAGGGGGACGATCGTGCCCAGATCGAAAGCACTTTTCTGACCACAAGGGCTGCCCTGCCTCCCACCGTGATGTGTGAGCCCCTGGCCAGGAGGCACGTGGCTCTCAGCAAAACCAGCTCAGTGAAAACACGTGGCTCTCAGCTCCAGAGTCTGGAGTGGGCTGCCTTTGGTTCTCCCAGCCTGGGCCTGGGCTTTGAGCCCATGTCTTGGTAGGGCCGGGCTACCCAGCCCCTCTCTCCCGGAGGCCATGAAGGGCAGGGCAAGGACAGGAGACGCAGCCCCCAGCCACCTGGCGAGAAGGACCAGAGCTTCTGTGCAGCGCACTGGGGCGGATGCAGCACAGATACCCTCAGCCTTCAGGATGCTCCACTGCTGGCTCGGTCCATCTCTCCCCGACCTGGGCCCCGTCCCGCCTCTGCCTGTGTGTCACGGGGTCCTCCATGCCCCAGGCCAGTGAGCTCCAGCCACCCCAGCCCAGGGCCTTGCTGCCCCCTTCAGCTTCCTGGTCCTCAGGCAGATCGAAACCCTGGCAGGACCCTAACTCTCCCCATGTCTCCCACATCCCCTCAAAGCCATGAACAGAGTCTACCCACTGAAAAGCTGGGCCATGGAATCGTAAGAACACGTTTTGCCATTTAAAAGGAAAAACATGGGGCGCCTGTGGCCTCAGTGAGTTGAGTCTCTGCCTTCGGGTCAGGTCATGATCTTAGGGTCCTGGGATCGAGCCGCGCATCAGGCTCTCTGCTCAGCACGGAGCCTGTTTCCCCCTCTCTCTGCCTGCCTCTCTGCCTACTTCTGATCTCTGTCAAATAAATAAATAAATAAAATCTTTGAAAAACAGAAAAAATTAAAAATAAATAAATAAATAAACGGAATGAAAATAAATAAGTAATATAAATAATAAATAAACAAATAAAATGAATTTTTCCTGTTTTTCATCTTGATCTTCCTCCATCCCCTCAGCTCCTAGGTCTTCCCGCCTGCTGCTTAGACTCAAGGCAAAGCCCAGGAAGTCAAGAAGAAAAGGGTTAGAATAAAAATGTAGACATAGGTTAAGGCCCACAGAAAACCAACCACATGTCACAGGAGACACTGGGGGGACCGCAGCCCAGAATCCCACCCTCTAGATCCAGAGACTCTCCCAAACCAAAACCGTGAGGTCCAGACGGTCCCTCCGGAGGCAGGAAGACAAGGCCCTACAGAGGCCCATGTCCCATGGCTCCCTGGAGATGCAGGAGGCAGTGGAGCGCCTCTTCCAGCTCAGAGCAAGATCCCCGTCCCAGATCCCTGCTCCCAAGACCTTCCCACGCCTGTGCACGAATCCTGGGCTGGGGGGTGAGGGGAGTGCATCTAGGAACCTGTGCCAGAGAGACACGTCCACGTCCTAGGAAGCTCCGTCCTCCACAGGGTGGACTGTGGAGCAGGAGCTAGGCCAGAGCCCAGGACGGCCCGAGCCCAGGACGGCCAGACAAGCAGGCATGGCCTGGCCCAGCCAGGGGTGGGAGCTGGAGACTGATGTGAGTTACCTGGGAAGGCTTCACACCACTGTGTCTCTCTTTCCCAATTTGGAAATAAAATGTAAAAGCACATAAAGAATCCAGTACAAGACCTGGCAGGCAGAGATGAAGACGGGAACTAGAGAAGTTAATAAGGAGAGAAACAAGGTGAGACCTAACACCTGACTCCAGAGTTCCAAAGAAGAATCAAAAAAAGGGAGGGAAAGTAGGAATTAACTAATAAAAAATAATTTGCCAGAACTAAAGGAAATTATAGTTTTAGATTAAAAGACCCGTTAAGTACCCAGCAGTTAACGAAACAAAGATCTGCTCCAACCAAGCTGAGCACAAAAAAATTCTGAAATACCAGGAATACCAAGAGGATCCTAGAAGATCCATGGGGGAAAGGTCACAAAAGAAAGATATCATCAGAATGGCATCAGGTTTCTCAACAGGGAAGCGAGACGTTCAAAAGTATAAGGTTGAAAATCAACCTTGGGGGCGCCTGGGTGGCTCAGTGGGTTAAAGTCTCTGCCTTCGGCTCAGATCCAGACCCCAGGGTCCTGGGATCGAGCCCCGAATTGGGCTCTCTGCTCAGCAGGGGGCCTGCTTCCTCCTCTCTCTCTCTCTGCCTGCCTCTCTGCCTATTTGTGATCTCTGTCTGTCAAATAAATAAATAAAATCTTTTTTAAAAAAAGAAGAAGAAGAAAATCAACCAGGGTGCTGTCTCTGCTCAGACAAAACACCAGGCAAGGCAGACAGAATAAAAATACTTCAGGAGACACATAGGTACAAAACCGTGCCAGCCACTGGACACTGAGTAAGCCGGGGGGCAGGGTTGTGTGTGATTATGTACAAGAAAAATAAAAACTTGGATAGGAATTAATCCTGGCACATAGGACTTGGCCCATCAGTGAAAATAAAAGAACAAAGATGCTGTTCGACGTAAGAACTCGAGGAATCCAGTCGTGACGCAATCCATTGCATGGGGTCTGTCCTGGAGCACAGCCTGCAGATCTGCAGGCCTGGGCAAACTAGGCCTGAGTGCCCCTAACGTCAGATCCCAAGCAGGAGGAGAAGACAGCCCCGGGGAAGGCCTGGCCTGGAGTGGCGGATGAGGAGGGAACCAGGATTGATGAAATCAGTGCTTATTTGAAGGATGAAGGAAACCAGGTTTCTCACTGTTGGGGGAAGAAGTTACACACAGAGAAAGGCAGAAACCTCAAATGTACCCTGTGGGGGAACAGTGTTGGAGTATCTGTGCGGACTTGTGGTCTTTGATACTGAGAGAAAATGGAGACTTCAGTTCAGACGCAAGTGCACCAATGCGTGTAACTGTGAGCGTGTGCACGTGTGTGTCTGCACACGGGTCCACTCAGAGGCTGGGGGCCCGCCCAGCACCAGGTCTCCCACGGAAACGTGCCGTTGGGGGAGGACTCGAGGCTCCGGCCAGGAAGACAGCCCAGGAGCCTGGGCTGAGCAAGAATCCAGGCAAAGCCTTAGGGAGGCAGGGGGACGCGTGGCCAGTTGGGGTGACCTCACTGGCCCACAGTGACAAGCATCAAAATAAGAGTTACAACCCTTTGGATGAAAAAAATCATGAGGCACTACAGGTTTCAATAAAAACAAGTAAATTGGTAGTTGATGAGGAATGAGGTATTCCCATGGCTTGGAATTCCCTTCCCAAATACTTACTAATTGCAAAAAAACAGCAGTGCCTTTGCAGCAAGAGTGGATAGCCCCGTCCGACCCAGCGAGCAAAGTCGCCACGCAGCGCAGGGGGGACGGCCTGACTCCTACTGGCCCCACATACGCCAAGTCCAGTCACGGGGCACAGCCAACAAACCCAAACCCAGGGGCGCCCTACAAAACAGACAAGCACCCTTCCAGAAGGCGGGGGTCGTGATCACGACCAAACAGCAGGGTTCTGAGCCCGTCCTTCGAGACAGCTGGAGGCGTCTGAACACAGTCCAGGGACTAGGCGTCCACGCCGTGGTGGTGACTCTGGAGGAGAAGCCGTTCGTCATCGGAAACACCCAAACGAGCACTCTGGGTGACGGACATAGACCTGGCAAACGCACTCTGGGAAAGGGCTGGGAAAACGGGTTTTGTCCTGGATCTGGAAAGTAGCATCCATGAGCTGGAGCTACTTTCAAAGTACATTTTCAAAATAACAGGGTGTGGGGTGCGGGCTCAGTAACAGGTGGTCAGTGGAGGCTCCTGTGAGGGGGCGTCCGAGTCAGAACCCAGGAGGGGGACCTCAGGCCCCCCCAGCTGCACGTCTCCACCTTCCACAGCCCCCAGTGCTGCCGCGGGAAGCCCACAAGGGCAAAAGCGTTTCTGGGCCAAAGCCAGCTCCAACGCGGCCCTGCCCCAGCCGGGCCTGGCGTCCCCTTGGAGAGCCCAGGGACAGTGGGGCAGGGTGGGCCCTTGGGGAGTCTGATAACCTCGAAAATCCAAAAGGAAGAGGCACCAGTGCCCTGAATATTTCAGGGAGGGGCTGCAGGGAAGGCGGGGCACCCAGGAGACCCCTCATTTCCCCCCCAGCAGCTCCTAGGTCCGAGTGACCCCTCCTCAGCACCCAGCCCTCAGCCGGCCCGTCTCAGCTCGGGGCTGGGGAAGACGGCAGTGGGGCCTCTGCCCTGGGTTTGGGGAGTCGGGAAGCCGCGTCAGCACCCCACCCACTGAACCACCTTCTGGCAGGAAACACAATCGGGGCCCAGGGGAAAACGAGGGCAAGTTTTCCTCTCTCTCTCTTTCCTATTTTTTTTTTAGCTGGAATTCAGAGGGAAGTAAAACGGAGACTTGCTGAGTGGAGCAGACCTGCTTTTGCTGAGTTTAGGTGAAAATGAGGGGGGGCAGGGAAGTTGGCAATCCCATAGCCTTGCACATTTCTCTCATTATTCTGCTTCTAAATCAGCCTCGCTGGTACTTTATTCTATAAAAGCCACATCCAAGCCATGTCCCTTACTCTCTCCAACAGCAGCTCACTGCTGAGAAAATAATACAGACGTAACTTTCAGCTTCATACACTTTCTCTTCCATTTATATGCAAATAGTGACCTTTCACCCAGGCTGTCTCAAAGAAGTGTTTCCTTAAAAATGCAAATAGCACGTTGCAGCAGTGCCGAGCTGAGCCTTTCTTATATTATTATTATTATTATTTCTTTTAACCTTACCAACGCTGTAAAAACAACAGCCACACTGCCTGGCGGTAATAATGACTTTCCAAACCAAATCACAGGACAGCTCTCCAGGAGGCCTGTCAGGGAGCCGCAGGGAGGGGAGGGAGGAGCTCCCGGTGGAGTGGGGGCGAGCCCTGCCCCAGGGCGCCCCGTGTCCCGGGAGAGGCACCGTGGGTGGTGGCCGCCCCCGCACACCCAGGCCCCAGCCAGGAATGAAGGCAGCAGGAGGAAAGCGCTCAGCTCAACGCCCGGCTGCACGCAGGATTTCCACGAGACCCGCCCCACCCACGTCGGGTTCAAGAGGGACCCCAGTCCCCATCTCCACCCAGCCTGGCACCAAATTGGGAGCCAGAGCCTCAGCGCACGTGCTCTGTCCCCGCACGAGAAGCCGGGCGGCTTCCAGGAGACCCGCGTTTCCCTCTCCCCGCACCAGGAGGGTAGGCCAACAGGAGACTAGCCCAAGGGGAATGGGTGCAGCTACTGTGTCCACAAAGGCATTGAGGTGAGGGGCTCCATCCTACTCACCTTGACCCACCCCACTGACCCAGCCAGGCGGGAGGCCAGAGGAGGTGCTGGGGAAAGGGTCCCCCTACCTACCTGCACCCACTCACCGCTCCCAGGCCCCCAAAATCCCCCTACAGGACCCAACCACTCATCAGGTGTCCATGCGACTGCTCTCCAAGGCCCAGAGCCTGGGCCACACCAAGGGCTCAGGAAAGGAGAGTTTGGATGGGGAGGCTGACCCATGGGCCTGGCTCCCTGAGCGGACAACACAGACACCTTTCAGACCACATACAGCTAGAGTGTCCTATCTCAGTCCTGGGGTGCACAAGGGGGTCCCGGTACAGCTAGAGTGTCCTGTCTCGGTCTTGAGGCACACAAAGGGGTCCTCAGTACAGCTAGGGTGTCCTGTCTCAGTCCTGGGGAGCATAAAGAGGTCCACAGAGGGAACCAAAGGCCGTGGGAAAGGACAGGGACAGCTCTGGCCTTATCCAACAGGCTGGGAACCAGGAGAGCTAGTTTCTGGGCATCTTCCTTGGAGGTCTCCCGGGTCTTCAGAGTACACACTGGCCTCCCAGGATCAGGAAGGCCCTTCTCTGGAATTCTGCTCCTGTGCCTCTCGTCCTGAGTCCCAGAAACCCCTTCCTTAGTCAGAACTGTCTAGCCCTGGGACAGGAGAAAGGACCACTTCCATCTTCCTGGAAACCTCTTTATTTAGGCCCTCGAAAGTGAGACAACTAGTAGGGCTCTCCCTCGCACAAACAGAATGAATCTGCTCAGCCCTCCCTTTAGGGTCTATCCGTGCCCTTGCCCGTGTCCCACTCAGTGAGAAGGCTCTCGGGCAGCCAACCTGGGGATCCAGGCACCATCCAGCCAGGCACCGGCAGCCCTGCGGTGGGGAGATGGCTTGACAGCGGTATCCTTTCCCTTCTCCCACCCCAGTCCCTCTGCAAGAAACTGAAGCATTCCTGTTCAGGGGGAGAAGGGCGAGCCGCAGGCGGCTGGCAGGAGGCAGCTGCTCCCCAGAGAGTTTAATTGCAGCCCCTGCTCCAGGGCTCAGAGCCCCCCCAGTTTTTGGGTGGCGGAGGGGGAACCCACCCGTCATCCTCCTAGCACTGCCCAGCAACAGCCCACCCTCCTGCCTTTAAGGCTTGGAGATGCTGGGGTGATGCCCGTGCTAATTTCCCAGTCTGGATGGACGGTGCCCTGCACGCCGAGAACCAGCATGCAACAGAATTTGGAGAAACAGGAACACTTCACACAGACCACAGGTGACTGGCATCCGAGGGGCTTGGGGCAGGAAGGGGGCCCTCGCTGGAAGTGCGCAGAGCCAAACAGGCCTGGGAAGAATCGGACGGCCGTGCACACGTGCTCGGGGGTGCGCCTTCCAGGAGGGCAGCCTGATCACAGGAACGACTCCGGAGTCCACGAGTCCACGTGGGTCATCGGAGGCCGCGGGTCAGCCGGTCAGCCCGCACGCTGAGAGCGTGAGGGGACTCCGCACCTAGCAGCAGCTCTCAGCTTTGGGGCTGACCGCGGGCTTTGCAGCCAGGAGAGCTAAGCTGCCCACGTGACCTGCTCCAGCGGCCTTCCAGGGTGACCGAGCTGCGCCAGATGCAGTTCCGATAACAGATCCCCCTCTCTCCTCCCTCGGGGGCGGGGGATGTGCCCAGCACTTAGACCCCCGACGCCTTCAGCACGTGGGGGCCTCTGTGAGCTTTTCCGATGGCCCCAGTGGCCTTCCCTAGGGAGCATCAGAACAGTGGGATGAGAGAAGGCCACAGGCCCACGGCCCTTCCGGGTCGGCGGAAACTGCTGGTTTCTGTGTGTCATGGGGAGAACAGCGTTAACCTGCATCAACACCTCCTCCTCCCCCGCCCCATTAACCTGCTTCGGGGCCAAGGGGGCATCAAGAAGCCCCTGAGGCTGGGGTTGGAGCCTGGGCCACATGGACACAAAATAGATTACACGAAAACCTGAATCGTCTGGCCAGAACAACGTCAGACCATCGGAAAGTACTAACAAGGGCCACTGGGGGCGGGGGGGGGGGGCGGGTGTCCATCAGTGACGCATCTGCATTCAGCTCAGGTCATGGTTCCGGGGTCCTGGGATCAAGTCCCAAGTCAGGCTCCCTGCTCAGCGGGGTGTCTGCTTCTCCCTCCCCCACCCCCCGCTCTTGTGTTCTCTCTCTCAACGCTCTCTGCCTCTCAAATACATAAATAAAATCTTTGGGGGGAAAAATATTAACAAGAGGCACTCTTTACTTGGGAAAACTGGAGTTTTCCATGCACAAAACAATGATTAACGAACCAATTAATTGTTCACTTAGCAGTCCATGACTGAGCGGGTCGCTTTGAACCACCAAGTGTGGGGAACCCTAGGACAGTCACTGCCCCAGGAAACCCAGGGCCGAGGGGACGCTTGTCCCCATGCTCTTTATTTATGTGGCAGGCGATGCTCTGGGTCTACGAAATCCCTCTGGGAGAACAGGCTTCCCTTCCCATCGGGAACCCCTCGGCACACAGAGCTTGCCTGCAGAAGCCGTCTGAAGTCAGGACCCCACAGGCCTATGGATGGAGAGACTGAAGTGCTTTGGACTCAGGGTGTCCCTCGGGCCCTCAGAGCTGTGGGTCTGCTGTCCTGTGACCCGGGGCCTCACACCCGACATCGGAGCTCTCCTAAAGCAGGCACCAGAGGCCTAAGGAGGCTCTAAGCTCCGGCCCAGCAGAGAGAACCTCAGATCCTCCCTCCCAGGCAGAAGCCGAGCAGCGCTGGAGCTCCGGGACCCTCTTCCTTCTGCTACACCTCTGATGTGTAGTTTTCAGGCAACAAAATGGGAAACAACAAGAGGACCCAGATGGCTTCTGCCAGCAGCCTCGGACTGATGTCGAACACGATCAAGGTGTGAAGCCAGGCGTGAGGGTGAGGTGGGAGCCCGGCAGGCTAATCTGTCAGCAGCTCAGACCATATGGTGCGTCCGCTCGCCCTCCAACGTCTGCACACATGTATGCACACAGGCGTCACGCACACAGGCGTCACGCACACACGTGCACTGCACAAGCACACACGCACACACGTGAGCACACACGCGCACACGTGAGCACACACGCACACGTACACATGCACACAGGTGTGCACACACATGCACGTGCGGGCACGTGCACATGAGCACACACGCGCACACGTGAGCACATAGGCATGCATGCACATGTACGCATGCACACACATGAGCACACACGCACACATACACATGCACACAGGCATGTGCGCACACACATGCACAAAGGCGTGCACACGTGAGCACACAGGCACACACACGTACACGTGCACTGCACGACACATGCACACAGGCGTGCACACACACGCACGTGCGGGCACATGCGCATGAGCACACACGCGCACACGTGAGCACACAGGCACACATGCACATGTACGCATGCACACAGGCGTGCGCGCGCACACACACATACATATGCACTTGTGAGACACACACGCATGCACGTTGGCACACACGCACATACACACGTGCATGACAGTGCATGTACACGCGCGTGAGCACACGTGGGCACACATACATAGGCACGTGCGAGCTCGCACACACACACACATGCACACAGACACACACACGTTCACATCTTGCCCAGCACCGTGAGTGACACAGGGAAACCCAGCTAGCCGGTCCTTCAAGAGTCTGTCCAACGCGCAGCCCCCCAGCAGCCCCCGTTCCCAGTCACAGCCCCCGGCACACAGCCCCTTCCAGCTTCCGGGGCTCCTCTGAAGGCAACCACAGGTCTGGGACACTCGTTCCTGCCGACCCCCCAACCGCTGGACTAACCCCACAGACGCAGGGGTACTCAGTCAGGCTTGGCAGATTGGAACAGTCCGCTGAGTTATTTTCATTCTGCTTGATTGAAATAACACTGCATTAATTTAAGTGCAAATTTTAAAATGAAAGTGGGTTGAAACAGGGGCAAAGCCCCGTTCTCCCAAGAAAAGTGCCTTTGCTCCCGACTGCCTGGGCCCACAAGGGGAAAGGGGTGCGAGAGACACAAGGCCAGCCTCGGCAACGCGGACAATGAGAAGGACACTGACTGCAAGTGTTATTCTCTCCTCTGCGAAGCTTGATACAAGCCTGAGAGCAAAAACATTTTAAGTCAGGGGGGAAAATTCTCCCTCATTTCATTTTGAGGGTTTTCTTAAGTGACACTTGGGGAAGACAGAAAGTACCTGAGAACCTGAGACCAAAGCCTCCAACAAGAGCTGTGGGCTGGACAGTGGGCAGCCCCTGGTCAGGGTCAGGTCCTGGGGTCTTCAGGTAGCACAGAGCCCACCTGGGGGGACAGGACCTGCGGCAGCCGTGCTCCGTCCTTCTGGGAAACACAGCATCTTTCCGGCTGACTAATCTCCAAATGTTGCTGGCTCCTAAGACCATTTTCCTGTAAACTCACACCACAAAATTCCTGTTAAAATTACATCAATAGACAACCCAATTCTGGTTTATTCGTGAGTGAGCCCACAAGGCCAAAGCAGAGGGTTGGCTCTAGAAGTCAGGAGGGTGGGGGGTTGGAGGAAGGGGCCCTACCCTCTGAAGCCAACAAAAAACAAGGTCTGGGATGGGTCTTCCAGGGCCAGGACAGGAGCTGGGTTTACCTTTCCCGTATGCCTGAGTAACACGCAAGTCTGCCTGGCCTGCCTGGCTGCCTGGTGCCCTGCCTGCCCCAGGATCAGGTGACTACTGATAGTCCCCACTGGCCTGGCAGATGCGGCTCGGCCCAGCGGGCCAGGCCAGCTTCCTGCCTCCCGGTCCTCTCCAGACCCAGGCTGACCGCGGTGTTCTGGTCACTCCGGGTCCCACAGTCCCCAGGCAGGCGGGGGTTGGGCAGCCCTAGCCCTTGCTCACTCTTCACCCAGCAGCAGACTCGCCTCTTCGTGGAGTCCATCCAGGAGCCGCTCAGCCCCACCAGCCTGCCCGCTGCCATCCGGGCTGTGGAGGGCGGCCCAGAGGGCACTTCTGGGCTACAGCGCTGGTCCAAGCAGCATCAGGAGCGAGGGTGGCCCAGCTCTGTGTTACACACTCTCGCCTCCCCAACCAGACTTAGCACAGATCCTCCCTGCCCCACCCCACACACTCACGCAGAGGCCCCCCGGGGGTCCACATGGACCCACTCAGCGACCCCAGCCCAGAGGAGGATAATGGGGCCCAGAGGGGAGGGGTCTGGGCCCTGGGCAGCACCAGGGAGAGTGCCGTCCGCCAGGCAAACCTGCACTGCCACAGGCCCGGGGAGGGTCTGAGTGCCCAGAGAGGGCCCCCATGGCAGCACACACTCTCCCAGCCTCTCCCTGATGCCTCCAGGCACTGACTGGTCTTCCCCAGAAACGCTGCTGTGACCCGCTGCCCCACCTCAGGAACCCAGCAGCTTGTAGTCCTGAAGTCTCTGCCCACATGCTCCCCGCCCTGGGCTCCAGCAGCACTCAGGGCGATGGGCAACAGCTGCCTCGCCCAGAATCTTCCAAGAGCACCCAGAGCATTGGCTCTGAATATTTGGGGCTGCCTCCAGACCTGCGGCCAATGCCTGAGGGTCCCCCAAGCCCCCTGGGTTATAGCCAGAAGCAGCTCCCCTGCCCTGGTGAGTTCCCAGGCCCACATCGGGGCCTATGGTCCAAGGAAGTCAGAGCTCAGGTGCTTCCAGGATGGACAGGCCCCCCATGTCACTCACAGCCCCCACTGAGCTCCCTCCATCCTTCGACATCCTGTGAGATCAGGGGTCACCCAACTGTGGGGCCTCCGTCTCCAGCTCCAGGGCACAGACGGGGTCACAGAGCTGCCACCCTCTCTTTGCAGACACAGTACCCTCTAACCCTGACCAACCCCGTCTGCACAGGGAGCAGCTCTGGGGAGACAGGCAGAGTCCTGCCCTACGGGTGACCCCTCCCCACCAGCACCACGAACTCCAATCTCGGTTCCCCCACTCTTTTGTTTACCATTAATTAACGGGGCCATATGGAAGGACGTGATAATCACGGCCAAGGACCAATGGGAAGGGAGCCCTGGTGGCCAGGAACCTGGGCCTCTCCCCAGTGCCTGCCCAGCCCCAGGCAAGGACACCCCCCCCCCACACACACACACACTAGGCTGCAGGGAGGGCTGGGCAAGCTCCCTCAGCATCACAAGGCGCAGGGTCCCAGCCTCTCACCCGGACTGAGGCTCACCTCCTCCAGGTTGGTCCCAACACTCCTCCTATCTTTTGTTCACTCAACCACTAGCCTCAGAGTCGCCTCGGCTGTGTCTGATCTCCGGCTGTTGTAGTTGTTGCAGTTTACACGCCTGGGGCAAAATCTCTCACTTCCCTCTCCCAAAAGGATAATAGTGATAATCACCGTCACTAGCACCATCGAGGGACTGCAGTGTGACGGCCACAACCAGACACACCTCTCGGGGGTTTGTTTCAGAAATTACATACCCCACTGGGCCAGGATGAGGTCCCACGGATGCAAAGGTTGTAGTGGGACCGGAATAGCCCTCTGTGACTCAACACAGTGAACAGGATCCTCGTGGTGGGGACCCCCACACACCAGAGCCACCAGAGGCATATTTACTTCCTGATTCACAAAGAAGGAAGTGAATCCAGAGGACAGAACAAAGTCCCCAGCCCCAGAAGACATCATCCCACAGGCAACGACATTATGCAGTCCGAAGCTCCTGCCATCACCCTGCCATCTAGCTTTAAATACACAAATCCAGTCACACTAAGATTGTAAACAGCCGCCACACCAGTGACCCCCGTCACCGCAGGAAAATCAGTGGAGATGAGCAGCCAGCATTTAGCTCTGTGCTCCTCTCCCACAGACACATGCACCCTAAACGCTGTTCCTTAAGTTTAGAAATACATGACACGCAAAGACAAAATGCTCACATGACCATCTCTCCTCCGCATCTTGGATGGGGGGCTCGTGCGAGGTAGCAGCTCTTGAGTCCCCGCTCCAGAGAGGTCTTCTGCTTAAGGAGGCAACATCTTCCCCCACCACATAGCGTCTGGGTCCCACGGCTGCCGATCTATCTGTGTTCCTCGTCCAGAAATGCACATAAAGTTTCCTGTCTCGGCACACGGTCCCCCCAGTGTCTTTTCTGTCAGACGCACTACATGTCCACGAGACTCTCAGAGAGGCCGAGCCCGTGAACCAGCCAGGGAGGGACAGAAAAAGAGAAGGAAAACAGCCACGGGCAGACCCAGTAGAAGAAGAAAGCCTCAGTCCAACAGAGCAGCTTTAAAAAGCCATCCCCAGACCTGCTTTTCCTGCATAGAACGCCTTCATCTTAGAAATTAACTCTGCTCGCGCGCCCTCTCCCTGTCTCGGTCCAAGGGGAAAAGCCAAGCACTTGGATGTCTGCCTTTGTCAGCGAGAGAGCATAACACGGACTTACCTTTCCCCACAGCTATTGTCTGTCCTCCTTCCAAATGACATCACGGAAAGCAATCATGAAATTTACATGGGGGGTGCAGGGTGGACGGGGGAGCAGAGGGGAGGCAGCTGCCTCCCTTACAGCGGTCACATGTGGGGAAGCCTGTGTGCGGGTTTCAATTAAATATCTTCTCCCCTTAGTGTGCGACTCCTAAGCCAGCTAAAGGCGACGTCTCATTTACTTAATGACCGCTCTCATTAGCAGCGGTGGCACGGGCTGGCGGAGAGGCTTCTTTGTAAATACGCTACCCATGAACCCTTGGGGCTCCAATATATCTGTTTACTCTCCGAGGTGAAATAAATTTACAGTACAGCATCAGAAAGATGGGTCTGCTGACTCGGAAAGTGAGAGGTGCCCTGCCCGGCAGAGCCCCTGTCTCCTGCTCCGAGCTTCAGCCCACAGAAGGTGGCTGTGTTTGCCCACACCGAATCATAATTAATATGCAGCATGATGGGGTTTTTTTTATGCCAGACGCACAGAAGGGCAGAGAGCGTCACCACCGCCATGCTCACCCCCCCCCCGTGCTGTCTCCACCAGTGGTTCAGTCCAATAATTCCTAATAGCAGCAACCGGAATGACAGATGCCCTGGGTTAGCACGGCTGCAGCGAAAGTACTTTACAATATTTATTGGTGGTTAGGAATATGACCCACCATCATAAAGAACGGACTGCAGAATTTATTACTCAGACGAACGGGAGGGGTGCTCCGTGGCTCATCTGCGTGTTCAAGAATCACTGACTTCAAAGGACAAGCATATATTTTTTACAATCCGTAAAAGATGCTCACGGCCACAGACCCAAAGCTGAAGTCACACACACAGAGGAGAGATCAGGAAAAAGATCTTTCATCACACACTCTTTCTTTGGCTTAAGATTTAAAATAATAAAACCCTCTCAATGAGGCCCTGGACACAAGTCCTCTCTGCCCCAAAACCTCTAAGTTAGTGTATCCCAGCCAGAGGGAAACACAGGGCTCAAAATCTCGGCTCTGGCTTTTCAGCCTTTCTAAACTGCCCGCGAGAGGCCACCCAGTGAAAATCGAGAGGAGGAGAAGGCATCACGCACACAATGGAACTGCCCACCTACACTTCAAGCAGCCGGATTGTTTTCCACTTTCAGGGATAAATGTAGGACTGTCCGGCAAGAGTACCTAGGAGTCAGGGAATTCTTACTCGCTCTCCAAACTTCCTTTTCTTCCTGATAGGTCAGGCAAACGAGTGTCTATGCTCGTCTTCAGGTTGTCAGAAACTGTACTGTGAGACAGGACACAGGCTGGGTTTTGGACGCCCGTGGCGAGCGGCTGTCTGGGGCCAGCGCAGAAGAAGGCCGGCACCGCAAAGTTCAGGGCAGAGATTTCAACACAGTAAATATCGCTTCCTGCCATGTTATCCAGGCACACGAGCCCCCCAACTGAATCAGCCGAACGGCTCAGGCCACCAGAAGCATGAATTGGGCTTAAAATATATAGCTTCCTCTAAGAAAGTATGTTTTGAAAAATCAGCTGAAACCCTTCCACAAGCAACGATGTCCAACATGCAGTGCTGCAGCCCACATTTGATGTAACCCATGAGCTTCGTTCCAGGGGCAAGTATGCTCAGTTCTTTACATACACACACATTCTTCTCAACACATGAAATGCACAATGTGCTCAGGGCAATATTGTAGATTGAGTAAAAGGAAATAAACACAGGCGTTCACTGGTCAAACTGAGGATGAAATATTAATTAGCCAAATGAGAACTGTTTGAGGCTCCTACAATGACTGCCTACCGTTGTTTTTATTCTTTTGTGAGCTCATATCCATTAGCATAGAAGGACATATTCAGTTGAGAGCTCTCCTGAAAAGCTCTTTTCTGTCTCCTCTGGACACACTGTGAGTGCTGGGATATTTTACATCCCAAACCTTTGGCATTCAGAAATTCTATTAAACTCTTATCGGCAGGCTGCAGGCTGAGGCAGCCCTGCACGCCATTGTTCCGCGAGGAAGATAGAATCAAAGGGAGGGCCCTGCTGAATCAGCCGTATTCCCCAACAATGCCCAGTGTTTCATGAAAGTATTTAATTCAGCTACGTGACAGTCAAACTTAGGGGACAACAACTAGCAGGAGCGACAGCAGGGAGAGATCAGTATGTGGACAACACACAGCCCTGCTCTACATAATTCGTTTTCCAGGTAACATAAATCCTATTTGTGCAAACCTCTGCCTCTCAGCCTTGCACACCTCCCCCACGGAGCAAGCGGAGCGTCCTGGGGAGCGTTGCTCCAGTGGTCGTGGTCGGGCACCTGAGGCTCCTCGGGTGGGCATTTCTGAATGTGCTTGGAAATTTCAAATCGGTCCCTGTATTAAGAACCTGGAAAGAAGCCCCGGGAACTCCCACTGGGAGGTTGCAGTTGAATGAGCCGTTTCAGAAGATGGGTTTTGATGAGTAAAGGTTCAAGATCTTTAGTCGACTCCATCTAGAGAACAAAGAGGGGTCCTAGGTGCGGAGCAGGGAAGGGACTGTGCCGGCAGCTCCCTGGGGTCTGGCTGCTGGCTCCAGCGGGAGCGGTGGGTGCAGACGCGCCGCGGTCCGATCAGCACTTTGGACAGCGCTCCCTCCCCCGGAGCCCGGCCCTTTGTTCTCCGCACTCGGACGCCTTGGGGGGACTCGGGCTGGGAGAAGCGGTTTCCGACCCAGGCTCCCACCCACGCCGGCGAGAAACAACCGCGAGGTGTGACCGAAAACTTTCTGATCCAGGGTGAAAAGCTGTCAGGGTTTTTTCAGTCATGAAATGTTTTCTTTTCCGTGACTAAGGAGTACACTGTGCCTTGAAGCTTTATTTCATAAAAATCTGTGGGCAAGTTGCGTGTGACTTTTGCGTTTGGGAGACACACAGGGAAACAACCTCAGTCTGACCGGAGGGTCCCCCGAGCCCTGTACGGGGAGAGAAGGGGGAGATTTGCAAAGCCAGCCTTGTGGCCGCCGCACTTGCTGAGGAAGTGCTTTGTGGGACTTGGGCGAGGCGGGCTCAGTGACTGCTTTGCTGGTAAGGTCCTTCCAAGCAAAGTGTAATTACTTGTGCAAATCTGCACACAGACATTCCAAGTGTCAGTTCATTTGCTTCATAAAAACTCTTTCAAGTAATTTTGGTCTAAACTTTCTGCATCTGTAATTGGCGCCTTCTCCGGTGACCAGCTGGGGTGAGAGTTTTCTTGTTTCCTTCTGAAAGCTTCCCTGCAGATGGGCGCCCGCCTTAAAGCTGCAGACGACAATTAGGGCCGTTGTGTGTGGAGCCGAGATGGTCAGCATTAATATTGTATAGGAACAGCTGAGGGCGGGGGCCGCTGCCCCAGGCAGGCTCTGGCAGATGGAGCAAACAAAACCGAGAGCCCCTCTTACCAACACCCTGGGCTGACTCTGTGTGCCTGTCTCACACTTGCAGGGTTGTGAGCCTTTCTCACACACACACACACACACGCACACGCACATGCACACTCTCTGGGCCATATTGAGGGGTGGTTTTACGCTGGGACATCAAACATCCCGACCCTCTGACACTGTGTGAACACGCAGACTCAGACGCGCGTGTTTGGGAGTGTGCTGTGGGGCTCGCACACTGGCTGCTGCCCTTAGCGTTGCAAACACAGACACATGCGCACGGCAGCTCTGCGTGTGCGGGGAACACAAACGGCGGTAGTCCTGTCACAGCCTCCTTGTGTCAGCAAGTCTCAGGTGGACCTGGTCCCACACACGCCTCCTTCCCGCCCCTCCTTCCCCGGGGGGAACTCAAGGCCTCGGGGCACGTACAGCCCCACCCACTGTCCTCACCTTCGACCTTTGAAGGCAAGCCCACAAACAGGGCAGCCCTGACGGCTCTGCCCACACTCCTCCGTCAGCTGGAAGGAGAGGCGTCGGGCCAGAGACCCCGGCCTCGCTCGGGAGGGAGCACTGTCTATCACCTCCTCGGCTGCCAGAAAAGAACACTGAGCGCTGACGGCCACCCAGCTAATTAGTCCCCTCGGTGTCCTGGCAGAAATGTGTGAGCAGGCCCAGGGAGGGGTGTGCAGGGCTGGGGAAAAGTACGCACCCAGGAAGGTCCCGCAGAGCGTCATCCTGGCTGGGCGGGCACACCTTCGCTCCGAAGCCTAGACACACGGTCACACCATGCGGGAAAGTTGCTCCACAAACTTCTGTGTCCCGGGGCCCTGGGAGCCGCCTTCGCATCCAGCCAATGAGGGCCGGGGAGCAGTTAATCACAATCGCAAGCCCTGCCAATGAGGCTCCCTCCCACACACAATGGCCTGGAGACCCCCGGACAATGAGCCCCTCCTGCAGGTGGGGGAAGGCGTAGCCTCCTCTCGCTGGTGCCCAAACCAATGAGGGGGAGGGGCTCTCCCCAAAGATGCTCCCTCCTCCCCCTCCCACTTTCCCCTCCCCCGGATTCTTTCTCCCCGCCTCCTACCTCCCCTCCCTCCTCCCACTTTCCCTTCTCTGCTGCTCTCCAGACAAAGTCAGGCCAGTCTGACTGGTGGGCGACCGGTCTAGATGGGCCGGGGTGGGGTGAGATCAGCTCTGGGGAGTCCTTACCTCTCCCTGAGCAAAGGCTGCCTGCCGAGGGGACGGACCTCGTGTTCCTGAACTACGGACGACCCACCACCCAGGCTGGGAGGCTTGGAGTAGGGGTGGGGGAAGGTGAAGGGAGGTGCAGGGACTAACTGCCTCGAATTTGGAAGGTGAAGACGTGTGGGACTTGCAGGGACAGGGGAAGAATTTGGCTTCAGACCTCCAGCTGCCCCCCAGGAGGACGGGGGGGGGGGGGGGGGGAGGGGAGGGCGGGAGGGGAGGGGGGGAGGGGTAGAGGAGGCCTCTCTTCCTCTCTTGCCTCATTCCATGTCCATGACTCTTCACTGCCCAGCAGTGCCCTTCGGAAAGATGAGCAGACCCGGCTGGACACTCCCGGCTTTGAGCCCGGCCATCCCCTGCACCAGGCTTCCCCGAAGCTGGGAGGAAGCGCCTCTCACCCCCAGAAGAGGCCCCCATCCCACCCTCGGCTCTGGGTGCTAGCCTGCTCCTGGCTGGTGTCCAGCCCCCCACAGGGAGAGGCTGGGTGCTGTGTGGGGCAGCGAAGGCCCATCCCAGGAGTCCCACATGCACTGACTCTGGGGCAGTCCTGGAAGCTAGGGCCAAGTGGGGCTCTCCATGCCATGAAGGGCCCCAACCATTGACCACTGCAAGGAGAGAGGGTCAGATGGAGCCCCAGGCCTGCCAGAGCATTCCTCTAGAGCAGAAAGCCTCAAAGCTGGCCTCTCAGGTGATGGGGTTGAGTCTCTATCCTCACAGACTCCCACTTAAGCAAAGGCTGTTGGTGGTGAAGACCATCTATGTGCTCAGGCCAGCAAGGGACCTGAGCACTCGGGGGCTGCCTTCCGGCTGGAGGAAGACATGGTCCAGTAAGGGTTCGCTGTCCTGGAGCCAGGTAGAGCCCCTCACAGCCCCGTGACTGGTTGAATGTCAGCACACCTCCAGGGAGGCCCCCAGTCAGCACAACCGGTGAGCAAGGGACAGCCCGACGGTCCAAGGGGAAGAGTGCCCAGGTCGGGCTGCTGAGGGTCGGGACGTGGGCAGGACTCCGGGGTGCAGCCTGAGCCACCGGGCAGGGGGGTAATGCTTCTTTACCAAGGGGGGCAGTTGCTGGGAGGCAGGTTAGGCTGCTTGGCCATCCCAGGAGCTGGGCTCCAATCTGAGGCTCAGGGCCGAGATCAAGTTGGAAATGAAAGGTCGGCGGGGGCGAGGGTGTGCAGGTGGGAAGAGCAGGCAGGGAGAGCAGAGCGGAGCCGGGAGCTGGGGGGGCTGGAGGCAGAGCAGAGACACATAGGGGTGCAGCTACAGGTGCTGCTGGGGCAGGGTGGGAGGTCCCCGGAGGCCCTCACTGTCCTGGTGTGCTTGCAGAGAACTGACCTCAGGTCACTTCTGACACCTCTGGGACTCGGTGTTCTCCCCTGCAAAGGGAGAGCAACAGGGACACTTTCCCTGGGTCCTCGGATGGGGCCCACGCACACTGGGGCTGGGGTCATTGCTAATGACTCCCAGCCCCCACACCCTCCGGCCTCTAAAGCCCAGAGACCCCCCGGAAGCCTGAAAGGCCTCTTCCCAGCCCCGCAGGTGGCACCTGATGAGGAACCCCTAACTTTGAGGAAGTACCTTCACTGGATATAGTTCGCCGAGACTGGTTATTACAGTGACAACAAGAGGAGGGTAGGAACAGCGGTGCTCTTCCCTTTACTGAAACCAGGGGCGTGGGGGGCCGCACTCAGTGGTGGAGCGGCTGCCTCCAGCTCGGGGGTCTTGACCCCAGAGGCGGGGACCAAGTCCAAGGCTGCCTGCTCAGCGGGAAGTCTGCTTCTCCCTCTGCCTCTGCTGCTCCCTCTGCCTGTGCTTGCTCTTTCTCTGTCAAATAAATAAAATTTTATTAATTAATTAATTAATTAAATAAAACAGAACAGCCTGGTAATCCATCATATGAAAAAAACACTTGGACAAGTTCCACACCGGGTGAGACAAAGAATGTCTTCTCTGAAGGCCTGAGGGGCCGCAGGGGGTGGTCCTCAAGGTTCCCCCACCCCCCACCCCCCAGCCCACCCTGCTCAGGACCTCAGAGAGAAAGTGCCAGCCGTGACCTACAGGCCCCCCAGGACAGCGCTGCCACTATAGGATGCAGCTCTGGCCGTCCCTCATCCCACACCCCCGCTCCCCCAGCCCTCATCCCTCCCCTCACCCCAGCTCTGTGTGGGGTCCTGGCAGCTCCCTCCCTCTGGCCAGAGTGCAGCCCTGCACCCTGCCACAGGGAGCTTCCGAGTGTGCAGCACTGTAGGCCTGAAGAACCATGACAGTGGGGTCTGCCCAGTGGGGCCTGCTGGGGGCTCCAGGGGCCACAGGGTGCCCAGGCAAGGGAGGCATTTCAGATCACAGTCCCCAGAAGTCCAGGCCTGCACCCATTTCCAGGATCGCTTTAGGAGAGCCCCGGCCCATGTGTGTGCCCCAGCAGCCCCCCAGGTCAGCCCCTCAGGGTCCCCTGCCAGCCCAGACAGCTGTGGGCAGGCTTCCCCAGGTGCCTCCAAACCCTGGGGGAGCCAGGAAGCTGGGAGCAGTGCCTCTAGGCCAGAGGAGGGGAGGATGGGGAGCATGGAGAGCAAATGTGTCCAGCAGAGCTGGGAGCAAGCCCCGGGCCCTACTGAACCGTTCTGGGACAAAACAGGACCAAGTCAGGACCGGAAGCCTCCCGAGGACAGAGAAGGCAAAAAGAAGAAAGCGGCAGAGCTGCTGGGAGAGAGACAGAGCATAGCCGTGGGGGCAGGAGTGGGGAAGGACAGGAGACCAGGGCCAAGGGGATGGGACACAGAGACAGACACAGACAAGCAGAAAAGGAGACCAGTGTGGAGATGGAGGAGAGACCAAGGCAGGAATCAGGGGGGCTTGGACAGACAGAGAAGTGGGAGGAGGAGAGGAAAGGGGACGGGCTGTGAAGGAGACAGGCTGTCTGGCCCCAGAGAACATGAGCACGGGGGGGGGGGGGGGGGGGGGCTCCCTGATTTCGTCCTCCCGCTGTCCAGGGACCAGGCCTCCTCTGCCTGTGCATGCGCGTGCCGCCATGTGGTGTGAGTGTATGTGCTGTGCTCTCACATGCGCGTGGGTTCCTGGGTATGAACACACACGCAGGAGGGCAGAGGGCTCGGCTTCTTGCCCTGACCCAGCTCTGTTAAAATGGCTCTGGAATTCTGCTTTCAAAACAGATGGCCTTAGAGAGAAAGCTGCCCAGAGCCGGGACAGAGAGGGAGGCTGCGGGCGGGGTCCATGACAGCCCGGGCTGGTAGTGTCAGCTTCTCAGCGGCCACAAGAGCACCGCCCACGGTGTCAAGGTGTCAAGGTGGGTTCCTGGGGAGGGGAGGCCCTCCCGCAGAGTCCCAGGACAAAAACACCTGTGCCTGAATGTCCCACCCCCACTGCGAAAACGGATTTTGGAGCCAGAGGGTGCTGGCTGGCCACGGGCTGAGGTCTGAGAACAACGCTTGGGCCCCTTCAGGAGAAGCCCTGCCCCCAAGACTCTGTCTTGAGATGCCCAAGCTGGAGCCCAGCACAGGCTGACCGTGGGGTGGTTCCAGCCACACCCACAATGCAGACCAAGAGCCAGCAGGGGCCAGCACCACACTACGGCTGTAACAGCGACAGCTCCCCAGGGTAGTGAAGGAGTAAAGGGTTAGGGTCCCAGACAGGCCCCGGAGCTCAGAAGAGGGAAAGGGCAGCTGGGCCCACGGCAGAGCCCACGGTGGGGGCCAGATCCCAGTGCGTGTGTCGATCATCCCAACAAACACACTAACCCCCCAGGGGAGCCACGCAGCGTGTCCCCACGGGGGACTCGAGTCACAGGTCTACCCCTGAGGAGGAAGGACAGGAGACATTCCAGTCGGGCCAAGTCCCGTGACCCCTGCACGCACAGAGCCCCTCAAGGCCAGTGCTGCGCTCCTGACTTGTGCGTGTGGTTGAGAAGGGCTGAGGCCCAGGCGGGGGCCTTCTGCACCACAGACACAGGCAGCTGTGCCTGCCTCAAGGTGGAGCTCGCTGGGAAAGGCTCCACAGGGAAAGCTCTGGTCAGGAAGGCACCACAGGCTGGAAGGTAGGATGGGGGCGGGGGCCATGACGAGGCTCAGCTGCTAGTCCCAGCCCTAGAGTGAGCAGGAAGCAGCTGATGGGAACATGAGCAAAGCCAGACGGGCAGGAGGGCAGCAAGCTTGGCTGGAGAGTCCCTGGGCGGACGCCTGGAGAACACACCCACGGGGACAATCGCCGCGAGGAACACAGGCTTCAGGGCTTGGGCCTGGTCAGCCAGGGGCTGGTGCCTGAACCAGTCCAGACGGAGCAGCTCAGCCCAGGGCTCCAAGCCCCCACCTTTCCCTGGAACCCGACCCGATGAAATCTCTGGGTATCCCAGCCTTCATGGATAAGAGCGGCTTGGAACCTTCCAAACGCTGTGTAGCCCATCCACCCACCACACACACCAGAGGATGGGACCACAGTGAGCCCAGCCATAGTCCTGAGCCCTCAGAGCCCTGACTCTGCCGTCCATGAGTGCATGGTTGGGTTGGGGAGGTGGATAGATGGGTGGATGGACGGATGGACGGACGGAGGGATGGAGGGATGGACGGATGGAGGGATGGACGGATGGAGGGATGGACGGATGGATGGATAGGTAGGGGGTGGATGGGTGGATGAATGGACGGATGGATGGATGGACGGGTGGACGGGTGGACGGGTGGACGGATGGACGGATGGATGGATAGGTAGGCAGGTGGATGGGTGGATGGATGGACGGATGGACAGATGGATGGATGAGTGGCTGGATGTGTGGATGAGGGGGGAGGGTGGATGGTGTGTGGGTGAGCGGATGGGTGGATGATAGACGGATGGATGAATGGACAGATGGAGGGATGGACGGATGGACAGATGGACAGATGGAGGGATGGATGGATGGACAGATGGAGGGATGGATGGATAGGTAGGGGGGTAGATGGGTGGATGGGTGGATGGGGGGTGTTGTCGATAGCAGATGGGAGATGGGTACATCAGGTTTCCTTGGGCAGATCCATACGTATGGGAGAGGCTACACCCAGAGATGGACACAGGGGACATGGCTTACTGAGGCCACCAGGAAAATAATCCACAATGCCCCTGAAGCCCAGAACCCTGCATCTCCCTACATACTTGACTGCCAACACACACACACGTACACACACATATTGCCCTGAACACATCCAGGCAAGGCAACCTCATGCACCGCCGGAGGCCTGCATATCAACATTGACCCTAAGCCGAAAGCCGGGCGACCCAGAATCTGGAAGGAAAGGCAGGCCAGCAGGACATGGCCACCCTCTGCCCCAGGAGCACAGGCTGGAGGAAGGGGATATGGAAGAGGCTGCCCAGAGAGGGCCCAGAGCGCGCCTGGAAGGGGGTGCTGTGAGACAGGAGACTCCCCAGCCTTCACCGAGGAGGTACCAGAACCTCACGAGACCAGGAGCGTGAGACCCTCAACCTATGAGGCTCTCAGGGAACCAGAAAGCCAAGATCGCCAAAGCAGCCCCACCAAACTTGGGATGGGGTCCAACGTTTACATTTTAGAATTCAACCCTTTTCGCAGTTGGACGATTCACTAGATAATTGTTGGATTAATAGTAAAAACATTTCAGACATCCAGTGACATCGAGGTCTGTTGCTGCACGTGCTGAGCCCCACCGCCTGGGAGGGAGCCCCAAAGTCTTTGTACGAGTTCATAGCTGGGCCACACCCCATGCCCCCCAGTCAACTCAATTATAAACAAGGAACTGAGCTCAGAGGGTGACTAAGCAGAACAAGTCTTCAGGGGGAGCTAATGGCAGAACAAGGGCTCCCCAGAGGCTCCCAACGCTAGAGTCCGCCTCCCCCGACTGGCCCGGGAGCTAGGCCACAGCTCTGAGAAGGAGGCTGGGGAATAAAACCCACTTTGCTGGTGGCCATTGTCCCACCACCTGTGCTCTCTCGCTGCGGCCCTCCCAGCGTGGGCTACTGAGCCCCTCCCCCACCCCTTCAGCTGCACAGACAGGGGCACCTGTATGCAAATCTCAGGGGGTCACTGGGGGAGGGAGGGAGGGCGGAGCTGACCAGACACTAGCAGGGTGCTGGGGAGGGGGGCAGGGAGGAGGGCAGTTCCCCGGTGACCTTGTGGAGACATCCCTGTACTCGGAAGGAACAAGGGACAAGGGACCGAGTAGCATCGGGGAGGCGGGGGCGGGGAGCCCTGGGTCTGACGGCTGGGACACTTGGACCAGGGGCTTGCAGGAGACCCTGTGTGAACCTGAAGCTACAGCCTGTCCATTCCGGCTTCACGCAGCTATGGGGCCTCCGTGGAAACACTGCAGGCTTGGGTTTGCAGAGAACAAGACTGAAGGTCGGGACAGTAGGGGAAGGAAGAGCCCGTCACAGGCCCCTCCCTGCGCTTCAGGTGAAAGTGGTTCTACCTGTTTCATGGGCTCAGAAAAGTGAAAGGACTTCTTCGGGGTCCACAGAATCAGGCTGCTCCTCCCTCAGCCGAGACGGACGGGGAAGCCCCGAAGCAGCAGCAGCACTGGACAGGACGGCAGCCAGAACACAAGCTCAGGGGACAGGCCTCCGCGGGCACACTCTGCACACTTGGACTCTGGGGTCCAAGTCAAAGCCACCGAGGCAATGGGACATCCCCACACCCTCACACACCCTGTCCCGCATCCTCACTGCTGGTCCCGGCCATGCGTCCCTCATATTCTGACACTTGCTTCTAAATCAAAGGAGACTCCAGACCCCACATTAGGCTCCAAATGAACAAGGCAGCCTGCTAACTGCCGCACCCCGCCATTTCCCTTTGTGCCACTAAACACTAAACATGCAAAAGTGCTGGTTTCTCCCAGCGCCAGCCCGGAGGCTACCCCCAGTGGAAAGGCAACAGGAGGAGACTTATCTGGGACGGGTTCCTTCCGGTCATAACTGCCTCCTCTGTGGCCAGCTTCGTCCCAGACAGATGTTGGGTGGGAAGCCACTGGCGGCCACCCGCCTCCTGTGCACCAAGGGGCCGGGACCGGGAGGCCAAGCAGCCATGATCAGAGCCACACCTCCCTCAGGGCCTCCTCTCAGCTCAACATCCGAGCCCACTCTGGACCTGTCCTTGGCCCAGCGGGTCACCTGGGGGTCTTGCCAACAGCCACACCAGCCTCCTCCCTGGGCATTCCTCCACCTCCCCAGCAAGGCCCATCCTGACCAACCCACGCCGCCCAGAGGCCCCACTCCGGAGCGCAGAGCAGACCTAAGCCGCGTGTGTAGGCCGTCCCGCGCTGTCGGAGACTTGAGCCTGTTCCTGGAGCCTCGGGCACTCTCGAACAAACACTGGGGGGCCCCAGGGGTCTCTCCGCAAGGCAGGTCCCATGATGTCCCACTCAGGACCTGCAACGGCTGCCTACGGGGACCCTCACCCCCACTCCTGCCTTGGCACTGTGCCCCCCACAGCCAGCTCCTGGGACCCCTCCCCTCCTCAGAGAGGGCCCTCTGACCCCCACATAGCTACCCAGGCATGTCATACTTTCCCCAGTTTGGGTGACCTCGTGTGTGTGTGTGTGTGTGTGTGTGTGCATGCCTGACCACTCCCTCCTCCCACAACAAAGTGGGGCCCGACCTTCCCACAGCACCCCTAGGGCAGGGCCTGCCCACTCTCCCCACAGCACCTAACAGCCCCCACGGTACCCACCCGGTTCTCCATGGTGGGAGCGGGCTGGGTTTCCTGAATGAGTGACACAAAGACGGGAGCAAGGAGCGCACACAGCTCCCCTGCTCCGGAAACAGTCGGCTTCCCGCTCGCTGCGGGCCGTGTGGGCACCAAGCTGAGAGAAGGAACAACGAAGCCGGGACCCACAGGAGGAAACTCTGCAGCTCCAAACCAAGTGGCTCCCTGAGCCCGCTTCTGGAGACCCACCCTCGGGGTTACCCACATATCCGCGGGAAAAGCCAAAACCATGGTCCTGTGATGAGACAGAAGCACCCCACGTCAGTGAGGCCCACGCGCTCTGAGCCCCTGGGTCACAGAGTCGCCAGGCCGGGCCAGGCTGGGACGTGGACAGCCACCTTGCTGCAGGGGGCTGGCTGGGGCCACACCAGCTGCCAGGCCAGCTGTGGGTGGGAGCAGGACCTTCAGCACTGCCGGCTGCCCTGACCGCGCAGAGGCCTCATCCTGGCCCCCCCCCGTAGAGGGGCAGGATGACAGAGCCACCTGGAGGGAATCGGTTGTCTCCGGGGCATGGTGGGTAGTCTCCCAGAGCCTGTCTAAGAGGGGTGGGGCCCCCCAACCCCAGCCAGAGCTCCCCGGGTCCGCAGATTCTGTCCATGAACCAGGCTTCAGAGGTCTAAGTTCTCAGCTCACTGGGGCCTCTTGACCCCTCTCTGCCCAGTCACTTGGCCTTTTGACCAGAAGTTCTCCAAAAGTCCCTCAGAACGTACAGGGTCTCTAGCAGGTTGGCCCAGTGGAAGCCTGGCTGCAAGGAGGAGAGCATGGGCGGAGGCCATGGTGTCAGGCTTCAGGAAAGGCTGAACCCAGCACTGCCAACCCACCGCAGGGAAGTGGCGCCCACCTGCCGTGAACCCGACCACACGCACGGACAGGGCCCCTCCCCTTTTCAGGGGCCCCCCACCCCACCCCTGGGTCCCAGAGCACAGACAGCAAGGTACTACTGCTCCTACAAGAAGAACAGACACCCCTGATGGCCCAGTACCGGCCCCTGGCCCACGCTAGCACCAAGTCCCTCCAGCAGCTGCCGGCATTCCCAGTCCACAGACAGGACAACCAAGGCCCAGAAATGACAGTCATAACTCAAACCCAGGCCTCCAGAGAGTGCCCTCCCATCACTGAGCTCTGCTGTCTGAGTGAGACACAAAGGGGAGACATTGCAGCGGGCAGCAGAAGTAGAGCTGCACAGAGGGGCTGCTGTGTGTGTTCTGTGTGCGCGCGCGTGTGCACGTGTGTGCGCGTGTGTGCACGTGTGTGTTGTGTGCGCGCGCGTGTGCGTGTGTGTTGTGTGTGGTGTGTGCATGCGCGTGTGTTCTGTGTGTACGCGCATGTGCACGTGTGTGCGCGTGTGTGCGCATGTGTGTTGTGTGTGCACGCGTGTGTTCTGTGTGCGTGCGTGTGCGCACGTGTGCCCGTGTGTGTGCGTGTGTGCCCGTGTGTGGTGTGTGTGCACACGCGTGTGTTCTGTGTGTGCGCGCATGTGCGCATGTGTGCGCGTGTGTGTGCGCGTGTGTGTTCTGTGTGCGTGTGTGCACGTGTGTGCGCGCGCGTGTGTTCTGTGTGTGTGCGCGTGTGCCCGTGTGTGCGCGCGTGCGTGTGTGCACGTGTGTGTTGTGTGCGCACGTGTGTGTTGTGTGTGCACACGTGTGTGTTCTCTGTGTGTGCGCGCATGTGCACACGTTGTGCACTGTGAACACACCCGCAGTAGCACGTCTGCGTGTGCACACCTTGGACAGGTTTGCTGCAGTCATATGTGCGTGTGTGCGTGGGGGTGTGCACATGTGTGTGCACGGTGCACTGTAAGCACATCTGTGGCTGCTTGTCTGCGTGTGAAAGTCTTGGACAGGTTTACTGCTCTGTTGTGTGTGTGTGTGTGCGCACATGTCTATTGCGTGGGTCTATGAGTCCATATGTGTGCATGTGTGTCTCTGTATCTGTACATGCGTGCGTGTGCACATTTGTGCGTTTGCACGTCTGTGTGTCTGTGTGCGCACATATGTGTGCACATCTGTGCATGCGCGTGCATGACTGAGTCTACTCACATCTGTGTGACAGCACCCCGTGGGGTGCTGGAGGGGCCTGGAGTGGGAGAAAGCGTAAGAGCCCCTGGCCCAGCCCCTCACCGCCAGGCAGCCCCGTGCAGACCTGCCCCGGCAGCCGCCATCTAACTGGGTGGGCTGCAGACATGGCCGGGTCCAGCCTTCCCTGCCTCTCCTCGCCATGGTCACCTCCCTGCCAACCCAAGGCCCATCCTGTGGCCCTACACACCTCTCCTTTGGCTCGGGGGCCCCCCTCAAAGGGGCAGGGTGCCTCCTCCAGAATGAAGCCCTTCGGGGCCCCCACCCCCACAGGACACTGTGCGTGCGGGCCACAGCCAAGACACTCTCCGTCGTCCGTGGCCAAGGAAGGCTCACTCGCCACCACACCCACCCAGGGGCTCCTCCCCTCCACCCGCAAGCCCAGCACCACGTCCCAACAGTGCGTGCACCAGGGTGCCTCTCCTCGGGCCTCTCCCACTGGGCTGGGAGCCTCTGGAGAGGGGCGGCGGGGGTGGAGCGTGCCCTCCTTCAGGCCTGGGCCGAGGCGTGTCCGCAGACCCCAACCACAAGCAGCCCCTTGGCCGTCTGGAGGTGACACAGAAGCGTCTCCATCGCCTTGCCTCTCGGGCAGTTCTTGGTCCGCCCTGCAGAGCAGCCGCTGTAAACTGCTTCGGGAAGTGAAACGTGTAATGGGAACAGTGAGCCTCGGGGGCAGAGAGTCGTGGCCATTAAGCATCACTCGAGACCCCTCCACCTTCCTCTGGTCTCATCCTGTGTCTCTGCAGAAGCCCTCGAGGGAGAGGGGGGCAGGGCACGCAGGAAGCGGCCACTATCTGCTGGCCCCAAACCCAGGAACTGGCACAGAAGATCAGGAAAGAGGTTTAGAGGAAACCAGCTGTCTCTAACGTGAACAGTCCCCCTGGATTTGAGACGATGGCCTTTCAGGCAGGGGACGTCTAAAACGTCTTCTGTTCTGTCCTGATGGTGACATGAGTTCATGGTTCACAGTCCCACCATGTCTCACGGAGTTTTACTAGATTGTGAGATCTGCCTTGTATGCCTCAGCATCCCTTCCTGGGGGGCTCCCCAGTCATATTCCCCTGCTCAGTGGCAGCCGTGGGCACGGGGAGCATGGATACCCACACGTGCTGGAGCCAAGGGAGACCGGGACCAGTGAAGGCTACTAGCAGGCATGGCCAGGGACAGCCAGAGCAAGACAGGGTGACTGGGCCCAAGTGTCAGTGTGACAGGTAGAGGCGGGCTCCCGTCACCTCCCCCCGTCAGGGAAACCAGCCCAAATCCTCCCCAGACCGGCGTCAGCTGTCCCAGGGAACTGTGTGGGCCGGCCAGCTTGGCCTTATGACATGTGAGGGCATGGGGGGTTATCCCTGCTGAGCTAGGCAGGCCCCTTCCCAGGCTGGAGAACAGATGGGGCCCCCCACACACACCCAGCACCACCCAGTGCGTCGCCCCACCCCTTCAGACATCCCTCTGCCCACCAGACCACCTGCAAGCCTCAGGCCTCCCTCCCCAGAGCTCAGCTGCTTTCAGCTTCGCTCCCTCCCACCTCCCAGGATGTGCCACACCCAGCTCCTCCCCTGGGATCTGCCGCTGAGCCTTCCCTGGGAAGCTTCCAGATTGGGTCCAGTGTCCTCGGGGTGCTGCTGTTCCCCAGTCCCTCCTCCTGGCAGCCTTATCAGATGGACTGGCACAGTAATTGTGCCATCATCCGTCCAGCATCCAACTGCTCAGGGAGAACATGAAGAACAATGTGGTCTGCCTTACCCAGCACCCAGCTCAGGGCCTGCTCAGGGTCTCAGAGCGGTATGGGTGAATGAAAAAAGGAAGGGGCCTGCTGAGGCCCAAACACATATCAGGGAGGCTGCGCTGGGGGGAGGGGGGTGGTCTCCCAGAGGAGGCTCAGAGAACAGGCCTTCTTTGAAAGGCTGGGGGAGTAGGGAGGGGCAGGGCCGGAAGGCTTGGGGAGGGGTGGGTGGGTCCCCATACAAAGGGTTCTGTCTTCAAAGTCAGGCCTGCACCTGGCCTGCTCCCGCTCCATCCATCCTCCTGGAAGAGGGGCCCAGGCCACTGTCCAGGGGTTCCACAGCACAAAGGAATGACCTCCCCTATGCCGTCCCAGAGCTTGCTCAGAAGGCCCTTGCCACGTGCAGGGTAACAGGGCTGGGCACCCACTCGCCCTGGTATGGAGCATGCAGAGGCCAGAGCCCCAGAGAGAGGGTTCCTTCTGAGGCACAACTCCCTACCTGGCCAAGGGATACACAGGGTCCCAGGCTGGGGTCCCCTAGAGGTCACGGAGCAGACACAAAGGCTGGCACATCTCCCCTCCCCAGGAAATTACTGCACACCCCTTTCCTCCTCTGAGACCACAAAAGTGGGAGCAGCTCTCTGAGCAGGAAAGTTACAGACACTCAGGGCCCTCAGCACCAGGAGGGGAAGGGTTTAACCCTCTCCCTGCAAGAAAGGCCAAGGAGGTCAGTGAGTGCGAGGAAGGGAGCGGAGGAAGGAGGAAAAGAGGCAGAGGGGAGGGCAGTGGGAGAGGGAGGGCTGGCTTTGGTCAGGGCTTTGAATTTGCACCCAGCACCCTGGCTCTGGGGTTGAGCTTCGACCTGTTCACTCTTTGTCTTTTCTGAAAGCAGCCCCAGGGATCTTCATTTCCTTGTCCCCCTTCCACGTCCCACTTCCAGTCTCAGTGCCCCTGTCTGGGTGTCTCGCCAGGGGCTGCCCCCCCTCCCTTCTGCAGACCCTGTGGAGAAGGTGAGGCCCAAGCTGGCTTTCTTGGAGAACCGGGGACAGCTGCCAGGCTGGGACAATGGGGGAGGGGGCAGGTGGGGGCCAGGAGTGCAGGCCTGCAGCAGCCCGGCTGCTAATTCTCTCTAATTGCTTTAAAGTTGTACTAATTGAACTGATTGAAAACAGAGTCAGGGGGTGCGGGGTATGAAGAAGGAAAGGATATGGTCCAAGAAGCCAGGAGCCCATCCCCCAGCCCAAGCCACAGCCCAGGCAGCTCTGTGTCTCCTGACCACAGGCCTAGCCTGAGCCCCCTGCCAGATTTGGAGCTGGGGCCGGTGGGCCAGACTCAGAGCCAGAGAGGGTCCAAGCCCAGGACCGGACGCGGCCCACAGCCTCCCGCGCACCTGCAGATCCCACGAGCTGGCCCAAGGCATCCTGCCAGGCCCCTGGGCCGCACGCAGCGCAGCCCCGGTCCGCGGACGGACCTGACCGGGGCCAGTGCTCGTGGGCCTGGCGCAGGCCTGCAGGCGAAGGGTCCCGGGCCCACCTGTCTCCCCTTGAGGATATTCACGCCCTCTGTGAGCGCAGGTCCACGATCCGCCTCCCAAGCTTCCTCCTGCAACATGCGGACTCGGTGGTCCAAATCCGCGGCGGGGGTGCTGGGTCCGACGAGCCCCCCCCCCCCAGCCCCTTCGCTGGGACAGACTCCGAGGCCCCCCGCGGCGCGGGCAGGGCCGCTCCAGTCACGGCCACCAGGTGCCGCTGTGGAACACGAGTCCCGCACAGCCCCGAGCGCGACGGGGAGGGCGCTTGGAGCTTGTGCGCAGGCGCGGGGCGGGGCACGGAGCGGGGACCTTCCCGCCGGCTGTCCCCACTGTCCTTGCAGAGGAGAGCGCAGACTGAGGATCGAACGGACCTGAGACAGGACAGTCGCCGACTTTTCCCCTCATTTCAATGCCGAGCGAATGAAACCCACCACCTATGAAGAAGTGCACTGGGCCGCCGGGTCCGCCCACCCCCTCCCCTGGGGACCCCCACCCTATACATCACTCCTTTCCCGCCTCAGCCCTTTATAACTGTCCCTGGCTCCTGTGCAGGGACCCTGTCCGGCACCTTTGTCTTGACCGTGTCTCCCGTCAGCTGCAGCTGTGGCCCCAGGAAAACTTTGTGCCTTTACATTTTGGGGTCTGGTCTTGTTTCTACCTGTTCGCTGCCTGGACCCTGGTCGGGTGACTCAGGCCTCTGCCCTGCTCCTTGCCGGCTGGGCTGCAGGGAAGCCAGGACACCCATTTCTGATGAGCCCGAGACTCCACACCATAGTCCCCATGCACCGTCCACTAGCGCCCTGGCCCTCGTGTGGAACGTGGACTTGCCCCTTGGAGTGAGCCCCAGTGTGGGGGGAGCCCTGATGGCCTTTCCTACCAGTGAGCTTTATCTAGACATGCAAGCCCATCAGAGGGGCTCTAATAGTCCAAGAAAAGAAGGGGTTGGTGGGATGCAGTGGTCTCCCTTTCCTCCCAAGAGACTCCCGTGCAAACATGTCCTCCTCCCAAGCTTGGCCACGTAATGTGACTGGACCCCCAGCGTGGAGGGGAGGCCCTCAGAATGATATCTTGGGAGGCTCTGACCACAGGAAGTGCTCAGCCCGTTTCTCTGGACAGAGGGGGACTGAAGAGGACTCCAGAATGCCACCCAGAAGATTAAACAGTCACTCTCAGAAAGCTCAGAAGCCAACGCCTTAGGCCTGCTAAGGTGAGCCCTGTGTCAGGGTGTGTGCGTGCTGGGTGGAAAGTCTGTCCCATGCAGGGTATCCACTAGCCCAGGCTCCACTGGGCTCCAGTGTGGGCTCCGTCTGGGGCCAGCCTGCCGAGGGAACATGGGGAGGAGGGGAGGAAGGCTTCTGTAACACTGGGAGAGAAGAGTTCACAGGCATCCCATACGCAAGAAACGGTCAAGCTTGAGTGAGCCAACACACAAAGGCATGAACAGGTGTGGGACCAGCCTCCCAGGAGATGATATCCTGGAAACCAACAGGCACACAGCGAGAGCTGGGTATTAGGGACACGGCTGGCATGAGGACAGGAATGAAGCTCATTGATCCCGAGTTTCAGTTTTCTGTGATCCCAGTGTTGTGGAGAGCTGGCTGGAGGCCCCGAAGCTAGCTGAGGGGCTGTGACAACAACGAGGAGAGAGATGGGGTAAGGCGGGCCGTGGGGGTTGCAAGGTTCAGGAGCCAACACAGGTCAGCAGGGCTGTCCGCTAACGGGGCGAGGCTTCTAGAGCAGGGACAGCAGGCTAGAGCAGTGCCTGGCAAGCTGGAGAGGAGGGCTGACCTGCCAGGAAGTGGGTGGGCACAGCCGCGGAGCCGGGGCTGGAGGACAGCTGCTGGGCAGTCCCGACGAACAGCAGGGTTTGGGAAGTGGAAATGCCGGCAGCGCGGAGAAAGGTACTTGGATAATGAGCTGATTGGCAAACGAGCAAACAGCAATTGCTTGATGAAAAATGTTTATGGTGCAATTAGCAGCTGTGCCATAAATAAAAGTTTAACTGTGTTTATTATAAACCTGTTGAGCCACAGGAAACAGCTCCATGATTGAGCCTTTAATGCTGTGTGCGGCGTGAGACGTTCTCTGTATGAAACATAATTAAGTGTGCTCTCTCTCAGCCTCAGTGCGACAGGCCCATTCTTCGGCCCTCTCCGCTCCGTGCCCTATCCCGGCCCTCTACCTGATCCTGGAAGCCTGGGTGGAGAGGACGTGACCCCTCCTTGGGCCCCACACGGCCTCTGCCATCCCAATTCTGTGGTATGATGCCTGTCCCCCCTGATCCCCAGGTTCCCACAAGTGTGGGAACAGTGGGAATACGTTTTTCCAAGATGTATTTACGGACGCCTGGGTCACTCCGTCATTAGGCATCTGCCTTCGGCTCAGGTCATGATCCCAGGGGCCTGAGATCGGACCCTGCATTGGGCTCCCTGTTCAGTGGGGAGCCTGCTTCTCCCCAGAGAGACAGAAAGAGAGCACAGAGAGAGAGGGAGAAGCAGGCTTCCCGCTGAGCAGAGAGCCCGATGCAGGACGTGCTCCCAGGACCCCGAGATAATATCTGAGCCGAAGGCAGAAGCTTCGCCAACGGAGCCCCCAGGCGCCCCCACGAGTGTCATCCTAGACCACGTGAGTTGCTTGGCATCAGGCCACCTCGAGCCCAGAAACAGCGCGTGTGCCGCCCCGGGCTTCCCAGTCCTTTGCAAATGCCTTTACCCTGACGCTTTTCCTTTCCTTCAGCCCCTCCCGCTACAACATTCTGCCTGGGACCCTCGCAGTCCCCCTGCCCAGCCCCACCCCCACCTGCCCACTCCTCCACCCCCCCACACCCCCGGGGTAAACGCTCTTCGGCGTGCCGCCTTGTCAGCATCTCCCATGATACGTTTTGGGGGTTTTCTTAAGCATGAAAATGTTCAAACACAAAGATGAAGAGAAACCCTCGGGCCTCCAGCACCCTTCCCGGAGGGAGCGTCTCCGATGCTGGTCTGCGTCATCTCTGTGCACCATTTACGCACACGTCCAAGAACAACGCACAACGTGCTTCGCGGATCCCGTCAAGTGGTCACGAACAACAAAGCCTCCTGCGTCTTGCTTTCCTCGCTCGCTGTCATCCTGGAAGTGTTTCAGAGCCCACCCGGCTGGTTCGGACCCATGTGGGTTAGGGTACACAAGTGTGTCGCATGTGTGTGTGCCCCACGAGCGGCACGCAGGCCCACTGGTTTGTTGTGACCAGTACATCCTCATGACCCCTGGGCGCCTCGCTGACCCCAGCAGCTGCGGGAGACGCGGTTGCCTCAGGCCCGTGTCTCCAGGGCTCCGGCGGGTAGCTGTCTTGCCGCATGGGGTCCACAGCTTAGCCTCAGCTCACTTGCCTCAGGCATCTGAGAGTCTTCCCGGTGACCAGTGTGGCTCGGTGCCTTTCCTGTGCCTGTCTGTAGAGACAGCCCCACGGGGAGGCACGCAGGAGGCACCACACCCTCGAGTTCCCAGTTTGGGGGCCAGGGACCCAGGACTTCAGGATGGTCTTCAAGGGCAGGAGGGCCTTCCCCTGGGTCTTGCTGCCAAGGACCCCTGGGCCCAGAGCAGCCTCCGTGCGGGGCAGCTGTGCGTCACGCCCTTCGCCCTCACGAAGCCCGCCCGGTGGGTTGAGACCATGACGTGAGCCGAAGGCAGAGGCTTTAACCCACTGAGCCACCCAGGCGCCCCATGTGTTGGGTGTTTCTTAAGAATCCATCTTCGTCATAGAAGGAATGAGGGAGGGGCGCCTGGGTGGCTCAGTTGGTTGGGCCGCTGCCTTCGGCTCAGGTCGTGATCCCAGCGTCCTGGGATCGAGTCCCACGTCGGGCTCCTTGCTCATCGGGAGCCTGCTTCCCCGTCTGCCTCTGCCTGCCTCTCTGTCTGCCTGTGCTCGCTCTGACAAATAAATAAATAAAATCTTTAAAAAAAAAAAAAAAGAATCCATCTTCGTCATAGAAGGAATGAGATGGTGCTTCCAACTTGGAAAATAAGGAAGAAGAGCCTCTCTCAGAGTCCTGAATGCAGTTTCCCAAGCTGGCCCGTGCACACGCCACCTGAGGTGGCTGGATGAGTTCCCCATGTCTGTCCTTCTATCCTACTGGGCAGCCACGCCGGGGGACAGGGGTAACCGGCAGAAGACCTCTGGGCCGTGAAGGAAGACGGGGACAGACGAGAGACGCCTGGCGGTTGTTTCTCAGTGACAGACTGCGGAGCGCATTTGAGGTCCACAGGGCGGGACTTAGGTGCCCAGGAGGTGGGGAGGGATCCCGCAGGCCGGGTGCCTCCTCCCCAGCCCGGGACCCGGCCCCACACCCCCTTGCCGGCTCCCCGCAGACCTCCCCAAGCAGCAATCCCTGCAGCTGTCTGTCCTGCCCCAGCCCTTCCATGCCCCGTCCCTGGTCTCCTTTCTGGGCCACAGACACATCTTCCAGGACTGTCTGTCCCCCGCAGAATGTGGCTCTGAGCACAAACACTGCCCCTGCTTGTAGGTAAATACATTTATCTCCAGTCCTGAATGGCTTCCTGGCCCCCAGGGGCACCTTGCCTTCCTTCCATGGGGCATCTCCGGTGGGGCCTGAGGTGGGGACAGCCAAGGCCATGCCATCCCATGCCTCGCCCAGCCAAGGGTCAGAGGAAGGCCCCCAGCACCCCGTCAGAGGCCCACCAAGCACATTTACCCAATGAGCCTGAGCGTGATGGTAGAAAGGTGAACGGTCCCTTTAATTCCTTCCCAGGCAAAGCCTGCAGACTACAAAAACAACATTTTAATTTAAATTCCGATTCCACGTTGATTCACAGAGCCGCTCTGAGCAGGGATTTCATTAAAGGCTTTAATAGATCTTATAGGACTTGTCACATCCGGAAAGGTGATGGAGCAAATGCATTTTCTCTGCCTCCAGAATTTCAACAATGGCTCAGAAAACAAATTTGCCATGAAAATGCAGAGCAGTCCAGCCTTGCACAGACAAGGAGAAATGACCTCCCTCCAGGTGAGCAGAGTCCTGGCGACCCTCCCTGTCTCCCCCACGTGCTGGGTCCAGAGGGTTTTGCCAGGAGCAGGGAAACGCAGGGTCTCAGGTGGCCCAAGTCCCAGCAGGGCCCCGCAGGACCAGGCTGGGCACATCATGCATGAGCTGGCAGGTGTGGTGGACAGAGCTGTCCTCTCCATCCATGGCCCCCTTGGTCTGGGGCAGGGGAAGCAGCCTGAAACTTTGGCCTGGCTTCTCTCCCTCTCTCCTGCAGGGCTCCCGGCCCTCACAGCTGCCCATTAGCTCAACCACACCAAGAACAAAGACTACAGGCAGGGTGGCTGCCTTGCCAAGGCTTTCCAGACGGCCCTGATTTGTAAAACTGAGAGTCCCCGAAACCCCTCATTCAAGCAAACCAGGGTGGCGGACCAGAGGGTCAGGCAGAGAGCAGGTCAGCCCCACAGCCCCTTCCACACGGTACCTGCCTGGGCCCCTGTGGGGTCCCCAGACCCAGCCGCGACTAGCAAAGCCTCTCTGCCCTGGCATCGACAGCCTGGTGGGGCGGGGGCGTCCTGTGGATCCCGGACCCCTTTTACCAGCTGCCCCAAGAGGAGTATCCTGCCAGCTCCCCTCATCTCCCCAACGTCCCCCTCTGACCTAGTCGCAGACCGTGGGGGCCACCCCTCGCACAGCTTGGGCCTGCTGCCCGAGCCCAGCTCGTTGCCGGCCTCACGGATCCTCTGGCTCCTGCCCCCCCCCCACACCAAGCCCTTCCTCGGGCAGCCGGAGCTGCGCCAGAACTCCCACTCACCTCTCCCAGGCCTGCACCCCCAGGGACCCCACCTACGTAAGCCCTGAACTTTTTTTTTTTTAAGATTTTATTTATTTATTTGACAGAGAGAGAGATCCCAAGTAGGCAGAGAGGCAGGCAGAGAGAAGAGGGGGAAGCAGGCTCCGCGCCAAGCAGAGAGCCCGATGCGGGGCTCGATCATGACCTGAGATCATGACCTGAGCTGAAGGCAAAGGCTTAACCCACGGAGCCACCCAGGCGCCCCTAGCTTCTCCTTCTTTTATAAATTATTTAATTCTTGACCCATTTTTGGAGGGGTTGTTGGATTTTGATTACTGATTTGTATGGCCTTTTTGCACAGTAAGGCTTTTATCCCTAAATACTTGCAAATATTTTTCATTTGACTTTTGTCTTTGTTTAAAGTAGTTTTGCCTTGTAGAAATATTTTTACTGTGTGAAATGACTAATTTTTTATAATTTGGGCTTTGCAAGCTCATAATATTCTTCATATGCTTTTTTCTAGTACTTTTATGGTTCTATTTAAACGTCTGCATCTTTGGTCCATCTAGGATTTATTTTGGTATAAAATGCAAATTAGAGGTCTGTGTCAATCACGGTCCAGGTAGGAAACATGTGTCACACTCCAGCTGGGAAACCGAGGAGAGCTGAATAAGGGGATTAAGGTGTGGGCAGGGGACCATCTGGCGTAAAATGGGGTCTGCCCTTAGACCTGAAAGGGCCCAGAGAAGGCCGCCCTATGGGAGCTGAGACTTGTGGGTGAGAACACACAGCCAGTTCCAGTATCCTGCGAGGTCTCTCGGCCAGCAGCCAGGAGGCAGGTGGCTCGCACGGGCACCGCAGCTCTGGGCAGAGGGAGACAGGAAGAGCGGGCCAGGCTGGACGCTAGGCGTGTGTAGCCCAGATGGCAAACCAGCTATTAAACCAACACAGACTCGGGAAGGGGCTCTTTGAGGAGCTCCCAGGGGACTTGGACCAAGCCTCCAGGATACGAGATGGGATCGGGGTTAGGAGACCCTGGAGGCCAAGGGGAAGATGGATCTCTGTGGGATGAGCTGACCATGGGCCGGGGGGTGGTCCACCGGCCTCTGGACGAAGCCATGATTGGCCTCTCCAGCCCCGGGCTGTCTCCGCGGACCTCTCAGGGCCTCCCCGGGGTGGTGGGAGGGTGATGCTGGCTTGTGCATGGAGCAGGGTCATGGGAATGGGCAGTGCGGGGGAGGCCACCAGTGTGAGCGGGGGACCCCAGCCTCCTCCCAGAGGAGGACCCACAGGCCCGTGCTGCTCCCGCGTTCCCTCAGCCACTCAGCAAGGGGTCAAGCCCTTGCCCAAAAGTTGCGTTCCTTGACATAAAATTCAACAATATTAAACTATAAATTGGTGTAGCAAAGTCCAAAACATTGGTAATTTTCCTCAGGATGACTATTTGCACACTTTGGGGGAAAAAAGCCAAGGGGCGCCTGGGGGCTCAGTCAGTTAAGCGTCTGACTCTTGGTTTCGGCTCAGGTCCTGATCTCAAGGTCGTGGGATCGAGGCTAAGTGCTCAGCTGGGAGTCGCTTGAGATTCTCTCCCTCTCCCTCTGCCTCTCAAATAAATAAACAAACAGAAATTTAAAAAAATATTTTTAAAAAAGCCAAATTCTTAAAACAGTTATTTTTGGTGCTTTGCTTTGATAGTTCCTTGAATGCTTGCTCTGACTGTTAGAAATTCAGGGTTCAGGGTGCCTGGGTGGCTCCGTGGGTTAAGCCTCTGCCTTCGGCTCAGGTCATGATCTCAGGGTCCTGGGATCGAGTCCCGCATCAAGCTCTCTGCTCAGCAGGGAGCCTGCTTCCCCTCTCTCTCTGCCTCCTTGCGATCTCTCTCTGTCAAATAAATAAATAAATCTTTAAAAAAAAGAAGAAGAAGAAGGAGAAACTATAATTTTTAGACATATGAAAATTTGCTCAACTTGAATCCTAGAGGACAGACGCACTCTCAGACCACGGGGCTTCTCTCTCAAACCCCTCAGGCTGCCCAGGATCCAAAGGCTTCTTGGCACAGACCCGTGGGGAGACAGCGAACGGGGCACCTCGCACTGCCGCGGGTGGGGCCCGGGGCCAGCTCCAAGGAGGGCAGCCCGACAACAGATCCTTCGAAGTTCCAGCTGTGCACTCCTGCCCAGCACCGCCAGGAGCCCAGCCTGAAACTAGACATCACTGGCACCGCTGCCCACAAAGAAAAGGTCAGAAACACCCAAACGTCCATCCACAACAGCCAGGCAGCACCGTAGACCCTGTGGGGCCTGTCATGGACACCAGGCCATGTGGACAGTCTCCATGGAAGCGTGTATGTGTGTGTGCGCACGCATGTGTGTGTTCTGGAGCAGAACTGATCGCTCTCTGTGGCTGAGAAGCGGGGGGGGGTCCTCCTTACCATGTCCCTCCCTTGTGCCTTTTTCTGTTTGAACCATCTGTGTGTATAACCTATTCCCCCTCCTCCAAAAAGAAAAAAAATGTATTAAAATATTTATATACACCTTTTTACATTCCCAGTCCTGTAGCCAATCCCAGGGGTTCTGACCCTGGGGCCTGGGGTTGGGGGCCCCCAAGTGATTCTGAATGTTGGGAGATCAGGGTCTGGCGCAAGAGTCCGCCGGCCCTCCCTCTGGACGCCCGCCCCTCTGAGAGTCTCCTGCGAGCTTCTGCCAACTCCCGGCTCCCCACACACGGGGTTCCTCCCCCAAGGGTTCTAGGCAGCTGTCCGGGCAAACGTGAGCAGACTCTGCCACCGTCTGGCAGATGAGGAGGAGACTCGGGCTGGGGGCCCTGCTAAAACCTGGGGAGCTCGTACTCCGGGGCCACATCCTGGGTGATGCGGGGCTCTCTGCAGGGGCTCACGGGGCCACCGGCTCTGAACACATCTGTGTGCTGCTCAGGCTTCAGTTAAAAATGAAGAAAGAGGGGCCCCTGAGTGGTTCAGTGAGTGATACATGAACCCAGGGTCCTCCCTCTCCCTCTGGCCCCGCACCCCACGCGTGCTCTCTCTCTCTCTCTCTCTTTCAAATAAATAAATAAATAAAGTCTTTTTTAAAAATAACAAGTAAAGAAAGCCCAGGCTGCAGGCCCCCGCCCTGTCTGCACACTGGGGTCCTGAGGTTGCTACCAGCCCCAGAGGCTAGTGCAGAAAGTCCTGGGCCCTTTCCAGCATGGCTGTGGACCAAGACCAGTGACCCAGGGACCCCAGAGAGAAACGTGGCCTGAAAACCTCCCCCCAGGGCCCCAGGGCTCGACCGGGACAGAGCTTGGGCTGGGGGCCACGAGGACAAACAGTGATGTCAGAGAGGACACGACCCCCACCAGAGCTGACCAGGGCTCCAGCTGGAGGCTCAGCCTCATCTGGTGGGTCATCCAGCCACGGCCCTCGTGGCCCCTCACCCCACCTCCAGGCCCAGCCAGATGCCTCAGAACAGCAGTGTGCTGAGACGGCCCACACCGTCCATGCCGAGGCCAGCCTCTGTCCCAGGGTCTCCACCGCAGGCATCTACGCGGCAGACGGTCCTCCCCGCACCCCCCACCCCGATGCCTCCATCTTGCAGCGCACAGAGCAGAGCGTGCTCACCCCCATGTGTCTACGCTGCGATGCACCTGCATTTCACCCCCCAGGGCTTGGGTCCCAGGGTGCCTGCACCTTGTGTCTACAAGCACGCACACACACACACACACACACACGCATACGTCTGGAGCCACGACAGCCAGAGCCACTTCCACTGTCACTGGTGGATGGATGGGTGAAGGGTCAGCAATCCAGGACAGACTGCTAAGGCTCCACCTTCAAGACCCGACCCCTGCCCTCCCCTGGGTGGGCACCGGGCCTCCAGAAGCAAGTCGCCCACTCAGCTATGCACCCTGTTCTAAGCCCCAGGACTTAGAACTCATGACATTCAGACTAAGGGGGCTCCTGGGGGGCTCAGCAGTGAAGCGTCTGTCTTCGGCTCGGGTCATGATTCCGGGGTCCTGGGATGGAGTCCTGAGTAGGGCTCCCTGCTCAGCGGGGAGTCTGCTTCTCCCTCTGTCCCTCCCCCTGCTTGTGTGCTCTCACTCTTTTTCTCTAATAAATAAATAAAATCTTCAAAAAAAAATGAAAGAAAGTAAAACAAAATCTTGGACATAAGGATCATGAGTTACCTTCAAAACTTTATTCTTGAACATTTTTAGAATGATTTGGTTTTTGTCTTTTGCATTTTTTTCCCCCAAATGCCTCCCACTGCCTTTAGGAAAAAGTACAAGCTGATCTCCATGACCTTCTCCACCGGCCTCGTCTCCTATAGGCCTGACCCTCCATCTGGGGCTCCCGGAGAGGGAAAGAGCCCAGCAGGGAGAAGAGCGCGCAGCACGCAGCTCCGGACGTGCATTTCTGGCCGCAGACAGGGAGAGGTAGGGGTCTTCGGGGGCTGCAATCACCAGAACCTTATTCTTTCCCAGTTCTGGGAGCCAGAACTGCAGAACCGAGCTGTCAGCCGCACACTCTGTCCAAGGCCTCTGGGTGAGCCCCTGCGTCACTGCTCGGAGCCTCGCGGCCTCCGGGGCATCAGCCCCGTCTCCCGGTGTGTACCCCGGCACTCGGCACTCTCGCTGTGCATTCCGTGTCTGCGGGCAGATTTGACTCCCGCATGAGCTCATCTCAGCGAATCACATCTCTAAAGACCTAACTTCGAGTAAGGTCACATTCACAGGGGCTGGACTTAGGACTTCAGCATGATCTTTTTAAGGACACAACTCAACCCACAACACTCACTGATGAAGAAACCAAAAAAACGTTACAACCCACTTCGAAGGGAAACTCAAAACACAAACACACACACAGGCCATCACCAAATTTGTAGGGAGGTGCACCACTGGTCACTACCCAAAAAGCAACCATCAGCTGCTTTCCACCAGACAAAATTAATTTGCATTTCAATGAACAAGAAACGTTTGCATTGCAATCAATTTTCTGCAATTACAGAGCTGTAAAATAGTTCAAAGATAATGAAAGACAGAAAATCTGGAAGGGAGAGCCAACAGGACACCCAGCAATTTTTTTTTTTTGACATTACAAAGTCTTTTGACTTACAGCTTATCCTGACAAAATTCATGCATACACGGAAATAGAAACACCAGGATTGCCCACACGTGTCACTGAGCTCTAACGAAGGTCAGTGCCAGACGCCCTACGTCCACACCGACAGCAAGATCTTGAAGCAAATTCCAGACACCATCACATCATCTCATGCACAAGTAATCTAATGAGTAGTTCTTAAATATTTTAGAGACAGAAATGACATAATCCTACTGAATTTTAGAAAAATCTGTCTGGTTGCCAAGTAGAGAAGGACTGAAAAAATTAGCAGAGGCCGAAAGCAGAACTCCAGCCGCTGCACACGCCACATCGCACGCACACACACAACACATGGCCCCTCCCCGTGGGCCCCTCTGTACCTGACCTGACAGCTCCCCTCTAAGTCAGCCCTGTCCCTAGGCCCTGCCTGCCCGGGCGCCCCTCCCCCACCAGCCTGGAATCTCAGAGGCTCCGGTTCTCAGTGGCCACCTACGGCCATCCTCAGCCCTCTGTCCACCTCCCATCCACCAGCCAGAATGATTGCTTCGAAACACAAATGCGGACACATTCCTCTTCTGCCTGAAACTCTTTGCAGCCCCAAAGCCCACAGACAGAGACCCATTAATGTTCTCACGCCTGCCCTCAGCCTCCCCCCTCCCCACCTCCAGCCTCCCTTGCTCCCTCTGGTGTTCCCCCTCCCTCCCCAGGTACCGCGACCCAGCCCTAGAAGCACAGCCAAGACGCCACCTCTCTAGGAAGCCCCGTGACCCCACCAGTGTGGATGCATCAAAGGCAAGCCACCAGCACAATGAAGACCACCCCAGAGTGGAACTACCGGGGGGGGTGAGACCTACGTGTCCCTGAATCTTCAGGAATATGCACCCCCCAACCGGGACGCTCACGAACGTGTTGGATGAACCACAAGCAGTCCTGCCACCAGGCCTGGCTCCCACCATTGAGACCTCCCTAGGGCCTGTCCTGGTTATTCTTTAGGAAGGGTACCAGGGGCTGGGGTCACCGTGCTTGGCCCGCTGTCCTGTCTTCTCTCCGGCAGTGCTCAGAACAAGCCACTGGGTGTCAGGCTTGGGCTGCTTTGCACAAAGCCCATCTGGCCTAGGAGACAGAGGGGATCCTGCCCGTCACCCCCAGCCTTCGGGGAAATGGCTGCCCCTCGTGGGTTGTACAGAGCTAATCTGAGAGGCCCTCTTGGGAGAGGGGGGCTGGTCACCCTTCTTCCTGTGAGTGGGATGTTGAAAGCCACAGGGCCACAGGCTCTTAAGAGGGCACAGCCAACCTGGACACCAGGTGTGACCTGTCTGGCTAGAGTTGTCACGGCAACTGGAAAGTTCATAGGTGGGTGGGAGCTGGGCCCTTGCTGACTCACCCAGGGCAGGTGTGGGCACACAGACCTGGCAGCTTCTGGAGCTTCAGGAAGAGGCCGGGTAAGACAGAAATGCTGTCTTGACAGAGCCCCGAGGACATACTAACGACACCACAGGCCTCCTGTCCAGTAACAGGACAGAGACAGGGCCCCAGGGTAGCCCTTGCAGAGACTCCGCATCCAAGAAGGGAACCCTGCGGGGCCCTCACCGCCTCCATCCCCCATCCCCAGGCTGGCCTGTCTTCAGCTGGGTCTGGGGATCCCCGCCTCAGCCCCTTCTCCTGACCACTGCCAGGGGAGTAGCAAGAGGCCCCCCATATGCCCTGGACCAAGGCCCTGGCCCAGCCCAACCTAAGTGGCAGCCTCCTTGGAGCTCAGCCCTCAGGCTGGGGCTCGGCACACGCACAGCACGCCAGTATCAGTGTCTGTCCCTTGGACCGGCAGAGGGACCAGTGAACTAAAAACGGAGTCCAGGGCAGCCCCACCATCAGGAGGCCCAAGGCGGGGCAGGGCCGTGACCAGGGTCAGCAGGCTGAGCCCCGCCCCCCCCAATCCCGGGGCACCCTTCCTTCCGCAGCCGACACCAACCTGTGGCGCGAACACCAGGGCTGGTACGGAGGACTGGGAGGGAGAGGCCGGAGCCGGCTCCGACGGCTCCCAGCTGAGTCCTGCCCCCTGGCCCACACCACCCCCAACTCTGGACTGCTTCCCCTGGACCCGGGCACAGCCCCTCAAACCCCCTCCCAGCACCCACAGTGCCCCCTGCCTCGGAGCCGGGCAGACCCCTGGCCTGCTGGTCTCCACCACGGCAGGACCCCGTGCACCAGCCACAGAGACTGAAGAGAAGGTGACGGTGGAAGCGGAGACCCTGGAAAATGTCTCCCCAGGGGGACAGGGGAGACTCGGGAGCAGGAACACTCCCTGTGGCCGCGCGCTGACCCAGAGTGGGGCACGGAAAAGTCTCCACCGGTCACATGTGAACATGAGCAAGGCCGAGCGAGATGCCGTGAACACGGGCCGGGGAGCACACGCGTGTCGCCAGCACCTGTGCAGGAGGAGGCGGGGCAGCGAGCACGGGACCCGGGGCCCCAGGCCTGCCCTGTCCACCGGGCCCTATCACCAATGCCCTTCCCGCCGGAGACGGCCCCTCGCCAGTGCCCGGCCTCGGGGACCATCCCGGACAGCCGCACCCCACTGTCTGGATGTGAAGACAACAGGCACTGTGGGGCCGGTGTGGGCAGTGGGCGCGGTACAGGGCCCCAGGGTCAGCAAAGCTTCTCCATCAGGCTCAGGCCGGGCTCCACCGTCTGAGCTTGGGGTTGGTGCCAGGCAGGTGGGAAGGGGTAAGCGAAGGAGCAACCTTGCCTAGCAGGACCTGCCACTCTGGCCCTACCAGCTGCCGGCTCAGCCTGTCCTCCCCTGCCCGGGAGTTGGGGAGGCCCTGGAAGACGGGAGGGCTGTGTCGCCCTGGCCTGCCTCCTCCAACCTCCCCCCAACCCCACATCACCGGCTCACAGAGAGCCGGGTTCAAGGTCAGCACGTCTGGCCACACCTGTGGGAAAAGCCGCTGCCCACACCCCCCAGGGACCAGAATCAAGCTGAGCTGTGTGGCAGGAGCCCCACACAGAGGGACGAGCCCTGTCCACCTCCAGGTCCTCCCTCGCCCCGGCCTTCTGGCCTGAATCGTGCCTCTGCAGGAATGTTATAAGCCCAGACCAGCCTCGCCTGCCCACTGACATTTGGCATCAACGTGCGGACAGATGGCCTGTTCCTGCTGGGCCATTCCAGGTGGAGGGAGTCAGACACATCCACGGTCTCCCAGCCCCCACGCGCAGGTTTACATACACAGTATGCCTGTGACCCCCTCCTCCAGAGACACATCAGGGCCCGTGCCCTCACCCCCTGCCCTCCCTGGGCTCTCAGAAGCTCTGCTGGAGGCCAGGAGCAGACATCCCTCCACTGCCTTCCCCAAGTGCACCAGGCCCACCTGGGAGACCACCCACAAACTCAGGCAGGCCCCCAGGTCCCACCCATTAGGGCCTGTTCCTGGTTGTTGGAGCTGGGCAGGAAGGAGGGAAAAGTCACCACCAAGAAGCCCTCCGGTCTGTGGCTCCACGTGAGTCCCCCAACCCTCCCGCTCCGAGTTTCTGGGGGATGGGAAGCAGCAGCCTCAATGAGCCTCCCAGGCCGAGAAGGGCCTTGGGGGCCATCAGCCTCCATGCTGCTTGGATGTTTCTCAGCTTGTGTCTGGAGGGGGCAGGGGATGGGCACGTGGGGCAGGGCAGGTGCCAGAGCCCAGGCAGGCCATGAGCAAGCAGCCTCAAGGCCCGGCCGACGCTGCCTCAAACCCTGCTTCCCAAAGGCCTCAGGTGGGGTTGGTGCCGCCCACAGCCAGCTACACTCTGGATGTTGTCCTGTCCTCCGTCCTGGCTGCCCCGAGAGACCCCCCCCAGGGCAGGGCTCCTGCAAAGGACCCCCCAGCCTCCTTGGTCCTCTCTGCCCCTCACCCCCAGACCCTCTCCCTCTGAGGACCCGGCAGGACCATCCTCCCCCTCCAAACTTCCACACAGACAAGAGCCGGTACCCCCAGTACCCCCGGTAGGGCAGACAAAGCCCGTGGCCCCTTCCTCCCCACAGGCGTCTCCCACCCCTGTGGCCCTCTATGTGCCACACACACACAAGACCCTCTGCTCTGTTTCCCCATAGCGTGCCTCGTCCTAGACCACAGCTCAGGCTATCCTGATGCTTCCCTTCCACAGCGTGGGGGTTATTGAGAGCAGACTGAGCAAAAGCCCCTGTGGGACCCCTGTCTGGCTGCCCCAAGCCTCTCTCACCTTCCTTGAGCAGGTTCAGGAACCCCCGAGCCATGTCGTCCTGGGCGCAGCTCAGGGCCCACTGGCCGTTGGAGGAAAGGAGGCAGCTGGGCGCCCAGGGCCGGGGAGGCGGGGAGTCCTGTAGGAGGAGCCCCCTCTGTTTCCTAAACCCAGAGCTCTCTCTGCTTCCCTGGAGAAGAGGGAAAACCTGGTTCCCAATGTAGGGAAACGGGCCCTGAGTCACTTGCCCGTTTCCAGTGAGCTGTGCTCCCCCGTTACCCACTGAGAGCCACCAAGACCCAGGCGCTCTCAGCAGCATTTCCCCTGAGGGGCCTCAAGCTCGCGCTGTCCCTGCCCCTGGTGAACCAGTGAGGGGGAGGCAGGAGAGCGGACAGGCCTGGACTCCAGCCAGCAGGACACGGCCCCCACACACCCCCCAGGCTTGCCTGCACGGGGCTGAGACAGGGCACAGGGAAGCCGTGCATGTGCACAAGCGTGTGTCTCCGTGTGTCCCTGTGTCTGTGCGCGTGTGCAGGTGCCTGTATCAGTGTGTGCGTGTGCACGTGCGGAGACCCAAGTCAACCGGTTTAGTCAGGGTGGAAAGTGACCGCCCCACACAAAGGACCGTGAGAATAAAGCTGAGGAGGTGAGGGCGTCTGGCCGAGCCCCACACTTCGCGGGAAGCCAGCCTGGCCCACCCCGCTCTCCTCTGCCTCTCTCTCACCCCCCACCCCTCCCCTCCGCTCTGTGTCTGTGAGGGTCCCGACACCCCCTGCCTGCCACGCTGGGCCACGCCCCTCCCTGCCCCTGCTGTGCTCTGGGGGGGCAAGACCACCCCTGGGGTGTCTGGATCTGCTTCCCCGAACACGTGAACACTTGCACACAGCGATGCGCGAGCCTGTGCTCACCAACACCTAGCGGGACGCACACCGCCTTCCTCGGCTCCCTCCTCCGGCAGGAAGTGCCCCGCCTGACTCATTTCTGAAAATGGAAATCATTTCCACAGGCTGACCCTCCCCAGTGCCCAGCCCACAGGGCAGATGAAGGGCTGGGGGAGTCGGGGCTGGGGCTCGGGGCCCTGGGCCACGGTGTCGCTGTGGGGCTTCTGAGGCTGGGAAGAAGCCTCTGGGAGTCATTGCCCCTGCCAGGCCGGAGGCGGCTCCCGGGGGTCCTGGGCACCCACAGCCGGGACCCCCGTTCTCCTCCAGCCCCTGCTGCCGCTGGGCTCCCCGCCCTCCCCTCTTCCTACCCCCATCCCACTTCAGATGTAACAGGCTGAAGGGAAGCCAGGCCAGCCCCCAGGACAGACTCAGGAGAGCAGAGAGCCTGTCTGGGAGGGACTCAGAGTCCCAGACCCCGCCAGACACTGGGGGGGGTGAAACCCGGACTCAGGGTAGCCTCGGAGGGAGCCCCGTGAGGGTTCTTCTCCTGCTGACACCGGGCTCTTGCCCCTCCCGAGGACTTTAGAAAGACTACCTGGTCCAGAGCAAGTTGGGATGGTGCTTGGTGTCTTGCTGAGAAGAGGCAAAGCAGGAGGGATACAAAGGTGCCCTCGGGGGCAGACCTTGCTGGGAAGAACCCCCACCCCAGTCCTGGTGCTCAGGGCAAGACAGGACACCGATCGGCTCCACGCTGGCCAGAGGGCACACAGAGCCCTGGGCCCCTCCTAAGGTGATCAGGGAACAGGGACCCCAGTGCGCACCCCTCCCAGGGAAGGCCCGCAAGCAAGCCCAGAGTGGCCAGCCGCTCAGCACAGCCCAGCACAGGCTATACAGCCAGGGGAATGGGGCCGTGCGTGCCCTAGGCCCCAACCTTCTCTCCGTCCTGTGTCTGGTATTCAGGAACCGTGAAATAACCCTAGCCTCACCCCCCACAAGAATCCCCAAATCAAGAAGTCCAGCCCCAGACTGTAGGAAGGAGCCGCCCACAAGCCTTCTCCTCACACTTCCAGCCCTGGCCTTGCCGGTTCTCAGCCCGGAGCGCACCCAGGCCACAGAGCCCCCCTCGCCCTGGGTACCCAGGGTTCAGAGAAGCAGGGAGGACAGGGCTCCCTCCTGTCTCAAAGAGAATCTCCTCATTCAAATCTGTGACATCTGGGGTTCCTCAGGGGGTGAAGTAGGTTCAGCGTCCACTCCTGGTTTTAGCTCGGGTCGTGATCTCAGCGTCGTGACCTCAGGGTCGTGAGACCGAGCCCGGCCACAGCTCCGCACGCAGCATGGAGTCTGCTTAAAAAACTCTCCCTCTCCCTCTGCCTCCGCCCTGCTCACAGGCTCTCTCTCAAATAAACAAACACACCTTTTTGTAAAAAAAATCTGTGAAATCTGAGGGTGTTCGTGGGGGACAGTAAATTGCCCCGAAGTTCTAGCTACAGGGCCCTACACGCACCAGAAACCCAGGCCCACATTTCCTGCAGGAAGGTGAGTGAAGGCCCATGGAGAGGCTCGGGGTCCTCCAGGACAGGCAGCAGGTCTAACCTGGAGGGTCCCCTGTTGGGTGCAGGCTCTCAGCCCTAGGGTGGCGGCGGGAGCCCTGGCCTAGGCTTGCAGGCCCCCCACACCCCGCTGTGCCCCTCTCTAGGCCCACAGCATGGGAGGCTGGTGCCCTGGTCACGGCCTCAGGCCTGGTGGCCTCGGGGTGCTGGGGCAACTACCCGGGCTCCTATCCTGACTCAGGCCCTGGGAACACGAGACTGGGATGCTGGTGAGGGGAGAAGGCAGGTGCGAGGGTGGGGAGACCCTGTGCCAGCTGCAGGCAGCCGTGTCTCCGCAGAATCACGCAGAGGAACCGTCTAGACCTGCAGCAACCCCGTGGTGGTATCAGTGAACAAGACTGTGAGAGCGGCTGGGGGCAGCGGGCAGCTCACGGAGGGCCCAGGAGGTGGACGAGAGGCAGACGTCTCTCCGCAGACATCCACCGCCTGTGTGCTTTCTGCCCACGTACACGTTCTTCCCTCAACCAAAAAAAACACGATGAGAGAGAGAGGAGTTGGTTTGTCTGTGAGCAAGAAATTCTGCTTCCACACAAAGACACCCAGACCCCTCAGATCTCTCCATGCAGCTGGGACCTATACCGAGCCCCCCAAACACAGGGACAGAGCTTCCCCCAGAAACCGCATGCACATACGTACACACTTGCACACGCACAGGTGCACACACTTTTACACAGATAAGGGTGCCCAAGTCCACAGAGACCCACAGACGGAGGCACAGATATGCTCGGTGGGGCACGCAGACATGGCCCATTCCCACTGCCAACAGGCCCGGGCACTCCAGAGACCCTGCACTGCACCCCCCCCCGGAACACGCGCACAGGAACACGCGCACAGGAACACGCACACGTGCACACACGCGCACACACACACACCCCAGGGCCGCTGGCTGGAGAATCCACCCAGGCCCTTGAGCACCGCGGGGACCCTGGGGATGGCGACAGGGGCTACCACAGCTCCCCCCCCCACTGCTTCCCAGAGCTCCAAGTCAACCAGCGGGTCCGCCTCCCTCCTTCCCGGCTCCTTTGTGCTGGTACCAGCCGCTGGAGACTCACTGGGAAGCCAGCCGCACTGAGGCTGCTGCCCAGACACGTCCTAAAAGCTCCCCGGACGGCAGAGAGCTGACAGGGACCCTGGCGAGAGCCCGCCAGTGGGCCTCACCTCCCTCCACCACCCCTGCCCCAGCCGGCACTGGCCTCCTGCACACAACCACCGGGGCCACCGACTTCTGGTCACATGTCATCAGACAGGTCAGTGGGGCGAAGAGCAGTGGTCCCACAGGGGTGTGACTGGGAGGGCTCTGGCTTCAGGACCCCTGGATTTGAAGGGGGCAGCGGTGAGCCTGGGAGGTGTGTTTGCACGGGCACCGCCTTGACCCCATGTAGATTACATGCGGGCGGCGGGCAGGACAGGGGAGGGCGGAGAGAGACTCCGTGTGTCCTCAACCCCGCAAAATGGCCACGGCCTCTGCCGGAGAGCATGAGGGGCTGCTGTGCTAAGCTCAGAGTCAAAGACCAAATGTCTCTTTGTCTCTCCGAACCCAGCCCCAGGAGCCCCCTACCCAGCCTCCCCACTCCCAGGCATCGCCAGCCGGCCCGGGGTCCCACCGAGGATGCAGGCTGCTGGCCTGGGTCCCCCTGAACACAGAGGCTCCCCGTTCCAGGCCACCAACCACACTCGGGACGATGGCACCAGGCCTAACGCCACCCTCCGTGAGCTGCTGCCGGCCGTGTACTCCCTGATCCACACCAGGTGCTGACAGGCGACACAGCTCTCTCCACGTGATCCTGAGGGGGCCCAGCAGGACGACGGTAACCCACGTGTCCATCCTGACCCTGGCTGTTGCCGTCAGTCTCTTGGTGCTGGTGCTGCCCGCCCTCGTCACGGGGCCGCCACTGCCGCCCCAGCCTATCAGGGAGCCGCTCTGCAAACGGGTGCCGGCTGTCCAGATTCTGTTTCCTGGCTACTGTGAGTGTGGACCACCACCCGGGGTTGCTGGCGGCCACGAGGTCCCAGCCCGGGCCCCGGCACACCCTCCTGGGCAAAGATCAGCCTGTGTCTGGGTCGAGGTCACCATCACGGTGCCCTTGCTATGGTCCACAGCAACCAGCTGCGGGCCACGAGCTGCGGGCTGAGCTCCCCAAAGCCTGAGAGCCTGGTTCAAGGCTGCATCCACACGCTGGTCCTGCGCTTTGTGGCACCCTCTGTGTGCTCTGTGCGGACCTGCCTCATCGGCTGTGGCCCCGCAACTGCACTCCACAACCAAAGCTCTGGGCAAGACCGAGCAGAAGGCGACCGGCCTGGTTCTGGCTGTGCTGGCCACGGGCCTGCTCTGCTGGACGCCCTTCCACCTGGCCTCCGTCGTGACCCTGACCGCACACCTGCCTCAGACGTCCCTGGCCGTCCGCATCTGGAGCTGAAGGAGCTGTGCCAGCTCCCATCCCAACCCTTTCCTCTACACTTCCTGGGTGAGAGCTTCCAAAACACCTTCCAGAGCACATTCCAGTGTCCAGGGGCCTGAGCACCCGTCCCACCAGCGCCCCGGGAAATCTTAGGACAAGGGCTGTCACTTTGGCGGAAGGCCCCACTTGCTCGCATCCCATCACCGCCTTCTCCATGCAGAGAGAGAAAGACTACGAAGGTTAGCCACCACACCTGCGAGACAACTGTGACCCTGTCCCTGTCCAAGTCTGCCACCTGGACAGCCCCTGGGTGAGAGGCTGCGGGGGCACAAGCCCTGCCCCCCCACCCCCACCAATCTGACCCAGGCCAAAGTTCTTGGCCCAGCAGACATCCCGGCTCTACTCACCGGCAGAAACAGACAGACAACCAACCTCCCCGGATGCCCCTTCCCCATCCTCCTTGACAGCCGTGATCTGGAGGAAAGAAACCCAAACTGTGATCTCTTCGAGGGGACGCTCAGGCTGGCTCCTCCCCAGACAGTACGAACAGATGATCAAAGTGGGAACACCTGGGACAGGAAAGCCACACGTTACTGCGAAACCACAGACTCAGTCCGCAAAGAAGGCCACAGAATGCACACTCATCGCTGGAAACTTGGGTGGCATTTCACCAGGAAACCTGTGCCCCTCTTGTGCCCTCTCTTGACCTCCCCCTGCTGTGGCCCACACCTGTTCTGTGTCCTCCATGTTTCAGCCGGTGGCCCCCTCAAATCCTGCTCTAGGACCCAGGGCCCTTCTGCTAGGACCTCTGGACACCCACAGTCTAGAAAGGACATCTATTACGTGGATGGGCTGGCATCTGGACCCCTTTCTCCCTGGGGTGTGGCCTGGGGCCTAGATTCTTCCAGCAAGAGCTCCACGCTGAGCCTCCAGGGGCAGGGTGGGGACACTGAGGGACTGGCCACTCAGAGACCACTTTCTTCCAGGAGCTGGGAAGAGGGGACAAGTCCCCAGAAAGTGCCCTAGCAGGCCTTGGCCAGGATCCCCAGCCTTGGCGCCATGGCTCCCAGCTGGTTCTATGCCTGGGGTTCAGGCCATGCTACCTGGGGTCACTGGCACCTCTCGAGACCATCCAGAGCTCCCGGGGCCCAGACCGGCTGTCGTCCTCACGGCAGGGAGCTCGGAGCAGTCCGTCCCCTGCCACGCTCCACCCACCATTCACCACCCGTGAGGTCACCCCAAGGTGCATGGCCACTACCTGTCATACATTCCAGTGTCCCTAGTCACGTGTGTCCTCGGAGCTCAGACCCGCACGCATCCCTCTCCCCTCTCTTCTCTCAGCCTGATACAATTCAAACACTCCCTCTCCCCCTTCTCTTGCTTGACAACACCGTGATCCGTGGCCGTGTAACAAACTTCCCCAGAATCTATCGGCTGGAAACCTTGTCTCATAGCTCCCATGGGCCAAGGATTCGGGAGCAGTTTTGGAATAGTTCTAGCTCAGACCCTCTCCTGAGGTTAGGGTCAGGCCTGCGGCTGAGGCTCTGGTCGCCTGAAGGCTGGACAAGCCCACGGGTGCTGCTTCCAAGGAGGTCCCCGTGCACGGCCTGCGGCAGGAGACCTCAGGTCCTCACCACCCAGACTCCCCCCCGGGGGCTGCTGGGGCAACCTCACTCCCTGGCAACTGGCCCCAGGGGGCAATCAGGTGGGCAGGGAGAGGCCAGAGGAGGCCTCGATGCCATTCAAGACTGTCCTGGAGGCCACGTGCCACATTCTGCTCATTAGGAGCAAGTCCCCAAGCCCGGCCCATGCACAGGGCCTGTGGACATCTGCTAAACCCTCACTCACACCCACATGTCTCCCTGGAAGGTTCCGAGTCCTGCTCCCCGCAGTGCGGTCCTTCCTCTGCAGCAGCCCTCATTACGGCCTCCGCACTGCCCGTCCCTGCAAGCAACTTGAGGAGAGGAGCGGGGGCTCTCAACGCCCATCCGAGGTGTGAGCAGGTGCAAATGAGGGAGGGAACAGGGCGCCCGAGCCTGAGAAGCCGTGGGAACAGGAGTGGGGGGGCCGGCAGGGGCAGGCTCCTCACCCCAGCCAATGCCCCTGACCCTTCAGGGCCCATCTCCCCGCAGATGCTCACGGCGGGGCGGGGCGAGCAGGTTAGGGACCCCCACCACCCGCGCCCCCCCCCCGCCCCGCTGCACAGTCTCCCCAGCACTCCTCAGGCACCCGCTGCCGTAGGCCCCTCATTCCCAAACTTCCCCTTAATGCTAAATGTCTGTTTGAAGAGCCAAGTGCCCATCGTTAAGGTTGGTGTGAAACTGCACAGCAGCCCCTCTGCGGAGGCCAAACATCCCCCCCCGCCGAGCTTGCCCTCGCCACTCCCTCTGACGTCCCTCTTTCTGAGAGGGTCACCCACCCCAAGGGTCAACCTGGACCAAACTGGGTCCACACCAGAGCCGGAGGCATGTCCGCTTCTCAGGGCCACCAATGGAGGCTGTTCTGTTCATCTTCCAAACTCTGCTGGGTCTGCTCAAGGAAGGGGGAGAGGGCTGGGGCAGGGAGGGGTCTGCAGGGACTAAGTGGGGTGAGAGAAACATGGGGCCCGTGGGAAGAGCACACCCCACCCCGACCCGCAGGGAGCCTCTAGCCGCAGGGGCAGGACGTAGGTGCCGTAGCTGGTTGTTCAAGGAGGAGCTATTTGGGCTGAAGGAAAGGAAACAGACCTCCAGCGCATCACGAAACCACACCTTCTGGAAGTCACAGCCTCGCAGCCTCGAAGGGTAACATCCCATGAAGACAGAGCCTGGCCAAGTGAGGGGCCCGGAGCAGGTGGAGGACTCCTTACCCCAGCGGCCCACCCCACGGGAGTCAGAAACACCTGCTCAGTGGGAAGGGGTTTATGGTGGCCCCAATGACCCCCGGAGACAAGATTCGGGTTGCTTCTGTGTGGGGGAAATGACACAGGCCGCATGCATAAATAACGAAGCAAGGGTCCCACCAGCACGCCCCGCTGGGCGGCTCCATCCCCCCCAGGAATGAACCACAGAGCTGGGGCTCCCTGAAGCAGGAGAAGCCAGTCCAAAGTCAGTGCTTCCTGTTCCCTGCAGGAGCCCAGACCCCCTGGCTGAGGTCAGCCGCTCAGCTCACGGTGGGGGGGGGCGGGGATGGTCTCTTCGGTGCTGGGTTTCCATAGTTTATCTACAGGAAAGAGTGTCTGCAAATTCGCCACACAGCAGCTCCCCACCTCAGAGCAGGAAGGGTGCTCCTCCGGGGCCGCAAGCCCCTCCCCGGCCACGGTGTTCCCGCTCCAGACCCCTCTCACAGTGGCAGCGGGAAGCTCGCCCCTCGCCCCCCAAGAGCCCTGGAGGTTTGTCAGTGACATGGGCCAGTCGCCAGAAAGGCAGAGCAGAGTGCGTCCCCACGCCACTCCGCTTCCAGGTCCACCAGGGTCCAAACAGGGTGCAGGGCCTGTCGGCTGCAAAACTGCTGACCTCTGATTTCAAGAGAGCCGGAGGACCCAGGGACAGAGCACCGCAGGGCGCCCCTCCCCTCCAGCGCTGTGCAGCCAAGACCAGGGCTCCGGGGCTGTTTCCAGAATGACAAAGTGGCCTGAGGTGACCGAGCAGCCCGCTGTCCCTCCAGGCCACACCCCTGGACAGCCACATCTGTGGTTGACGGTTCTTTGTGCTTCGGGAGCAAAAAGCCCCTCAGAAGCCTCTCAGAGGCGGGCGTGGGGGACGGGGAAGTGACGGCACTTGAGGCCCAGGCAAGTCCGCATCGGCAGCTCCAAACCCCAAGGAGGGGTTGCAGGGCCCCCCGCAGAGAGCACATGGCACAGGCAGCAGGTGGCACACTGCTGGCACACCTCCAGGTGTGCCCATACCCAGAGCCCGCAGGGCGCTGTGGGGGAGAGGCCAGCAGAGTCCCATCAGGGTTAGGGTGTTGGCAGGGGCTCTGGCCGGGCACACTCGTGGCGAGTGTCGCCTCTCTGCTACGTACTAGGAGGGCGGCTACCATGTGACCTGTCCCATGACGTCACCAGGCCCTCTGAGGTCATGCAGAAGTCTGCAAGTCCGGCAATGCCCAGGACCCAGGTTCAGTGTCAGCCTAAAGAGCAGTGACCTGGGTGAGCTCCGTGTTGGGTGTTGATGGGCTCTGCGGGCTGACGGGCACCATGGGCAGGTCCACGCCTAGTCATGCGGGCCGTGGTACTGTCTCAGAAGTCTTGCAGGCCAGGGCCACGTCCTTGGCAATGCTGCGCACACGGTCGGACACCTGCGTCTCCCGGCGCAGGGCCGGGGCACAGCAGAACTTTCGGAAGCAGGCCTTGAAATTCTCATCCAAGAAGGCGTAGAGGATGGGGTTGAGGCAGCTGTTGACGTAGCCGAGCGCCGTGCAGAAGCGCAGGACAGCCACAGCGGCCTCGCTGCCCGGCTGCACCCCCAGGCCTTGTGCCAGCACGAAGACCTGCACAGGCGTCCAGCAGCCCACGAACACGGCCACGACCACCAGCACCAGCCGCGTGATGCGCCGCAGGTTCCGGTCTTTCTCGCGGGAGCCGGAGAGCAGGCGGACGCCACGCAGCCGCCGGACCATGAGGCTGTAGCAGATGGAGATGACGAGTACAGGGATGACGAAGGAGAAGAGGAAGATGCAGACGGCAAACACGGGGCCCCAGTAGTCCTGGGGGGCGGGGATCTCCACCAGACACTCGACCTCTGCAGGGAGAAAACCAGGGTCAGGGTGGGTGGACCCGGAAGGACCCTCTGCGACCCAGGCAACAAGACCACCGGGGAAGGGGGCCACCCCGACCTTCATCCTCGACCTGTGCCGAGCCCATGATGGCGACAGGAACACCGACCACGGACGCCAGAGCCCAGATGGCCACGTTGACAGCCTGAGCCTTGCTGGACGTCCGGACATCGAGGGCTCGGATGGGGTGGCAGATGGCCACGTAGCGGTCCACACTCATGGCGGTCAAGGTGAAGGTGCTGGTGAACATGTTGTAATAGTCGATGGCAATGACCGTCTTGCACAGGGCATTTCCAAATGGCCAGAAGCCCAGGAGGACGTCCGTGCCCTGGAAGGGCAGTGTCAGCAGCACCAAAGTGTCTGCCAGGGCCAGGTTAAAGATGTAGATGTTGGTGGCCGTCTTCATCTTGGTGTGTCTGCAGAGGACAGGGGAAAGGAAGGCTTCATCCAGTGCCCGTGGCCGGACCTGGCAGCAAAGCCCAGAGCCCTTCTTATTGCCGCCGTGAGGAGCACCCAGTCTGAGGCCCTTGTCAAAATGCAGGTTCCTGGGCCCAGCATAAGGGCATGGAGCTGGGGAGCAAACAGTCCTTCCAGCACACACAGAAGGGTTCCAGACCCGAAGACTGGTCTGCTTTGGAGAAGTCGGATATGGAGGGTAGCGGGGCACACGTCCACATGGGATCACAGAGGTAGGACTCCAGAGAAAAAGAGCCTGTCCTCCCTCCCTTGCAAGTCTTCCTAAAGACCCTTCACGCACTACAAGGTTGGCCTTACAGACACCAGAGACTTCTAAGGGCTCCAAAGTCTGTAAGAGGCCATCCACGGCCGTCACAGCCCATGTTGTGGTCTGCGGATAGAGACGGGAAATGTGACAGGAATGGGAGAGGACCTAATGTGGTCTGGCTGTACCCAAGGAACAGGTCTGAGGACATTACGGCTGCTTAATAAATATTTGTTGACTAAATTAATAGTAATAATATTGGTGATGGTGGGGGGTGGGAAGTGGGGGCTGGGAAGGTTGGGGGTCATAAGTGTGGGGGTGGGAAGTGGGGGGTGGTAACTCTGTGGGTGGAGGCGGGGACAGCAGTGAGGTCGTGGAGATGAGGTCGCAGCGGTGGCACGGTGACGGGGGTGATGACAGTGTTGGCAGCAGAGGTGACGAGGCTCCATGTCACTGAACCTACTATACGGGGATCTGGGTCAGTTCTGCGTCTTAGAGAAAGATTTGTAATCAGCACGAACAGGCCTTAATTATGACCAAACAGCAGCACAAGGACCACCATAGCAGACACCTGAGCCAAGCTCGCCACATGGATTTCATTCTCATTTAAGATTTTATAAAAGGCTATACTGGTCCACACTCTGTACAGGAGGACACTTAGGCCCAGAGGATCTGAGTGGTCTTAAAAAGAGCAGGCAGGGAAACCTGGCGGCTCAGTGGGTTAAGCCTCTGCCTTTGGCTCAGGTCGTGGTCTCAGGGTCCTGGGATCGAGCCCCGCATCGGGCTCTCTGCTCGGTGGGGAGCCTGCTTCCCCCTGCCTCTCTGCCTGCCTCTCTGCCGACTTGTTCTCTCTCTCTGTCAACTAAATAAATAAATAAAATCTTTAAGAGATTCATTTTTTTCTTTTTTTTTTTTAAGATTTTATTTATTTATTTGACAGACAGAGATCACAAGTCAGCAGAGAGGCAGGCGGAGAGAGAGGAGGAAGCAGGCTCCCCGCTGAGCAGAGAGCCCGACATAGGGCTCGATCCCAGGACCCTGGGATCAGGACCTGAGCTGAAGGCAGAGGCTTTAACCCGCTGAGCCAGCCAGGAGCCCCATAAATAAAATCTTTAAAAAAAAAAAAAGAAAAAAGAGCTGGTAGAAAAGTGGATCGAAAGAACCATAAGACGAGCCACAGACACATCGGAGAGAGCACTGCTGTCAAGAATATGCAAAAAACGTTAAAACTCAACAATAAGAAAACAGAAAACCTGGGGTGCCTGGGGGCCTCGATCAGTTAAGCATCTGACTTCTGGTTTGGGCTCAGGTCCTGATCTCAGGGTCCCAGGATTGAGCCCCATCTGGAGCTGCTCAGAGCCGGGTCTGCTGGAGTCTCTCTCTCTGCCCCTCCCCGGGTCTCTCTCTCTCTCTCAAAAAAAAAAAAAAACCAAAGACAGTACCAGACACCTCACCAATTACAACAGGGAGCTACTACCGCACACTCCTGGAACGGGCAAAACCCCAAGCGCTGGTGCCTCCGGCCGGCGAGCATGCGGCACAGCAGGAACCGTCGCTGTCGCTGTCGCTGTCACTGTTGCTGGGAGAAGCAACATGGCACAGCCGCCTTGGAAGACGGTTTGGTGGTCTCTTACCAAGCAAAACACACTCCTTGATATTTACCCAAAGGAGCTGAAAACTTACATCTACACCAAAAAAAGACCTTGCACGCAGATGTTTGCAGCTATATTCATAATTGCCAGAACTTAGAAGCCACCACGTCCTGCAGAAAGTGACAAGCGAGCTGTGGTAGGTCCAGAAAATGGAGCAATATTCAGAGATAAAAGAAACGAGATATTGGGGGCGCCTGGATGGCTCAGTGGGTGAAGCGTCTGCCTTCGGCGCAGGGCATGATCCCGGGGTCCTGGGATCGAGTCCTGCGTTGGGCTCCCTGCTCAGTGGAAGTCTGCTTCTCCCTCTCCCTCTGCCCAGCCCTTCACTTATGTCCTTTCTCTCTCCCTCTATCTCTCTCATGAATAAATTTTAAAAATCTTAAAAAAAAGAAATGCACTAGTAAGCCATGAAAGCACATGGAGGAAGCTTAAATGTAAATCACTAAGTGGAAGTAGCCGTCTGCGAAAGCTGCAGTGTATGTTCCACCTACATGACCTTCTGGAGAAGGCAGAGCAATGGAGACAGCGAAAGCCCCGTGGTTGCCAGGGCTGGGGGCGGGGGGCGGTGAGACTATTCTGTGTGATACGCACATATCAGCAGGTATTTGTCAAAACTCACAGAATGTACACCACGCACGAGCCGTAGTGTCAACTATGGACTTGGGGGGACCAGGTTGTGTTAATGTAGGTTCAGGTGTTTTTTAAGATTTTATTTATTTATTTGACAGAGAGGGAGAGATCACAAGTAGGCAGAGAGGCAGGCAGAGAGAGAGGGGAAAGAGGCTCCACACTGAGCAGAGAGCCCGATGCGGGGCTCGATCCCAGGACCCTGAGATCATGACCTGAGCCGAAGGCAGAGGCTCAACCCACTGAGCCACCCAGGCGCCCCCATGTAGGTTCAGTTATGAGACTAAGTTGTCATTATTGTAAAATGCACGGTGCTGGTGGGGATGTTGGGAACAGGGGAGACTATGCATGTAGGGGCAGAGGGTATAAGGGAAATCTCTGTTCTTTCCTCTCAACTTTGCTTTGAACCTAAACTGCTGTAAAAAAATAAAGTCTCGGGGCACCTGGTTGGCTCAGTGGGTTAAGCCTCTGCCTTCAGCTCATGTCATGATCCCAGGCTCCTGGGATCGAACCCTGTGTCGGGCTCCCTGCTCAGCAGAGAGCCTGCTTCCCCCCTCTCTGCCTGCCTCTCTGTCTATTTGTGATCTCTGTCTGTCAAATAAATAAATAAAATCTTTTTTGTTGTTGTTGAAGATTTTATTTATTTATTTGACAGACAGAGGTCGCAAGTAGGCAGAGAGGCAGGCGGGAGGCGGAGGGGAGCAGGCTCCCCACTGAGCAGAGAGCCCGATGTGGGGCTCGATCCCAGGACCCTGGGATCATGACCTGAGCTGAAGACAGAGGCTTAACCCACTGAGCCACCCAGGTGCCCCATAAATAAAATCTTTAAAAATAAATAAATAAATAAAGTCTCTTAAGAAGAGCAGGGCTTGCAAGTGGGGCCTTGGGGCAGCCGATCCCAGTCCGCGGGGTCAGAATACACTGTTCTGACACGCAGGCTTGCCCCTGCCCATCCATGTCTCTGGGGACCTTCCCTGTCTGCTCTGACGAGGACGAGCATGCGGCTCTGAGCGTGGATGCCCCACGGCAGAGGAGAGAGACAGAGAAGTGGTGATGACAGGAAGGGTGAAACAGACCACCACAGGCTGGGACACTTGTCACCTGCAGCACACCCCCCAGCCACAGAGGGCCATGGAAGTCCGGTCCCCTGGGGTTCAGCACCGCAGACAGACAGCTGCTCTTCCCTGCCCCCTGCATAAGCATGTGCACCTTACACACCAACACACACCTTGCATGTGTCCGTGTGCACATTCACACACTGGTTTTACACACGTGGGCACTCACACTGGTGTGTGCAGGGGCACACTTGCATGTGTGTGCTTGTACATGCGTGCCCGGCTGTACGGTACACATGTATGTGCACAGGCACAAAGCACCACACGCTAACTCATGTGTGGACACTCTCACCCATGCACGTGTGCAGACACACATACATGTATGTGCGTGCACTGTTGTGCACCCACCTACATGTGTGCACTTCACAGATCTGTGTGCTCACCTGTGTGTGCATGCTTGTACCTACGTGTATCCATGCACACACACGCACACATGCATTCCCGTCCTCACAATGTCCCCATGCTGTTCCTATGATGGCCCCCTCTCCTGCAGCCTGGCCAGCCCTTCTGATCCCCCAGGCTTTCCCAGTCTAAGCACCAGCACATGCTGGAGTCGACCCAGACCCCGCCGAAGCCGGAGGGGAGGGGCTTCGGGCACAGCCCCAGCACCGGCCGGGAACCTGCTGAGCCAGAGCTGCCTCTCAGGGTCAACGTGAGATCCATGCGATCTTCCCACAATGGCTGGGCCAGGAGCTGGGCCCCCGCATCAGGGGGTGTGATCTGTCAGGAGTCAGGGGGGCATTCCATCGGAGACACGGCTGCACCCCCCCTCCTCCCGCCTACCAGGACCAGGGTGAGCAAGGCTGATCCCTCCCTTTCCTTCTCCCCCTAGTCCTGTGCCCCCGCCGTGAAGACATGAGTACCCAGGGCCTCAGAACGACCTTGCCCCTGACGCCACCCGGCAGGATGACCAGAAATTGAACAGGACAGTGCAGAATCTCTACCTGGCAGGCCCACCCAACACAGCCCACTGCCTGCTTCCCCTCTGTAGCGGCGCGGGGGGGGTCCCCAGCCTACCTGAGGATGACATACATGACGAGGCAGTTCCCCAGGAGTCCCCCAATGCAGACAGCCAGGTAAAGCCCCACAATGGTGACCTTGAGCCCAAGGGGCAGGAATGCGGCGTGGCTGGCGTTGAGCAGAAGGTGGGGGGGCAGCAGGCTGTGGTTGGGGCTCAGGAGGGACAGGTTTCCCTGCAGGTGGCCACTGTAGAGGACCTCCCAGAAGGGGGCAGGGAAGAGGGACTCCATTCTGCCTCCCTGTGTGCAAAGCCACCTGGTGCCTGGGAGAGAACAGGGACACATGACCACAGCACCTGACCCCTCCCAGCCTGGAGGCCTCCAAGCACAGGGTGTTCGGCCCCCGCCACCCCCCTCCACAGCCACGGACACAGAGGCACACACACACACGCAGAAACCCTGGAGACAAGCAGACCCGTGTGCACAGACAGGGATGTGTCTAGACGCGTGTGCAGACGAGGACGCGGTCTCGCGTGGCTGACAGTCTCCTGCATGGGACTTGCGTGTGTAGTCACACAGTCACACACCGACACACGTGTCCACCCACAGTGGCTCAGGGGCACACAGATAGCACACCGCCCCCAGAAACGTCCAGACCTGACCTCGGGCACACACAGACACAAAAGGGGCAGAGACACACCCAGAAACCCCTGGGACACGGGGCACGACTCCCTCCTGCCCCTCCCCAGTCCTGCCCGAGGGCTGCAGTCTGTCCACACCCGACCCCGGACTCCGGACCCCCGACCCCCGCTCCCGTGCAGCTGAGGCCTTACCTTAGCAACTTCCGTGGGAGCCGAGGCTGTGGCGACTCTAACCCTCAGCCCCGCCGGCGCGGGGACGCCACTGCCCGACCAGCCGCAGGTCCGCGCGGGGCTGCACCGGGCTGCGGCGGGAGCGCGACTCCTTCCCAGCAGATGCCAGACCAGACGCCGCAGCCTGGCGCGGAGCTGGGGGATGGGGCGGAGCCTGCCGCTCCGAGGAGGAGGGGCCCTGAGGGCGGGGTGAGGGGCCGCAGGGAAGGGGGGTCGCCGCCCCCCGCCCCCCCCCCCCCCCCCCGCACTGGATGTCCTTTGAGCGCACACTGCGGGATGAACGACAGAGACCAGCTGACCAGCTCCCACACACAGACACAGGGACGCAGATCCACACGGGAACTGAGTCGAGGGACAGACATACACACAAGGACACAGGGACAGGGGACAGAGAGTCAGGGGGACGCCCCCAAGACGCACAGATCGGGACACAGAGGCGGGGCCTCGTCTAACACACAGAGACACTGCCTCGGGTGGACCCAGACCAGCCCCGGTTGGCCCAGAAAGGGCCCCTCAGCGGTGTCCCCGGCGGAGCAGGGGCAGGCCAAGAGGAGGGTGTGTGTGCGCAGCAGGACGCCTGCCTGGCCAGGGCTAAGTGGGTCAGAGCCTCGTGGACCAGCAGGGTGCCTCGACTCCACGGTGCACCCTGCGTGCCCACTGCGCACTCCACAGGTCCACGGTGGAGGCTCATCTGTCCCCGCCCAGAGGTCACCGCCATCAGCATCAGCATCTGCAGGCGGGAGCGTCACCCCTCCGTGTTGTGAAACCCAGATCCGTCTGCCACTTTGAGACACACCAAGGGTGTCTCTGCCCCAGCTGGGTTCCCAAAGCGACCCCTGAGCTTCATTTCCTCACAGCCTGGGCCCCTAGCACCCGTGCAGCTGGACAGCTCCCACGGAGCTGCCTCCTTCCTGGCACTGGGGTCACATGCTGTGTGGGTGACCCCTTAGCTGAGTCACCAGCCTCCAAGTCACGGGGTCCTTCTTCCTGCCCAGGCTCTACTCACAGAGCCCAGACCCTGCCTGGAGCAGCCATCTCCAAGGATGGGGACCTGGTTGCTAGGCGACCGGCAGCAGCGTTGCTAGGATACCTGGCAAATCAGGAGACCACGGAGCAGGCAGATGCCCTAGGACTCAGCATCCCCAGCTGTCCCCCAGGACTTTCCTCTGCATCTTCACTGCAGCAGGTTCAGGGACAGCATGGAGACCAGGGCACAGCCACGGAGATACTCCCTCGGGACATGCAGGGACACACAGGCTCACATGCCCGCAAACACACATGAAGATGCCGAAACAGACACATGACTGAACACACAAACGTGGGATCGGAAATGCACACCCACACTCACAGGCACAAACACATGGGCCACACACACGTGAACCCACCCCAACAAGCACTTGAGGCACAAGAATGGCAAGAGCAGGGAGACACACAGATCAAGACCTCCGGACCCCCAGGAGAAACACACGTGCCCCCACACCCTCCAGACGAAGCCAGAAGCAGGATCCTGCGGACCTCAGGAGCCCAGCGGGGCCAGGAGCCCGAGGAGGCTTAGCCCCTGCAGCCTCCCCTCCCTGGCAGGAGCCCACGGAGCTGCGTCCCATGGTGGCCTTCAGTGGCTCCCCGCTCGGGCCCAGACCAGGGCAAGAGGGGGCCGTGAGGCTGGTCTGGAAAGGCCCATGTGGGCCTGGCACAAAGGATAGCCAGAGGCAGATCCCTGGCCCCTCACAGGACAGTCTCAGTCACCCGGCCCGGGAGTGGCCAGGCTCGGACGCTGACTGTTCTCCCTGAGCACGAAAGGGACCCCACGGAGGGGGCCGGCGGCACAGAGGACGCGGCCCAGGCTTCTCTGGACCCCCCAAGCAGCCAGGCTGAGACACCGCACACAGGTGTCTCACAGGAGACAGCAAGGGACAAGTTCTATGAGACTTGTGTCCCATGCAGGCCAAACAAAACGCACGTGTGATGTGGAAATGTTAGGGTTCGGAGCCGATGGCCAAGAAAGAATTCTTCAGTGGAAGAAGGTGTGTTTATTAGCGCACAGGGACAAGACCCGTGGGCACAGAGAGCCACACGGGGCTTGTGAGGACAGGCCGATGATACACTTTTAAGTCGGAGGGGTTAGGGACAGCACAAGCCTCTGAGGTGTTTCAGAAGCAAGGTTTCCAGGACACTGAGGGGGGTAGCTACTGTTAGGAAAACAGCATCATTACTGTCTAGTAAACCCTCAGTCATGGGACCTTTCCAGTGTATATTGGTGGGTCACACGCCGCCAGCGTATGACTGCCAACATACCTTTGGGAAGTAGAGATAAAGGAAGTTTCCAAAGGAATTTTTATATGTTTAAGTAGACTCAGGGTGCCTGGGGGGCTCAGTCAGTTAAGCATCTGACTCTCGATTTCCATTCAGGTCGTGATCTCAGGATCCTGAGATCGAGTCCCCTGTAATGCTCTGGGCTGAGTATACAACCTGCTTGGGACCCTCCTCTCCCTCTCTCTCTCTCCCTCTGTCCCTCCCCGCCATCCCCACCCACCCTACTTGCCCACCCCCTTTTTATCTCTCTCTCTCAAGGAAAAAAAGTAGATTCACAGGACCCCAGGATGTTGGTTAAGATCGCCTTTCGCCCTTAGCGAAGTGTCAACATTAGGGCCACTGAGCTCCCAGAGGAAGGTCATGGATTTGTCCATGGGTTTTAAGTAGTAAGTGATGAGGGAGCAGGAGGCTGGCTGAAGACAAAGAAAAAGCTGGCGCCTTGCACCCCCCTCTCCACCCGCTCCCCTCCCCTCCGTAATATGTGTAGCATTCCTCAGGCACCCCTGACTGCCATAGACGATAAACAAATAGTTACCTTGCAGAGATCACAATCCTGCAAGACAGGAATCTCCCTTGCTCTACAGATGTCCTGGAGATCTACAAACAGGGAGGTTACCTTATCAATAGCACAAATTTCCAGAGGCAAATAACTCTCAGTTCCTCAAGCCCTAATGTCTCCCTCCCCACCATAAATGAGACTGGAGGAGGCTGAGGTAGAAGGGAAGGTAAATGATAGCAGGATCATAACACCCCACCAAGAATCTCCCAACTATCTTGATGTTAATGGCTGACCTAAAGATCAAGCCACAAGGGCAAGGCCTCTCCCCCCACCCCAGCACCTTGGAGGCCCTCTTTAGCATATGAAAACTCCGCTGAAAACTCCCTTCCCCTCACCTTCCCCCCAACCACAAGGTACGTAATCTGCCATCCCTCACAACCTGGGGCAGCAGCTCTGCCTGCCCACGGGTCCTGTCCCCGTGCTTTAATAAACCACCATTTTGCACCCAAGATGTCTCAAGAATTCTTTCTGGGTCATCGGCTCCGGACCTCAGCCCACCAAACCTCACCTAGGTTCTAGAACTTCATCAGTAAGGACATTTCATTTTTCTTTGGCCTTTGTTTCCCATATCACAGGGAAGCCAGGGACACCCCTAAGCTCACCTGAATGAGCCCAGAATGCATGTCCACAAACCCTGACTTGAGCTGCCTGGGCTGCACTCGGGAGTCATGGCATTTGTGGCCAGACCTGGGTCCCAGAGAGATTTACACCCTCAAAGTGGGCTTTACTCTTGCCTAGTGAGTCAGGGCAAGGGAGCACCGCCACTCACAGGCAGGCACGCTGTCCCCTCCCCTCTGCCTCAGCTTGCTTCCCCATCCCTGCGCTGTGCTCGGGGGTCCCGGTACAGTCACTGGAAGACACAGAGCAGCCACGCCAGGGCAGGTCAGCCCCAGCCCATCGGTGCTGTTAAAAAGTAAAAGGGCAGGGCGCCCGGATGGCTCAGTGGGTTAAAGCCTCTGCCTTTGGCTGGGGTCATGATCCCAGGGTCTTGGGATCGAGCCCCGGTGCCGGTGGGGAGCCTGCTTCCTCTCCACCCCCGCCTGCCTCTCTGCCTACTTGGGATCTCTGTCTGCCAAATAAATACATAAATAAGTATTGAAAAAAAAAGTAAAAGGGCTTTAACAATTCTGAGTTCCATCATAATAAATTTGTTTGATTTTAGCTTTGCCGTAGTTATATAATTAAGGCAAGAGGAAGATGGAGCTGTGTGTGGATTTTCAATAGAATGCTAAACTCTGTAGTCACTTTATAAAGCTTTGAATTTTATTTTGGCGTTTTACTTGCAGGCTCTGGGCCATCAACACGCCTTTAGCTCTCAGCATCTCCATCAGCCCTTGAAAAACACGGGTGGCACCTCCGCCACCGGCAAGGTGTGGGAAGGAGCTGGCAGAGGCTACTTGCAGGAACGTGAGCCGAGTGGGCACCAAGCCAATGAAGGGGAGGGAGGAGGGGTACCAAAGCTTTTCAACCCTGCAAAAACAGAGGGAAAGTTACAAGTCCCTTCCTGTAGGAAAGCATGCCTCAACTTGCCCTATAAAACCCACCCTACTGCCAGGAGCCAGCAAGCAATTCCCCTTCCATGCGGCCTCCTGGGCCAGACCTGGGAAGCTGAGAGGAGAGGACAGCCCAGACCTCTGTCTCCCAAAACTCACCAGCACGGGAGCCCAGAGTTGAGCCAGAAGCAGCCCCTGCCTGGGCTATATGTCTCCAGGAGGTCTGCCTGGAGGAGGCTGCCAGCTAGGTGAGACTCCCTAAGCCCACATTGCTTCTGGATCCCAGAGACCTTTGTCTTCAACAAGCCCCAGGGCTGGTGCTGAATCCCAAGGCCCAGGCCACACCCCAAAGGCACATCCTGGGCAGGAATGGGCAGCACCTGCGAACAGCTTGTGCCAAGGTTTGGGGGCTGGAAGGGTGGGCATTCATTCTGTGGAGCTCGGGACTGGTGCAGGCTCTGCGATATAGGGGCACAAAGGCCAGAAGCTCCGCTGAGACCCCACCCCCAAAGCCAGGACAGTTCCCCCCTCAGGGGTGGAGGTCCTAAGGCCCCAAAGGCACCATTGCTCTGACAAAGGAGACGTGCCATAGAACGAAGGAGACAGTTATGAGGGTGTCCTGGAGGCCCCCCGTGCACCAACAGATTATGGCGCAACCTGCAGCACAAGCCTAGGCCTTCATGAATTCTAGAACACTGACCAGCGCATGAGTGAGGTACGGAATTAATACCCTGATAAGTGAATTGGTTATAAAACAGTACGGCCTTAACAAATACGCAAACAGACCACAGAAATCTAGGTCCCAGCACCCAGGACCCAGAAATTCTGGGTTCAGCAAAATCTGGCTCTGGGAACTTGCAGGAGCCCTGAGACCCCAAACTTGCCCTGGAAGAGGTGAGGGGTCCTGAGCTCTGCCCCAGTTTCCCTTTCCTCTGAACAATAGCGGCTGTGGGAACCCTTTTGGCTCATGCGTCAGGAAAAACCTATCAGACAGGAAGGTCTCATAAGCTACGCCCTCTGCCCCCAAAACTAGCCCCCCCCAAGACCTCTCCAGCCAGGAAGCTGGCCCCACAGACCCCCGAAGAGTGCGTTTGGGGCTCCCCGGGGCACCAAGAAAGGGCATGGGGCTGGAAAAGCGGTCAGTCACTTCCTCCAGTCAGGAAGGGGCCCGGACAGCTGTAGACATTTTGCCCCTGGAAAGGAGGCACCCTCTGAGAACCTGGACACCCCCCCACCCCCCCACCCCCCCCCCCCCCGCTGGGCTCATGCCCTTCCCTCCCCAGGGACAGCCCGGCTCCCCTCCCCCACCCGGCTCCCCCTCCCCACCAGAGGGCGGAGGGGGTGGGATTGCTGGTTGCCAGGCAACCGTGTCAACAAGCCCCAGGGAGTCAGGACTCAGTTGGAGGCTCAGACCCTAGAAAGTGGAAAGTATGGGGTGTACAGAAGGGGATCGAGGGGTAGCTAAGAATGGGGTGGGGGAGGGAGCTGGCCGCCAGTAGATGCCATGCTGTGGCTCTGCCTCCTGCGCACAGTGGCCAGGATGAAGCCCAGGGACTGGGGCCGGAGGTGCTCTGGGCTGAGAAGGGGCCCTGCAGGACTGAGCCAGGACCCTAGGGGAATTTCCCTCTCCCCACTTGTGGGACCTAACTGGTCTATCACCACCCTGGGCTCTGCTCTCCCTTCCTGCATCCAGACCCAGCAGGGACAGGCCAGGAGGGCGGGGTCCCCCATTATCCCACCCCCACCCCACCTTGGGCAGCAAGCCAGCTGACCATTCCGCTTTCAGCGCCCCTGGAACACATGTAGGACCTTCCACAGACGCACAGATGGACCCATACAAGAACATACAAACACTCGCACACACGTCTCCCCTGCCCACCCCCTCCATCTCCAGCCCCTAGACTAGAGCAGCCCTCGGGTTCCAGGGGTCTGGGGGTCCGCTGACTGGCTACCACAGCCATGGGGGCCTGGGGCACATCAAGGGTTCCAGAATTGTGGGGAAGGGTCCACCAAGCCTCACTCACATCAGTCTAACACTGGCCTCCACTCCTGTGTAGGGCTGGAGGTCAACTCAGGGGTCTCAGCATTTTCTCAGGGGACAGAGAAGCAGCCCGTGGGCAGAAAGGGAATTTTCTGAAGTTAAGTAAATCAGAAATTTCTGGCTGACTGCAAGGATAAATAGGACGTGTGCTAGGCTCACCCAAAGGTGCAGAGTCTGGGGCACCGACTCTTGATTTCTGCTGAGGTCGTGAGCGGATGCGCGTGGGGCTCCCGGCTCAGCGCGGGAATCTGCTTGAGAGTGTCTCTCCCTCTGCCTCTTGCTCCCCTTGCGCGCGCCCGTGCGCTCTCAAATAAATAAATCTTAAAGGAAAAAAAAAAAAAAGGCGCAGAGGCTGGAGGTGCGGAACCTCAAGCCAGCTGCGGGGAATGGAGAGGGGCCAGGCCAGAGGGGCTGGCAGGTGCCCAGTGGGACTCACTCTCCCCCCGCAGGCCCAGGATGCAGGCGCGGAAGGAGGCCGGGCGCAGGGGCCCGCGGGAGCGCGCGGGGAAGGGGTCCCGTGAGGAGCGAGCCAAGGGGCCGCCCGCGGCGGAGCCCCCCAAGCCGGGTTGGGCCGCGTCGCTGGAGGGGCTGGCGGCCATGCGCCCCCCGCAGCGTCGCCGTCACATGCTCTTCGGGGACCTGCGGGAGGACGTGGGCGCGGCCGCCTCCCTCTTCCCCCGCGAGTCAGTGGAGCTGGGGGACCGCATGCCCGACCTGCGCGGCTGGACGCAGTCCCTCGAGCTGCCCGCGGCGCGCCAGGACCTGCTGCTCGGCGTCCTCAAGGCAGCCGAGGCCCGAGGACGGATCCGGGCCCTGCGGCTGCGCTACATCCGCATGCGAGTGAGGCCCGGAGCCCGGAAGCAAGGGGCGCGCGGGCGGGAGGGTTGGGGTGCGGGCGGGGCGGGGAGACCCGGCCTGGTCCGCGGAGGAAAGTTGTTGGCGGGTGGGGGGGGGGGTCAAACGGCGGGAGGGGCCGGGGCGGGCGGAGCAAAGCAGATTGAGGCGTAGACTCGGAAACAGCCCTGACCCCCGGCCCGACCCGCAGGCGGAGGAGATCGCGCTCCTCGTCCTGCAGCAGAAGTCCGCGCGCGCCGCCCTCCGGCTGGAGCTGTTCCTGCCGCCGCGGCTGAGGCCGACGCGGATCCCCGACCCCCTGGACCGGCAAGAGGTACGCTGAGGCCCGGGAAGGGGGGTTCCCCGCGCTCCTCTCCCGCGCACCTGGCCCCAGCCCCTTTCACCCGCAGAGGAGGCGCGTGGAGACCATCCTGGAGGAGCAAGTTGATGGCAGCATCTTCCCACGTTGACTGGGACCCCACAGTGTGCCAACGCGCCCCACCTTCCCACATAAAGTTCTCATTGTCCAAGCATCCCCTGGTCGTTACGCTGCCTCTCTCCAGGCTCCCCGAGAAGGAAAGGGACAGTGTGGATGCAGCCTCCCTGGCATCCGATGTCACAGACATCTGGATACATGGCGCGGATGGGGGAGTGGGGGAGGGGGGTCCAACAAAGTAGAAGGAGGGGCAGGTTCAGATCAACATCGGACGCTGGTAATCCCTCAAATCCCGCGCTGCCCCAATCAGGCAACCTGGTGCCCTGCGGGTCTCGGACAGCCCCTTGTCTGAGGGAACAGGAGTAAGAACGGGGCCAACCACTGTCCCAACCCCAGCAGTGAAGAGCAAGCTCAGGGAGAAAGTGGGGCCCAAGTGGGACCCCACATTTGTAGGTTATTCCTTCAGGGGTCAGAGAGGAGGGTGACATTCTGGGCAGGACGAGGGACTGCACAAGCCTAAGGTGGCATTTGGAGCCAGCTGTGCCCCCGGGGTCCTCCGGGGGACCATGGTGGGGGAGACTGGGGAACGGGAGACCGACTCGGGAAGGCCCCTGCTTCTCCAGACAGAAAATCACCTTTTCATCCTGAACAACCTCCGCAGCTCTGCCCTGTGCCCCTTACACACAGACGCACACACAGGGAAGGAAACCACCCGTGTCCCGTTCTGACCAACCCTCCCGCGGAGGCTCCAAACACTGAACTTGGTAGACAGATTCTCCTGTAGAGAACTTACTGTTCTCGCTGACACACAATTTTTGAGCCTAGAACTTGGCCATGTCTCACCTTTCTTCCCTCCTAGTCCTTAGATGGCCACAGTGGTGGGGGCTGAAAGTTTTGAGACAACCCCCCCCCGGAGGGCCAGGGAAGCCTGCTGAGTGGCCCTCAGGAAGCCCTTCTCCCCCTGTACCTGACCCTTCACCCTTTCTGTGCTGTTGCTGCCCCGGCCTCGGTCCTGTGGAGTCTGCGGCAGGTCTAGGAGGAAGGGGAGAGCTGTGCGGGGCAGTCGGGCAGTCATGAGGGGAGGGGCGTGGTTGAGCAGGGGGTGGGGAGCAGGGGCAGAGGAGGGGGCCTGCGCTGAAAACAAATCACCAGGGAGAGGGAGGCGTTCTCTCTGTCATGAAAAGGATAACGGGCAGCCCTGACTCTCCAGGACCCCAGCACTCTGTCTCCTGGGCATGTACTGACCACCTAGGGCCATTCTGTTTGGTAAACGCAGATCTCATTCCATCACTTCTCTGAGTCTCCATTTCTTTATCTTTAAAATGGAGATCTTGAGGGTCTCACCTGAGCCATGAGTGAGCACAGTGAGGGCTCCACAAGGGTGTGGTCCCCCTGCCTCGAGCGACCACACAGAGCCCCGCGGAGAAGACCAGCCAGAGGGTGGCCGAGGGCAGCTCTGTACCCAGCACTGAGCTGACACACAGCAGGCGGGCCTTTTGAGCCCCACACAGGGAGGGGGAGCCCTAGGTCTGCAGAGGAGGCCAGGGCAGGTGGCTGAGGACATTTCCGTGGGGCCGGAAGAGGCTTCTGCTATGGGAGAGCAAAGCCTGCAGGCCAGAGCCCAGCATCCTGGGTACTGTTCCAGGTTGGCTGGATTCCTGGGCCTGTGATCAGGCTCGTGCTCTGGACAGAGGGTCCCGGTGTTGAATGCCACGGCCACCGCACCTGCCGCACAACCTGCAACAACTCCCTGCCCGGCCCGTCTGGGCTCCCCACCCTGGAAGATGGGTATGCTCTGGGCAGAGACAGTCTCACCAGAGAAGACGCAGGACCACCAGGATAGCTGGGGTGAGGGGAATGGAGGGCAGGCCCGAGTGGCCGGAGGACACGGGTGAGTGGCCACAGAAGGTGCGGCGTATGGAGGGCTGAGAGGGCAGGGCAGTAGGGAGCTGCATGAGCGGGCCTCGGAGTGTGCTGCTGAGCTGGCCCATGGTCAGCTGGCCTCACATTTCTCGGGGGGCGGTGGAGACACCACAGCAGGCTCTGGAAGCATCCTGGCTGTTCGTCGGGGCACAGCTGTGGCCTGGCTGTAGGACCGGTCTCTCGGGATGGTGACCTAGGCTAAACAAGAAGCAGCCGCCCACCGGCTGGACAGACTTCCAGTCTCTGCTCTGGCCTTGCTGTTGGCCCGGCAGCCAGAGAGTCTTGTGGTCATGCTGGCCAAGGCCCCCGGGGCTCACAGCACCAGGAGGCACATCAGCCTGCAGGGCCCCCTCACCTCTCTGACCTTGTCACACACTCTCCTCCAGCTTGGCCTCCCCTCTCCCAAGGCCCCTGCCTGGCCGTTCTCCAACGCTCTCCTTTGCTGAGTGATGCCTCCCTCCTCTGCTCCAAGGTTCTCCTTAGACCTCCTGACCCCTAACCCAGTCTGCCAGCCTGTTTCTTGTCTGCCCCAGGGCGGGTCGGTCTCGCTCGCTGCTGGGGCCCTCAGTCGGGCGCACAGGGAACACCCAGATAATTGCTGAATGAATGAGCACATGTAAAATCACCACTTCCCTGGTCACCTTGAAGAGTTCTGAGAAAAGCATGCATATTGACTTGTGCAACTGGAAGGCATTCTGTGAGCCGGCCTCGGGCATCAGGAGCCCACCGGGCGGAGGGCCTGCAAAGGGACAGGCGATGCTCATGGTGCAAGGCTGGGGGCACAGATCCTCTGCAGATGTTTCCAGGGCTGGGTTGCGGCCACGCTGACACTGGCCCAAAGCATGCTGGGATAAGAAAGCTAACTGACAGCTGTAATGGGTCATAAAGTATCAGGAGGGTCAGCCAGAGAGAAGGGACAGGGCATGGTGGCAAAAAAGGGAGGGTGTGGCTTTAAACTTGAAGACATAGCGGGGCAACTGGAGGCTTCGGAAGAGACTCGGCCTGCCCGGCAGACAGGAACAGTCGGTGACTCCGGACTTAGGAACCCATACCCTCGGCATCGGACCTGGGCATTAGACCCCCTTTCCTGGGGAAGCCCCCTCGAGCACGGAGCCGGCATAGGCTTAACCCCACTTTACAGGCGCAAGTCCACAGTTGTAGAGATGCTTAGGGCTGGGCCTGGAGGGACCCCTGAGGCTTGAGGGCTCTTGGGGTCAGGCACTGGACCAGAGTCTCATGAACACCCACAAGAATGGCAAAGCTGGACTGGCCCCCCTGAACAGAGTGGGGGACACGGCCACACCCCCGTCTATTCCAGTGCCAGCTCAGGCCGTCCTGGGTCCAGAGACCCCGTTATTAGCCCCTCATCTCCACGGGCTACCCTAGGCGATGGTGGGGACCTGGGCGCCCCGCCGGATCTGCCGGGTGCTGGGGAGGGGGCGGGTGGGGATTGAGGCCAGCCGAGCGCGGGGCGGGGCGCGCCTGGCAGGGCGGGCCGGGCGCCTCCCCGCGCGAGGAAGTCCCGTCCCCGCGCTTTGGGGAAGTGCAGCCGAGGCGCCTGCGCACTGCACCCTGCGCCCCCTCCCCGACGATCCAGCCGGACCTCGGGGCGCGCGGGCCAGCGGCGGCGGCGCGAGCGGCTCGGGAGCGCGGTCGGTGAGTGCGCGCGCGCGCGCGCGGCGCCGAGGACGGCGGCCATGCCCCTCCGGGCCCCGGGCCCGGGGGCCGTACGGGGCGGGAGCCGCGGGAGCTGGCGCCGGGATCCGCACCCCAAGGACTCCAGCCGCGGGGTCCACGTGGACCCTGGGCCGTGGCGGGACTGGAGCCAGTCCCCCGCGCGTGGGGGAGGGGGTGCTGCAACCCGGTTCCCCTTTTTCTGCGGCTCAGAGCCTGGGGAAGTGATTGCTCAAAGGGGGGGCCGGAAGAACCCCCGTTTCCGCGTCTCCCGCCCCCCCCCCCAGCCTGGTGGGGAGGGGCCGAGGCGGGACACCCTGTCCGCCCCCACCCCCATCCCCTTGGATCTGGCAGCCACTCACCCTGCAAGGCGCAGGGGAGGCGCTGCGCCCCCGACCCCAGCTGATCGGGGGCTCCCGGCGCCGGCCTCCCTCCAGAACGCCGCAGGAGTACCTCCTGCCGTCCGAGTCGAGTCCCTGCTGCTGCAGTGCACGCCCCTTCGGCAGCCAGGGTGGGGCCCAGAGGGAACCTGGCACATCCCGCCCCCACCTCGCCTTTGGGTCGCTGGTGAGTGGGGCGCCATGGCGAGTTCCTTGAGACAGGGGTGGGGGCGTCAGAGGCTAGAGGAAGGGGCCCCTGAAGAAGGAGACAAGCTCTACCAGGCCAAACCTTGCCAGCAGCAGGAGGAAGAGAGAAATAGGTTGCCCCCACCACTGCAGAAGTGGGGGGCAAGGGTCACCAGGGTTAGAAAGACCTGGCCTGCCTTGGAGGAGTCAGGCTGGGGCTCCCCCCACCAATCAAATGGGGGGCAGCGGACCTCAAGCGTACTGAGTACCATCAGAATCAAAGAAAGGATCCCCTCTGTCAGCCCTCCACCCAAAGGTTATGGCATTTTTTTCTGGGATTGTCACATTTTCTTCTTCTTTTTTTGGACTGGGCGGGCTCAGGGACGTTCTTTTTCCTTCTGCGGAGAGTAGCAGCTGCCCCCAAGGGAACCTCTGTCCCCAGAGGCCAGGCTTGCTGCCTGTCCAGCCTCTCCCATCCCAGACTTGGGGGCCAAAGCCCCCAAGGGGCTGGGAAAGAGGAATGCTTCACCTCCCAAATGCCAGGATGGGGGGCAGAAACCCCAGTTCAGACCCTGTAGCCCCTCAAGAGAGAGTGGGCGGCCAGAGAACCCCAGCCAGCCTGAGGAGGGTGCAGGGAGCTAGTCCAGGCCTGCAAGAGGCGCAGGAGACACGGACCCCAAATGCAGCCTCCAGCCCCAGGGCCCCCCTGGATCTGCACTCCCAGACAGGGCCCCTCCTCTAATTCAGAGCTGAGTCTTGGGGTCCTGGGGGGAGAGGGGACAGGCCCTGCCCCCACTCACAGTGGGTGGGGGGTGCAGAGGAGGAAGAGCAGTTTTCTGCCCAGGTGCCAGACCAGAGGTTGCCACACCCCTTCCTTTCCCTAGAAGCTTGACCCCTGAGGGAAAGGCAAGCTGTCAGCTGCTGCTTCCCCATCTGCTTGCCCAGTGTCTCTGGGACCCAGTTTGAGGGTTCCCTCCCCCAGGATCTCAGGGGAAGTCAGGTAGCTAGCTGGTCAGGGGCCTCAGCCCCAGGGGACCCTACACAGGGCAGGGCCTCTGCGTGCCCAGGCCCTGGAGGCAGGGGCGCTCTGGTGGTCCCGGCGTCCCTGCTGCCCAGAGACCTGAGACCGTCCCAAGACCTGCCCAGCCGTGCCTGTCCTAGAGCTCCTCCTCCCTTCCCTCCTACCCTGGGAGACCCCAAGAAGCCAACATGGCCCAAATGGGTATTGAAAGTCCACAAGCTGAGGGGTGGGGACAGCAGGGAGGATGGTAATGACATGAGAAAATAAAGTGAGCAAGTCGTGAGCCTCCAGGCACCAAGGTGGGGTGAGGGTAGGACCGGGTGGCTCAGGAAGGTCCTTGTCCGCTGTGCAGGGGAGCCCCTGGGCTCTGTGTGTCCTCACTTAGGCCGAGGTGGGCACAGGCAGGGGCCGTGGTGGGAAAGCATTCAAAACTGCCCCCAGGGCACTGATTGACTCCCTGCCCTTGATGGAGACTCAGGGATCTGTGGTTGGCCTCCTGGGGGGACGGAGGAGGGAGGGTCAAGCTCCTCACCCTGTCTTGGGACTCCAGGGCCCAGGGCCCCCTGCATGCCAGCCTGAAACATGGGTACAGGTACTGAAAAGAATGCTGACCCTCACCTCCTCCAGCAACCCCACATCTCTGACTCAGGGAGCAGGACACCCCAACCCCTTGCTACCCCCCACGCCCCTCCACCACTGGCACCCCAGGTCGCATTGGTTTCCACAGCCTGGTGGGGGTGGGGGAAAGGGAGGCTGGGAGCCCCTGGGTGTGGTAAGGAACCAGCTGGGGGTTGAGTCCTGGAAGCAGGGCCCAGGACCTAGGGCCCAGGATCTAGAAGACAGAAGCCATGGGCTCATGGCTAGGGGGTTCATGGCCCTCCTCCCCCACGCCCTACTGCGTTTCCCACACCCTGGGAAAGTCCTGGCCCACTCCTCTCCATGCTGCAGGCCTAGTGACCTGCAGACAGGCACTCCCCGTGGGGAGCAACCCTCCCCCTGCCCCCACCCGCTGCAGAAAACCCAGAATGGAGGGAGCTGGGGAGGGGGTCCAAATGTCCGGCCACCACCCTCACGCATTAACCTGAAAGCCCCAGACCCGTGGGGCCCCCAGTCCCCTTGGGAGGGGCCAGGAGCCGGAAACCAAGAAAGAGGAACCCAGACTTCCGGCTTCCCAGGGACGGAGCAAATGGGGGTGTCCCGGAACCTCCTCTTGTCTGGGGCCCACCCCTCACCAGCCCTGTCCCGGCTCACGGCGCTGGTGTAGGCTGGGGCGGAGGTAGGAGCCTGAACAGAGTGGGGCGCAGGGGAGCAGGCCCCCAGGGGTCTAGGAAGGGGTCTCCAGGACAAGTAGAGGCTACAGTCCCAGGTTCTCAGTGAGAACCTCCACCTCTCTTCTCAGACTCCCAGGCTGTGGTGACGGTCCTGGCGCCAGCACCACGGAGCCCGGGCGACCTCCTCCTCCCACCCATGCCCACCCCACATGAGACTGAGAAGCAGGTGCACCATCTCCACCCCTGCCTCTGCCCCGCTTGTGGGAATGGGGGCGGGGGAGCAAAGAGTTGGGAGGCTGGGAGGCGGGGGTTGCCCACCCAGGGGAGTCGGGGGAAAGGTGTGTGGGCTGCACCTCTGGCCTGGAGCTGAGGAAGTTTCCATGTCACCAGCACGTAGGGCCGCAGGAGGCAGACCAGCCCCCCTCGATGTCCAGTCATGACGCAGCCCCCCCGGCTGCCCCCAGCCGCAACCCCTGCTGCTTGTGCTGGTGCTGCTGTTGTGGCTGTTCCTGGTACGTGGGGTCTGGGGAAGGGGGCGATCCTGGAACATGGGGACTTGGGGGGAGCAGGGCCGGGGGGGGCGAGCTGTGCAGATGTGGGGCTGTAGGGCCTGCCCCCAAACCCTCAGATGGCCTCTGAGGCATCACCTGAAGGCAGGAGGACTGTGCCCCCCACAGCTCTTATCCAAGGGCCCCTGGGCCCTGCTGACCAGAGGCCAGTGCCCAGACCCCTCTGCTTGTGTGGCTTTCAGGCGTAGAGCGCCCGAGGGTATGTCCGTGTGCAGGCACCTGGCCAGCCCACCAGGTGTGCCACATCTGTCCATTTACTCAGCACATGCAGACGCCGCTGGGACACAGCCTCAGCTGGCCCTGGGGTCCCACAGAGGGACGAGACAGAAGCCTGTCCTACACAATGTTAGGTGGAGGGACAGTGAGCAGGAACCTGGCCTGGGGATGATGGGGATGAGCTTCCAGGGCAGCCTGCCAGAGGGCGGGGGTGGGGCCCCCAGGTGGTAAGGGGGTTCTATTGGCCTGCAGAGAAGCTGTTGGGAGTTTTCACTTGACAGAGGCCTAGCCCTATCCAGGCTTTCAGCCCATGGGGGTTGAGTGGACAGTGCTGTGGGGACTTAAAGGGGGATTTTTTTTTTTTTAAGATTTTATTTATTTATTTGAGACAGAGAGAGAGAGCATGGGCACAAGTGGGGGGAGGCAGAGGGAGAAGCAGACCCCCCACTGAGCTGGGAGCCTGCTGTGGGGCTCAGGCCCAGGACCCCGGGATCACGACCCGAGCCGCAGGCAGACACTTCACCGACGGAGCCTCCCAGGTGCCAGGGGTATGGGCTGACCAGTGAGCAACTCACGCGCGAGATGGGAGCGGGGTGGCCACGAAAAATCAGGACGCACTGAGACTTTGCCTGTGGGACCGAGGGAGAGTTTGGGGTCTAGCAGGCAGGGTAAGAGAGGAACGGAGTCTGTCTGGCTGTTTGGGTTTGAGATGTCTGTTAGACATGCGGGGGCCGTGGAGGGAGTTCTGGCTGGAGGCACGGCTGTGCCCTGATGCCAACATACCAAAAACGTGTATCTTAAGAAAGAAAGACGCTGTTACTTTGGGGACCCTTTAAACACGATGTAGTTTGGGGGCGTCTGGGGGGCTCGGTTGGAGAAGCATCTGCCTGAGGCTCAGGGCACGATCCCGGCGGTCCTGGGTTGGTCTTCCTGCTCAGCGGGGAGTCTGCTTCTCCCTCTCCTTGGGCTCCTCCCCGCTGCTTGTGCTCTCTCTCAAATAAATTAATAAAATCTTTTTTCTTAACTAAGTAAATAAATAAACACAATGTAGTTTCAGGGGGTCCCCCTGCTATGTAAATACATGGGTACTACGTACACACACAACCCCGAGTGAAGACGCGGGTGCTTGAAGGCTCAGCCCTTCCCCGGCGGGTGGGATAGGAGCGGACTGCGGAGCGGCCCTCCTGCAGGGGCTTCACGCAGAAGCTGAGCGCCCCCGTGCCGAGTGGGTGCGCTCGTCTGTGCCGTGGGTGCCTGCGTGTGCGTGTCCGTGCCGTGGGTGGGCGCGCGCGCGTGTCTGTGCTGTGTGGGTGCGTGTCCGTGCCGTGGGTGGGTGGGTGCGCGTGTCCGTGCCGTGGGTGGGCGCGCGCGTGTCTGTGCCGTGGGTTTGTGCGTGCGCGCGTGTCCGTGCCGTGGGTGGGTGGGTGCGCGCTTCTGTGCCGTGGGTGCGTGCGCGCGCGCGTCCGTGCCGTGGGTGCGTGCGCGGGCGCGCCTAGCACAGGTGTACCGCGGAGGCCAGAGCCCCCTCTCTCTGCGGGCAGGGCTGAAGAGCGGCGGCGAGCGTGGCGGGTCTCCCGGGAGAACAAGCTGCAGCCTCTCCCCGGCTGCGAGGCATGGTAGGTGTGGCCGGCCGCGTGCGTGCGCGTGTCTGGGGGGCGGGGCGGGGCGGGGGGGGGGTGCAGTCCTGACCTGGCCCGGCGGGGAATGCCCACAGCGCCACGCCGAGCCCCGAGGAGGTGCGGAGCTGGGCGCAGTCGTTCGACAAGCTGATGCACAGCCCGGCGGGGCGCAGCGTGTTCCGTGAGTTTCTGCGCACGGAGTACAGCGAGGAGAACATGCTCTTCTGGCTGGCCTGCGAAGAGCTCAAGGCTGAGGCCAACCAGCACGTGGTGGACGAGAAGGCCAGGCTCATCTATGAGGACTACGTGTCCATTCTGTCCCCCAAAGAGGTGCACCGCCATGGCGACCCAGGGCGGGGCCGGGGGGGCGGGGACACCTCCAGGGCCCCTGACGCCGGCATCCCGTCCCGCAGGTGAGCCTGGACTCGCGCGTGCGGGAAGGCATCAACAAGAAGATGCAGGAGCCGTCGGCGCACACCTTCGATGACGCCCAGCTGCAGATCTACACGCTCATGCACCGGGACTCCTACCCCCGCTTCCTCAGCTCCCCCACCTACCGTGCCCTGCTGCTCCGGGGCAGCTCCCAGTCCTCCAGCGAGGCCTAGGCTGCTCACCCACGCGCGGCGGCACAGACTCGGGACCCAGCCGGCAGGAAAGGACTCGGTTACCTGCACAAACCTGTGCCAGCAGGTGTCCGGCACGGCCACGGGGCCCCAGCAGCCCTGGGGGCAGTCCCAGACTGGAGCGCGCCCTTACCTGCGCAAGGGACATGGTACCCTGAGGTCCTGCTGAGAGGCAGGTGTGAGGGCCTCTGGGACCAAGCAGCCCCTCCCCAACCGGCTCCCTGCTGGGGGAGAGGGACCCTCCCAGGAGTGCTCACGGACCCAGCGACTTCATGGGGGGGCCTCCTCCCCGGCAGCCGGGGACCTTGAAAAATGCCTCTGATGGGAAGCAGAGCCTCTGTGTCGTCTAGTTGTGACACGAGGGGACCCTCGGACTCGAGCTGTCTGCGCCCAGACCAGACCCAGAACCTCAGAACTAGGCTCAAGGCAACAGGAGCCAGTTTCTTTTTTATATTTTCATGAAGTTTAAACCTGGAAACATGTCTTTACTGTATTTTATCAAAAAAAGAAAAAGATGTTTTCATATTTATCTCCATTCTTTCTTCATCCAAAATAGGATCTTATTATTGAAGATATTTTTAAAGCAAACGTTCTCTCCTTTCTTTTCACACTGCGGGAGACTCAAGAACGATGCGTCGTCCCAGACCCAGAGCAGAGTGTAGAGGAGACCTGGCCCCAGGGGCAGCTGCGCTCACCCACGGCCAGTGAGGGGGCCAAGGCGGGGGCGGGGCACTGACAGGGGCAGCCTCCACGAAGCACGCGTGCTTGCCGCCCCATCACCCGAACTTCTGGGAGGCACAGGGACTCAGACCTGCAGCAGGTCCAGGGCCCACCCCATCCATTCCAGACCAGAGGGTCAGGGTGAGGACAAGTCCTTGAGAATGGCTGGGGACCCAGATGCAGCCTCCTGCCCATAAGCCCTGGGCCCAGAGCTGTAGTGCCTGGGGAAGTTTGGGAGGCCCTGGGTCCTCTACCTAAGGCCCCCCCTCCGCCGATCCCGTGTGTGTGCATGCCCACGCTGTGTACCCCCAGCAGCTGCCCCTTCTCCACGGGCACACCCAGGCACAGTCTGCCCCCAGTGTTCTGAGGGCCCGAGGGCTCTTCCCTCCATCTCTGTTCCAGCGGAACCAAACCTGAGTGTCACCTGATCCCAAGGAGAAGAGTTGCCATCCCCCTCCCGTGGGGCGGGGGACAGCCAGACAGTGGGGCCAGAGGACCCAGGTCACAGCCCAAGACTGTGCATGGTCCACCAGAACCAAGGGCCAGAAACATCAGAATGGCAAACAGAAACATTTAATAATTTGGGGGAAAGAGGAAGAAAGGTGTACCGCAGGCAAGGTTGGGGAGCAGGGTGCGCAGCCCTCTGGGGAAGTTCAGGTGGGCACAGGGCGGCTGCCGAGAAGCGGTGACTGTTGACAGAGGACACGGGGAGGCCGCAGCACTGTGCTGGCCGCAGCCTGAGGCTTCACGTACATCTCAAGGCTCAGCAGAACTGCACGGGGTGGATGAGTGCGGTCAGCCCCGCGCAGACCATGACCCCCGCAGGGCGAGCCGCACGCCTGGGGTCTCCACCCACCTCCTCTGAAGCCCCAGGAGGCTGGCGGAGCATGGCTGTCCCCCATCCCCCCGTCACAGGGGTCCCACACCTGGGAGGATGGAGACACCCATCTTCAGAGAAGGCCCGCCCACCTACCTTCCAGCGATTTCCACACTCATTGCAGACAACGAAGGTGGTCATGGGCTCATCAGAGCTGCGCGTCTGCACCTGCCGGGAGGGCTATGGTGAGGGGGGCCACCCCCAACCCCAGGGACTCAAGTCACTTGGAGCAGGAGGCCCCGAGGTACAGGTCTTCCCTTGAGTCCCAGCGCGGGGAGGCAGCCGTACCCTTGAGCAGTGCTGGCATGGGAGACCCTCCGCGCCCCTGGCCGACTGCCGACCTGCCGCAGGGACTCCAACCCTCCTCCCTTAGCAGGGGACCCAGTCGCATCTTGAGGTCCACGTCACTGTCCACCTCCACGGGTCCGAGTGTTGTCCAGGCAGCACAGCATGCTGGCCAGCAACAACATCCCCTGTGCGCCCCCATGCTGGGGGAGGCCACGTCCCCCAGTTTTAGTGCCCAGAGCAAACCACCCCCGAAATGCTGCTTGCGGGGGACCAGGGGTGCCGGGCAGAGGAGGAGGTCCCCAGGGTGACTCTGCAGCCCTGCGCCTTTCACTGTGCATGTGTCCAGGGGTCAGCGGACCTCACCCCCCGCCCCAGGGGCAGGCGCAGGCGCAGGCGCAGGCTGCCGGAGCACGAGGGAGGGGCCGGGCGCACCTGCGTGTAGGTACAGTTCTTCCTCCTGCACTTTCCGCAGGTGAACAGGTCCGTCTGAGTGCCCCCCGTGCGGGCCATCTGGTGCTCCCGGATAGCCTCCTTGGTCATCGCCTTCCGGATCTCCTTCAGCTCATCACTGGCCATCTCCTGGACAAGTCACCACGTACTCACCACAGTGCGTGGGGGGCCCCACACCCCTCCAGCGGGACTCACCTCTGACGTCATGACCGCGATCTGCTGGGGTGTGATGGCGCCACACAGAACGTTCCGCCGCAGGTCAGGGTTCTTAGCGTCCTTGAGGTTGGAGATGCGGCTCCGCACACGGTTTTTGTACTTCATGTCCGTGTTTCCCACGTCCCGGAAGATGCGTGCAGGCGTTTAAGGACCTGTCCAGAGCCTAGTGTGGCTGCCTTCCACCCGCCCATGGGGCCAGCCAAGGGGGGCCAGCGAGGGGAAGGGGGCCCAGCAACACAGTCTGCCCCCCGCGCCTGGCAGCAAGGGGAGAGGCTGCTGAGTGGGGGCCCCCACCGGACCCACCCCTGGCTGAGGCCCAGCCGTAGCTGCAAAGCCCTGGGGGACCCATGCCCCGGTGGACTCAGTCCCTCAGCAGAGCCAGGGAGGACCCTCCCGGTCAACCGACCCACCCCCTGGCACGGCCCCCGGGGAGCGAGTCCGGCTGTCCTCCTGACTCCACCAGAAAGCCCCGGATTCCAAGCCCCCGCGTAAAGGATATATTCCTCAATCTGGGCCGACAGGCCCTCGCAGTCCGCGCCAACACCCATGTGGTCATCTGCGAGAGACAGCCCGGACTAATGGCCCCCCAGCCGCACCCCCTCTGCCAGCCACCCAGCCCCCAAGGCCCAGGACCCAGGTGCTCTGCTGGACCAAAAGGCCCCCACCCCCAGCCCAGGCTCAGCTGCAGTGAGCTAGGGGAGAAGGCTGTCCCCCGGGCAGGCCTCCTCCGGTCTACCGCAGGACCCCGGGCGCGCGCGTCGGAGGCGCTCACGGTCCGTCCGCAGCGCTGTGGCCAGCATCTCCCGGCACTTGTTGCGCACGGCGTCACACGTGACTGGCGCCGGCGGGAACGTGGTGATCCTCGGCGCCGACGGCATCCTGGGTAGCTCTGGCCTCTTGCGGCTGGAGAGAGACAGGCCCCCCCTCGGGCCGTGTGCACCCCGGGGACACACGGGTCCCAGAAAAGCCAACAGGAGAGCCACAATCCCTGTTCCTTCTTACCTTGACAGCAGCCCGTGGTACTGCCCCCCCCCCCCGACTCCAGCCCACCATGCCCCAGGGGTCTGCCCAGCTGGCCAGAGGCAGGAAAGCCCAGCGGGTGGGACTTCCCAGATGGGGAGAGCGGGTCCCTGCCCTCCATGAGGCCAGAACACAGGGCCACACCACTCAAGACCGGGCGCCAATCCAGGGAAAGGCAGATGGTGTCGGGGGTCGCCCAGACCACAGGTGGCCCCATCCAGCAGAGATGCCCCTGGATGGGCTGGGCACTCCCCACAAGCTGCCTGACGACGAAACTGCATCCACCCAGCCCTCCCCCTCACAGTCCTGCATCTCGTGAGCCCCACAAGTCAGGGGGAGCAAGGGCCTCCTGGAGGGAACAGGTGCTGACGGGCAGATAAGCCCACAGCCCTGCACAGCTACTCGGGAGTCTAGAGATCAGCCTTGGCTGGTCTCCTGCCACTTCTGCCCCGTGGGGTCAAAGGCAAAGCAGCCTATGGGCCATAGCCCGTCCGCATGAGGAACCCCGGTCTGCATGACTGCCCTCCCTGGGGCCGCAGCAGTGAGGCCTCAGGGCCCCCAGAATCGCAACCTGCCACAGCCTGGGGCACCCAAGGGGAAAAGGGGTTCAGCAGCAGTGTGACTCCAGCTAAGGGGGCTGCTCAGCCAGAGCTGGCCAGTGAGGAGACCCCAGGAAATGGATGTGGAGCTGGGGGACAGCTGCAGAGGGTGGACACAGCCTGACCCTGCAGATGGTTGGGGCTGGAAAGACACAGGGTCCGGAGGAGCTCTGGAAGAAAAGGGAGCAGCAAGAGGCCCCCCAGGCCAGGCACGCCCCCCCCCCCCAGGGAAAGTTCCCTCCGAGAAGTGTTCATGTCAATGGTCTCAGCAGCCCCAGGGCGCAGGGCAACCTGCCCTTCCATCTGCTGAGCAGGAGGGACAGGGGTGGGGGGCAGGGGCAGGAGGGCAAGCAGCAGTCTTCCAGGTGCGCTACCTGGGATCCTTGGCCTCGGGGGCCTCCTTCGAGGACGATGTGGGGAGAGGTCCGCCCCTGCTCTGCTCCCTGGCTTTGGCATCGGAGGCGTCTGCAAGTGCCAGGAAAGAGGGAGACTGGCTGGGGGGTGCAGAACCCGAGGGCAGGGCCAGGCTAGGGAGGGCAGCAGATCGCCACCACGGCACGGCCCTGGTCAAACCACCGGCTCTAGCACCCCACCCTCAACCCACCTGGGACCCCAGCTGTTGAGACTTCTGCACCTGGGGCCCTCTGTCCTCCCTCCTCAGAAGGTCCCAAGACAGCCCCACACCCCTTTCCTACCCCCTCACACAGCCTGGGAGGCCTCTCGGGGGTCTGCCGTCTCAGCAGACAGCACAGCCATCGGCCCGAAGTGACCCTTGAGTCCAGAGTCCCCTGACTGACAGCCCCCACAGACGGAGTGTTTGAACTTGGAAACAGACCAGGCGTGGTCACTCCCCCACTGGGCCTTGGGGGTCACAGTGCACCGCCGTTCACAAGGCTCCTGAAGCCCGAGCCAATGCTGGGGGACCGTCCCAGAGGACGAGGCACAGCCCCCCCACCAGCAGAATAAACACACTTGCCCGACACGTAGGCCACCGGCCACTCAGGACTAAAGACAGACCCAGACACCAAGCTCTATTTCGCAAGGGGCTGGACCAAGCCCAAGAAAGGCTGGGAAGGGGTGGGGCCCTCAGGGTCCCCAGGTGTGCGTCTAACCACCCCAGCTGTCTCCCCTCCTTCTCTCCCCCACAACTCCTCTGGCCCCTGCCCTCTAGCTGCGCTGACCCCCTCTCTCTGTGTGGCCTCCCCACTCACCCCGGGTCCCTCCAGGGCCCCAAGCCTTCTCGGACCAGTTCCGGAACACCCCACTCCCAGGTGGCCCTGGCTCAGGAACAGCACTGCCCGCACCCTACACAGCGCTGACCAGCAAGGGGCCCCAGCTCCCGGCCCGTGCCGCCTGACCCGCACCCAGGAGCTTCTTCCAGGACTTGATCAGAGACTTGGCCAGCGCGATGACCTCCTCATCAGAGCTCTGCTTCCGCAGGGCGTTGACAGACATGCCAACCCGTGTAGACTGCAAAACAAGCAGCCTGGGCTGGGGGGGGGGCGGCAATCACACCCTCCTCACAGACCCTCCAAGGCTCCCATGGGGCAGGGAACGGGGACCAGCTTGTGCAGTGGATACCCTTTCTGAGGGCTTCTGTCCCATGAGGAGCCCAGGAGCATCAGCGAGAAACACAGTGGGTGCCCCTTTGTCTTCCTGAGCAACAGACAAAGGCACGGACGGTGTCCTCCAGGACAGACGTTTGTACCAACCAAGGCCCCGAGGCAGGGGCCAGCAAGCCCTGCCAGGTACCCAGGAGCTGTCCCAGGCAGGGGGCGCGCCCAGCCCTACCTGCAGCAGGTTCAGCGTGACGGGCATGGCTTTCAGTTCCCGCAGCAGGTCCACGGCTCCCTCCTGGAAGGAGAAGGGGGACCTGCATAAATGACTTCGAGGTTTCTGTGGCCAGTGCCCCTGCCTCCTATAAAAGAAGGCGGGGGGCACAAGGAGCAACAATCTGGAGATCCACCTGGGGTCAGATGCCCAGAGAGGGCCAGAAGGAGACGGAAAGCGGCTTGGCAAACGCAGTCCCAGGACTTTGGGTCACTGACCAAGTGACGGCTGCAGGAAATAGCCCCAAGGACCGCAGCCCCTCCCCAGCAGGAGGGTCACACCCAGGGGAAGGTGTGGCCCCAGGGGTGCTCACTGCCCCATCCAGTGTCCTGTCCCTTGTGGTGGGCTGGGCAGCTTTTCCCTAAAGCAGATCGCCCACCAGCTGAGAGGGGTCAACCCGGCAAGGTCAGTATCCCCTGCAGAGTCCAAGCGCTACTGCCATCACATCCACACCCGGACTCGTGTGCCACGGCCCGACGCTTCATCAATCCCTCCAGGCCCTGCCTTAACCCTCAAGCCAGCCACCTTCCCCTCCTTGCCCCCTCCCACCCCACATCTTTTTCTTCAAAGCCCTCCCCCACACCAAGGCCATGCACAAATGGGCTGCTCTCTCCATTCCAGGCTCAGCTTAAGGTCCCTCAAGTGTGCCAAGCTGCTCACCTCAGGACCTTTGCACCTGCTGCCCCCACTGCCAGAAACACCTCCCAAATATCTACAAATTTGTCCTCCTTCTTTCAAAGTTTATTCAAAGGACACCTTCTTGGCAAAGCCCCTTCTACTTCAAGCGGTGACCACACCCCACGTGACACCTCCAGCCTCCTCCCTTCTTGCCTTCTTCACAGAGGCTTCTCTTCATAACACACGTGTTTTCATAACACACGTCTTTCCCTTGACATGAAGGGGGCAGAAATAACCCGACCCAGCCACCCAAGGTTGTGAGACCCACACATCTTGCAGCCCAGGCCATGGGCAGGGTGGCCTGCCCCATCCCCCAATCGGGGTGATATCTATGCTCTAACCCCGCCCCCCACGTCACCCCCAGCAGGCTCTGCCCCTCAGGCTGCGCAGAGTCCAGCCCTGAAGTGACATCCTCAGAGAAAAAAAGATGGTCATCAGAGCCAAAGACAGGGCTGCTCACTGATCAGTTTTGTGTGGTCTCCTGACTTCCCAGTCATGGGTCCCAGATCCCCAAAGAGCCTCCCAGGCACTGGAGCTTTTGGTAGCTCTCTCTCTGCCCGCACCACAGCACCCTCAAACCCCAGGCGCCTTCTGGGCCCAGAGGGTGCTCAGCTCCCCCTCCTCGTGCTCCTTGCTTCTGCCTGGACACACCCTCCTCCAGCGCCACCTGCCCCCGCCCAGCCCTGCATGGACCCATCTCTGACCCCACCTGGGGGATGTTCTTTGTCTCCTTCAAGAGAAGCAGCAGCTTCTTTCTCTGGTCACCTCTGGAAACGGCTCTAGGTTGCTCCCCCACCCCCGCTCTGTGCTGCCCAGGGCCTCCCAGGGGCATGAACTCAGAGTGTGTGTGTGTGTGTGTGTGTGTGTCTGTAGGGGCTGCCGTTTGCTGAACGAATGAGGGGAGCCAGCCCCCTTTTAGGTCCCAGTGTCAAACCCTGTCCAGAACCTGGTCAACAGGGATCCAGGAAAAGCCTGCTTAACCCAAAAAACCACTCAGAGCCCAGAGCAAGCAGACAGTCCTGGAGGGGCCGCCCAGCATCTCAAGCCCATGACGGAGCCCCTCCACCACCCTAACCAGTTGCCCCCAGTCTTGTGGGGAGAAGGCTGTGTTTACAGAGCCTCTCAGGGAGCCAGCCAGGACCCCTCCCAACATCCTAAAGGCAGGTACCACCCACCAAGGATGCATCCATGGGAGGCCAGGTAGGTTGCCAGAATCTCAAAGCTGAGAAGGGGCTGACGTTGGAACCCCATCTGCCTGGTTCCTCTTAGATACCACAGCACAGCCTCCTCCAAAGACTCACTGGCCAAGGACAACAGATGCCAGGCAGCACAGTGGGCACAGCTGGACAGCGGCTCTCGCCACGGCACTCCCAGGGACCTACCCCAAGGGTCTCTCTACATAACTACCCATTTCCCAGTTGCTGCCGGCTGAGTCCTGGCTAGGAAGGGAAAGAATTTATTAGGGAAACCTGGTTCTTGTAGGGCGGGGACAGATACAGGGTAAAAGGGGGCCGCTCCGCCAAGAAAGGCCCTGGCCTGCTTGTGAAGGGGGACGCTGAGGGCTCCAGCCCCAGGCAGAACGGAGGTAAGGGACGCGCAGCAGCTGGGGTGGGGGGCGGGGAGGGGAGGCGGGCAGGGGCGTCCAGTCTCACACTCCGAACTCCCGCAGGCTAAGAAAGGATGTGGGAGGCCTAGGGCGGGACAGAAGGCTCAGAGTCGGGGTCGGGGCTCCGCGGAGAGTCCTGGGGGCGGGGGTAGGATGAGCTTCGAGGATGCCCAGGCTGAGACGGAAGGAGGCACGGAGGGGGGGGCGGGGCAGCCAGGACGGAAGGTCTGCACGGGCTGGGGCGACGGCAAGGCCTGGAGGGCGGCACCCAAGAAGGCTTCCGCGGGCCGGCTCCGGCAGGGCTGGGGGCGGGGGCAGTCTGGACTTAGGGGGCCCGGAGGGAGACGGATCTCAGGTCTGCGGGCTCTCGGCCTGGTAGCTGGGGTCTGCGTCCAGAGAGCGCGGCTCCCGGGACCGGGTCCAGGCCCGACTGCGGCCTCTGCCGTGGGTGCGGGAGTGAAGGGTAGGGCTGGCCCAGGGCAGGGGTCTCGGCCACCGACGGGGGTCTCCCCACGTCCCGGGAGTCTCTGCGGGGGCGGGGTCTCGTCCTGCCCCTCGGGTGGTCTCCCCGACCCTGAAGGGGGCTCGGCAGGCTCGGCGGGGGTCGGCGGGGCGGGGGTCCCGGGGTCCTGGCGGCCCGCGCCCCTCACCGCACTCTTCTTGGTCACCATCTTGTCCAGCCTCCGGGCGATCCGCGCAATCTCCTCTTCCTTGCCCATCATCGCCTCGGGGGCAGGGCCCCCAGCGCCCGCCGCGCCAGCCTCAGCCTCGGGGCCTGGACCCCTGCCCGGGCCGACGCCGTCGCCCGCACCCGTCGCAGACGACGCAGCCCTACCGCGGTCGGGAGACCCTCCGTTCAAACCCCCGGCCCCCGCGGTCGCCGCGCTGCATCGTGGGACATGGAGTTCCCGCGGCCTCCCGCCTCGCGCGCGCTCGCCCCGCGCTGGACCACAACTCCCAGAAGACACGCGGAGTCGCATGGCTTCCTGGGAAGTGTAGTCCCGCCGCGGGCGGCCGCCGGAGACCGACGGGGCCGCAGGACTCGCAGTCCCACAAGCGCCCGCGCGAGCCCGCGAGCCGGCTGGGGGCGCTGCGGTAGCACCGAGGCCGAAGGAGCGTGCCGGGCGGGCGCGACCCCGGGTTTGTGCGCCCCCGACCCCCGCCTCCCCCGCTCCGACCCCGGAGCGGCCGGCGGTCCGACTGCGTAGGACCCGCAGAGGCGCATTCGGATCCGTCGCCTGCCCCCTCCCGCTTGGCGCCCTCTTCTTCCACCTTCGCTGCCGCGGGACCCTGCGGGAGAGCTCCCGACCCCCACGCCGCGCCCCGAGGCCGCGCAGACCCCCGCGCGCTCTGGCCTAGATGCTGGTCTCCGAGCGCTGGTGCGTGGCGCCCGCAGGTGGGAGGGGGCAGTAGCCGGATGCGGGGTCCGAGGGAGCCGGGGGACTCGGAGAGGCCGTGAGAGCAAGTCCCGGGCCGCCTGCGGCGTCCGCTCCTTCGCGAATCCTGGGCTCCGCGCTTCAGACGGTCCCTTGACCCCTCGGTGCCTCCGTGTCCGCGACCGTGAAATGTCTGCTCACGGCGCTGCTCAGATGCGGTCATTTGATAAACACCACGCGCTGAGAACAGGTCAGGGGACACCGCACGAGCAATCAGTGGTCACCTTTGCTGGGGGCGGTCCCTGGGAATGGCCAGCCTGCACCTAGCCGGAGGGCCGGCCGCTGCAGGTAGAGGCCTGCGGGGCGCAGCAGAAGGGGCAGATCCAGCATCCCCTGCGCATATCTGCCGCGCACTCAGTGATGCCATGCTGGGCGGTTTGCTGGACAGGGCACAGCTCTGGGGGAGGGTACGAGCCAGGGCACTGATGTCTATAGTGCTGTGAGCCCCACAGCCCCAGAAATTCAGGCCAAGTAGCTGTGAGACCGGGTGGTAGATGGGATGACCAGATGGCCTCGGCTGACCAGTCGGCTGACCAGGCCTTGGACTCTCGGTGGTGTTACTTTGATTATGACTGAGCTTTCCAGCAGCCAGAGTGAAAAGGAAAACAGGGTTACTTCTGAGATTCCTTAGTGATCATAAGGGAAAAGCATGGAATTCCTAAGAGGGAGCAAAGGTTTTCCAGGACAGAGGCCCTGTGACGGTGAACACCTCGTTTCCAGACCAACTCTGGTTCTACCCCTCACTGGGCTCTGGTGCCATAGCTCTGACCCTCCCAACCAAGCAAGTCCTTATGGCCAGAATCCCATGGTCTGAACCTGTGTGCAGCCTCTGAGGGTCTGGCCACACCAGGGACACAAGGAAGCTGGAGCGGTACACCCTCCAGCCCTGCTCTGCACAAGCAGTGACTGGTGAGAACCGGGAGCTCGCTGGGCTCCTGCACAACAGACACCAACAAGAACCCCAGAGAATACCACCTCAGAAATTCACCCTGGCCCCCATCGCCCACAGGGACGTGTCCATGGAGGCTCCCCAGCCAGGCCTCTGAGAAGACAGCGGTGAGCTGATTCAGGGGATTTCTTAGAGCAAACCCCCAGTGGTGCTGAAGACCTCCAGCCACCACAACCCAGCACCCTGGGATGCTGAGCTCAGCCATAGCTTCTGACAAAGCCTGGACCACAGGGGAGGGAGGGCCGACAGACCACTCAGCCTCTACGCTCCTGAGCAGGCACGTGTATGTCCAAGAGCACTCAAAACAGCTTAAGGTCCCTCAAACTGGATTCCGAGAGATCAGCACAGGCCTCTCAGAAGCATCACCTGGTTCTCAAGAGGGTTCGTGCCAGACACTGGACCTTGGCCAAGGCATCAGTCGAGGCAGGGTCTGGGCCATCAGCACAGCCCCCTCGGGCAGGTCACTGTCAGGCCCAGCCTCAAGGTCAGTCCCCACCTGATCTCCACTGGACAGATGAGCACCAGGTGCTGGGGAGGAGAGCAGGCAGGTAGACAGCCTGGGAAACCAGTGTGGGACTTCACCCTTGACCCTGCCTGAGAGCACCTGCTGGTGACCTACGGTCCCACTGTCTGTGCAAGGGACTTAGTATAAGGAATGCCTCTCTGTGGGGCTGGTTGAATGGTTTAAGCCACAAAGATGTAACTAAAGCATGACCAAGGGAGCTGGTTAAAAATGAAGACTCTTAAGGGCGCCTGGGCGGCTCAGTCAGTGAAGTGTCTGCCTTCAGCTCAGGTCATGATCCCAGGCTCCTGGGATCAAGTCCCGCATTAGGCTCCCTGCTCGGCAGTAAGCCTGCTTCTCCCTCTGCCTGATTCTCCCCCCGCTTGTGTTCCCTCTCTCCCTGTGTCTCTCTCTGTCAAATAAAGAAGTAAAATATATTTTTTAAAGTGCTCGGGTTTCTATATCACGCTTTTTTGTTGTTTTTCTATATTGAACATTTTAGGAAATATTTAAATATCTGTGTTTCACTGTAACTGGTGTCCCTTGTAACCCTACAAGCTTTACTTCCTGCACTGCCCCATTACATGGCCCCAAAGTGAGGGCTTGGAGGAGAGGGAGGACTAGAGCCCTTCTGCCAGAGTGGAGATCCTGGCCTGGCTGCCTAGGACCCTTTCTCCTCCAGGAGAAACCAGATGGGGTCCACCTCCAGGGCCTCCAGCGACAGACCTCCTACGGAGCCCGGCATGTCCCCTCCGTGGATCTCCACTGAGATTGGAGACGAATGGAGACCGAGACCCTGGGGCCTCGGCAGGGCGATGGCCAGGAGGTGGGGACGCCCTGCAAGAGGCAGGCCCACAGAGGGCTGGGCTGGGGGCTGCTAGGGAGTGTCCCAGGAGCCTGGCCCCAGGCAGGGCAGGTGACGGGAAAGGGAGTCAACGGAACAAATCGGGGGTACGGGGCAGAGGAGGCAGGGTACTTCCAAGCTGGAGAGCTGGGGGCCACAGCTGTTCCCCTGAGACAGGAGCCCTGAAACCTGGCAGGTCAAGCCCTGCATGGAGGGGGTAGGGCCCCAGGCAGCATGAATGGGAAGCCCCCGGTTTGGGTAGGATGACCCAGGGGCATGGCCTGTGTGTCCCATGATGAGCAGTGGCCTCTAGGTGGCGGGCGGGAGCCACAGACCAGCTGGCCAGCCCGGTGTCCACCGCCCTCCCCCTAGGGAGGTGCAGTCCATTCTAGCCACAAGTGTGAAGCGGACCCAGTAGGACAGAGAGGCCCTCGTGGGTGGGGGCTGCGGGGGCTCCCACCCTCACCAGGGCTAAAGCTGGGACAGCACCCACCAACCCCAAAACTCAGTATTCCACCATCAAAGTACTGGTCTGGGGGCCCCCATGAGTCCATGACCCTGGGAACCTTGCTCAGGACTTTCGCAGCCTGCCCCAGACCCCTCATGGACCCTACCTGACCTTGGGAACTTCCTCCTCCAAGAAGCTGCCGGGGCGGGGGGGGGGGGGCCCTGACAAGCCGGTACCCTCTGAAATCTGCTCCCAGAGGGCAGCATCAGAACCATGGGCTTCTCCTCGAGGGGGTTTATGCAAACCCGCTGTACCCCACCTGGGCTCTCCGCAGGGCTCCGGCCTTCCAGACCCTACCCCGACCCCTCTGCCAACGAAGAACGTCATTTCCTTTCTGACCCCCACATGCAACCGCAGTCCCCGGGGAGACAAAGTTGCTCACAGGCACACACAACGGCCGTGCCTGGGGTCCTCACGCTCGGACGCTGAGAACCACCTTGGACTGCCCGCCAGGTGTCTGTCTCCCAAGGACGGCTCTGCTGGGAAAACAAGGCCTCCCATCCACCCCCTGCCACGTTCTCAGCCCGGGACACCTAAGAGCTGCTCAGTAAATATGTGTCTCATGAAGGGAGGAGAAAACAATAGCAGGCGGGGGCGGGCAGGAAGGGACCCACGTTTACCAGCCACCACCCAGCAAGGGAGCCCCAGAGACAGGCCCCACCCCCACGCCCAGGGAGGCCAACTCAGAACTGACCTCCCTGTTGCTCTGGGCTGAAGGCCTGATACCCGGACCCTCCCAGCACCAGATGGGGCCCTCCGCGGAGGACCCGCAGCCTCTCCTGCTGAGACGGGTCAGCGCAGAGGAAGGGGTGGGTGGGGGACAGAGAGCGGAGAGCCAGGTGGCCCTGATGAGGTGATGGGGAGTCAAGGCAGGGCCTTGCCACCAGCTTGGGAGCCTGAGCCCTGAAAATGTAGATGTATGGGCGGAGACCCAGGGGCTCCTGATAAGAGGTCAGAGGTGGAGAGAGGTCGCAAGGAGCAGAGAAGGAGCCCCCGGGGGATGGGAGACCCTCCCCCTGCCTTACTCCAGAGTGCTCTCCTGGACACTCCACAGGCCCACCGCCAGGCGCCTTCCCTCCGTGCCCACGATGGTCCCATGGGGCAGCCCCCAGAGGAGAGAAGTACGCGGACCTGCCCTCAGGAGCGTCCTCTGTGGGAAGCCGGGCCCTGTCCTGGGGCCTCTGAGGGGGAGACATCCTTGACAGCGGCCCGGGAACACCCCAGCGACACCGCCAAGGTCCAGGACCCACAGGCTGGACCACACCTTTGGCCCAGAGGCCTGCCCCTCCCCCACCCTCAGTCCGGAAACATCGGAAGCTCAGGCCATTTATTTTTCTATTTGTGTCCCCCACCCCCTGCCCGCCCCAAGCCGGCCATGACCCAAGCCGGTCGCATCCGTGCTTCCTTTCTGGCTGAGGCAGGGGCCTCGGTGGGAAGGCCCAAGCTGCTGCGCTCACACAGAGCCCCACCTCGCTTCCCGTGGCCCCAGGAGCCCCCACCCACCCGTGCTACCTTGAGGCAGCTCTCCCCCGGGGCCCGGGCACCCAGCTGCTTTTGCTCGCCCCCCAGACCCTCCAGCCCAGCACGGCCACTGCCACAGGGGCTGTGTAGGACTGTGACCCCAGCCAACCCCACCGCAGCTTCCCTCAGATCCTGGCCTCTGAGGTCAGGCAGGGCAGTGACCAGGGACTGAGATCCGGCAGAAGCCCCCCCCACCCCCCGCCCCATCCGCCACTGCCGCAGCCCTTCCTCGGGGCCTCAGTTTCTCAGTCTGCAGAGTGGGAAGAACTGCCCACCCACAGTAGCATCTTCAGGAAAGTCCCCAGGCCGGCCCAGAGCCCTGGCCCAGTCCCAGCTCCCTCCCCCAGAGGCAGTACTTGGGGGAGCCAGGAGGCATCCCCTAGAGGCCGCAGCAGCCCTGGCCGCCTGCTCCAGGCTCGAACAATGTGCTTCCCCCACACAATTCCCAGAAACGCAGCCCTCCCTGCCCTGCCCGCCAGCCTGGCGGCCACTCCACCCTCCCCATCCCCAGGGGCCCAGGGGCAGGGGGTGGGGGGGCGGGAGTGGGGGGGGGTCCAGGGCTACGGGTGAAAGGAGGAGGTCTGACTCCCAGGGCACCAAACCAAGGGATCCCTGAGGTAGCCTCTCCCATGGGTCTGCGCGCACTACCCCCGCTGCCCTCCTGGAAACTCCTCAGGGAGGCAGCTTTCCGCTGGGCAGCCAGGAGCAGACCCCATCCCCTCCTTTCCTGGTGGTGAGTCCATCCTTCCTGAGCTGCCCAGGTCCGTCTCCACACAGCAGCTCCGCTGAGACTGTAGAAAGCTAAGTCACATCACACCCTCCTCTGCTCAAAACCCTCCTAAGTCATCAACTCTCCCTCAGAGAAAAAGACCTAGACCCCCCCAGGCCTCACACAGCTCCTTGTCTCCTCCCTTCTGTACTCCCTGCTCTTCCCCTATATTGGCGCAGCTCTCTGCCCCAGGGCCTTTGCACATGCAGCTCCCACTGTGTACAACACTCTTTTCCAGGTATCCCCTCATCTCTTGTACATGTTCCCTTCTGGGGTTGTCTCAAAAGTTACGTCACAGAGTGACAGGCCATGCGCACCCGTGACACGGCCCCTCCCTCCCCCACAGCCGGCAGCACCACCGTTCCCCAGAGCACACTCCGCAGCCCGGCACCGCATACTTTGCCTTGTTTCTGGATTTATTGACTGTCCCTGTCCAGCAGAACAGGAGCCCCTTCCCCAGGCAAGGACTTGGGTCTGTTTTGCTCACTGTCTCCTAGAACAGAGCTGAGTTCACAGCAGGCACTCAATAATGTACGAATGAACGAGAAGGGGTGGGTGGTCCCCAAGAACACAGACCTGCCCCCCAGCCCGTTTGGCAGTCCCAGCTGGTTGGGCCATCAAAGCCGCTTGTCACAAAGCTAGGGCAGCAGCAGAAAAGAAACACAAGCTGCAGGGCCCACTGGGGGCTCTGCTCCTTCTCTGCACCGTTCCCAGGCAGCTGAGGACTGTCACCAGAGCCTGGCAGGAGAGCGAAAGAGGCCGGGCCAGCCCAGGCAGGGAGGTCAGGGTGGGCACTGCCCGGGACACTCACACAGCCCCACCTCTGCTCCTCCAAAAGCCCCTGAGGAGAGTGGGGCCCAGCTCCTGCAGGACTGGGACACCTGCCCACCCAGACCCCGGGCGCGGTGCCTGGAATAAAGACAGCCATGGTCACAGGGGCCCCGGGCGCAGATCGGGGGGTTTGCAGGGCGGGGGGGGGAGGCAGGGCTTGGGGCAGGGGCTCCGGGCCCGCCGGACGACTGGACAGACAGAGTGTCTGGCGCCTGCTCCGCCAGGCCGCCGGCTCCCTCCTCACAGCTGTGGCCTTCCTTCCTGAGCCGCGTTTCCTGGCCCCGCCCTGCTGTTGCCACGGAAACCTAGAGCCTGGTTCCCATGGAGCCCCTGCTGCGCCCGCGCGGGGCCCACACAGCTTGCCGAAACCCCCAGGACCCACAGGGCCGCCCCACGCCGCCCCGGGGCTCGCCGCGTCCAGCGGCCCCACTCGGCCGGAGCAACAGCCTCCCTCCTCACACCCACATGGCCCTGCGCCCCTTCTCCCGAAGGAGCCCCCACCTGTTCTGTCCCGCTGGCCTCCGTCCCCCCCACACACACCCAAAGGCCCACAGCGACCGCACCATGTCCCCTCTGCTCCAGACCCTCAGCCAGTCTGACACCCCCACGAGACTACTGACACCCTAGTTCCCAAAACACCTAGCTGGGCCCGAGACCCGGGTCCCCGCCGCCACCAAGCCTGACCCTTGTGACAGCTGCTGCCGCTGAGCCCAGCAACCACGCCTGCCCCCTGCCCCCTGCCCCCTTCTCAGGAGCAAGGCCCTCAGCGTTTGGGAGCCCCGCCACACCAGGCCCAGCATCCTGGGGCTGAGAGCCAGAAGGCTCGGGGCGGGGCACGAGTCCCAGAGTCCACCTGGACCGGCCTGTCGCTTGGGGAGGGACATGCGCGCCTATACTTCTAGGCCATTGGGCAGTTCCCTCTGAAGCCCTGACCCCTGGACAGAAGTCAAGGCTGACCCGGCACCTTGCCTTCCCCACCCTCAACCCCAGCCCTTGCAGCAGGGTCTGAAGAAGGAGCACCAGGATGAGGGCCAGGCCCAGAGCCTCCCGGTCTCAAGGACCCCGAGGTGAGATTCGCACCGAGCAGTCCGGCTCCAAGCCAAGGTCTCAGGACACAGGAGACTCCCCTCCACCTGGACCTGTGTCTGACAGGGACCCTACCCCCACCTTCCAACAGAAGGAGGGTCCGGCCCCGAGGGACTCAGTAATTGGTCCCAGACTCCCGCTCCTGCAGCAGCCGGGGCCAGGCGGGTGGGAGCTTGTGAGGTCTGTGCCCCGGGCAGCGCCTGGGAGGTCTGCCACTCCCAGAGCCCAGCCAATCCCCCACCCAGAGCCACTGAGGGGAACTGCCCAGCATCCTTTGCAGGCTTCACCCAGAGCCTGGGGGTCTGGTCCTGGCTCATCGAGGGCGCGGCGGGAGGCCAGGGAGGGCAGCGTCCACTCAGCACTCAGCCCGGCCCCACACTTGCAGAGAAAGCGTGCCCCTCTATTCCACTTTTCTGTCTGGGGCACCGGGGGCTGCACAAAGGGCCCCCATAAGGGTGGGCAGGAGCCAACCTGGGCCAGGCCAGCCCAAGGTGGGCTCTAGACACACAGAAATGGCCCAGACTCACGAATCACCCCCACGTTGGATGGAGCTGTGCTGTTGGGGACCGCCCCCTTGGTGGGTGTTGAGGGTGAGGGTTTCACTGAGCAGGACCCTCATTCTACCCTGTGGGACCCCCTTTTGTGGCAGAGTCCGGCCGCCACTTGGCTCCTAAGGCCGTGGGCAGACTCCAGCGCTAGACGCTCCAGCAGACAGACAGACCTTCCCCGTCGCACAGACACACACAGACCACACACAAGCGCGCAGACACACACATCCGACGCCCCTCCCCCAGGCACCGCTGACCACACCCCCCACCAGCCCTTGCACAGACGGGGGTGGGGGGGTGGGGAGTCCCCCAGCCCAGGGCTCTGGGGGCAGGGCCACCCCGACTGCAGTTCCCACCCCCCACTGTCTTCCCATCTGGACAGTGGGTCAGAGCCACCGTCCTCACCCTGAGCAGGGCAGCACACGCACCCACGGAAAGACAGCCTGACTCCAAAGAGGCAGGGAGCCGCCCCAGGAGGCTCTCCTCTTGCCCTGCCCAGCCTCAGCCCACAGGACAGGACAGCTGGACACCTGAGCAGCACAGCTCTGCCAAGAGGGAGGGTCGCTGGCTGGTGCTGGGCGAGGTGGCTCTCCTGGGGCGGGGGGGTTGGAGGGGGGCTGGAGGGGACCGAGGCTGTGGTGAGGTGATGCCGGATCAGCCTAGATCCATCCTAATGTCAGGGGAGATTGCAGTGGAGGACCCTCAAGGCTCCCTCCCAAGCCTCAGGGACCACCAACCCAGACCAGCTCCTGGCCAGGCTAAGCCAGGCGCCGGTGAGCTCGGAGCGCACCTGGAAGGGTAAAGGCCGTCTCCAGCAGGTGCTGGCTTCTTGGACCGTCTCTTCAGCCCGGAGTCCCGCTCACACATCTCCTCTCGCCCCTGGTGCCCAGTCCACCCACTGACACTGGCCAGGCCGGAGCTGGCCCCGCTGGGAGAGGACTGTGCACCTCCCCACCCCAGGGCCCCCCACCCTCCCTGCCTCCCGGAAAAAGCTGAGCTTTCCCCTAGACCCAGAGAACCCACACCTTGGTGCCTTGACGGCCCCCAGTACATCAGCCCAGTTCTACGTGGTGAATGGGGCTGTGGGGTCACAGGGATCTCGAAGCCAGTCTGGGACACCCAGGGCTTCACTCCTCCAGCGTCAGACGAGGCCTTACATGACAGAACCCCACGCAGAGACAGGATGGACACCCAGCAGCCCTCAGGTTGAGGGACCTCTGTGGGGGCGCTGGTCTTCCCTCGAACCAGGAGGGCTCCTGGGGGCAGCTCAGGAGCTGCCGGCGGGGCGGGGCTGCAGGACCCTCCCCATTCACAGCACTAAAAGGACCAGGGGACTGAGAGCCTCTGGCCACATAAGCCCAGGGTCACCGACACCTGGGCCCTGAAATGTGGAGCTCCCAGCACTTGGGGGGGAGGGGAGCAGGGCCGCACAGATCCTGGGCTGCAAGTGGCTGTCTGGGACGGAAAAGGCCCCCAGAGCCGCTGAGCACACTCATCCCATCCTCAGCAGGGCAACAGTCCTGGAGGAGACCCTTCAGACCCCCCAGTTCCTGTAGCCCAGGTCCCCTCCCAGACTTGGAGGAGGCGGGAAGCTCCTCTGGAAACCCTCCCAGGCCCAGGGGAGGCCCCCCTTGCCGTCCCCTTCCCCCAACCCTGGTTCTGGCCTCACTCTCCTGCTTGGCAGAGGTGGAAGCTCGGCAGGGCAGTGGCCAGGTGCAGCTGGTCCCAGCCCCTCACCCCAGCAGACCGCGGGACGGGGAACAAGGCCTGGGACTTTGCACCTTCGGTGGAGGTCCCCATGCCCTCTGGTTTCCCTTCACTCGGCTGCGGGTCCAGGGTGTCCAGCGCTCAGGTTCTCCCCGTCTGGAGTGGGCTCTGCGAGGGAGGCAGGGAACGCCAATTCTGTCTTCTTGAGCCCCACGGACAAACAGGGGCCTCAGAGCCCCCAGTGGTGAAATTCCACATGTGAGTGTAGGGTTGGGGACGTGATGCGCTGCGGTTACCCAGGACATTCTCCCCCCAGAGACAGGGAACTTTTTCCAGAGTGCCCCCTTCTTCTGAGCTAGACCCCAAGGCTTCTTGGGAAGCCTCCCAAGAACATGGGTTAAAATACGCCCCTCTCCTCCTTCCAGTGTAATTTCATGAGGGGGCGACCGCCCTCCCCCAGAGACGGTCCGGGGGTCTGACTCCGTGGGTGGGGACGGCAGCTCGTCTCTGAGAGCCGGACAGCCCCCATGAGGATGCTCCTTCCCCAGCTCCAGCCCACGGGAGCCGCCCGTTCGCACTCGGGGTGAGGCGGCTGGCGGGGGGGGGGGTCCCTCGCTCAGAGAGGGCGCGGGGGGCCGCTGCGCGGAGGAGGCTGCGGTGGAATCCGCCGGGTCGGAGAAGAAAGGGAGCCCCCGGGGAGGGGGCGGCCCCAGCCCGCCCCGCCCCGCCCGGCCCGCCGCCGATTGGCCCCGCGCCGCTATATCTGGGCGCCCACCCGGCTCGCGGCCACCGCCGTCTCCGCCGCCGCCCGCCGCGCCCTCCGCGCCCGCCCCGCGAGTGCCCGCTGTCCGGCCGCCGCGCTCCCGCGCTCCGTTCCGCCCAGGCCGCGCCCAGCTGGAATGCAGAGATCGCCGCCCGGCTACGGCGCACAGGACGACCCGCCCGCCCGCCGCGACTGTGCATGGGCCCCGGGACCCGGGGCCGCCGCTGAGCCGCGCGGCCTCCCCGCCGCCGCCGCCGCCGCCGCCCTCGCCGCGCCCGCCGCCCCCGCCTCGCCGCCCAGCCCGCCGCGCAGCCCGCCGCGCAGCCCCGAGCCGGGGCGCTATGGCCTCAGCCCGGCCGGCCGCGGGGAGCGCCAGGCGGCCGACGAGTCGCGCATCCGGCGGCCCATGAACGCCTTCATGGTGTGGGCGAAGGACGAGCGCAAGCGGCTGGCGCAGCAGAACCCGGACCTGCACAACGCGGTGCTCAGCAAGATGCTGGGTGAGGGGTTCGGGGGCGGCGGGCGCGGGGCGGGCGCGGGGCGGGGGGCGTGGGGGGACCCGGAGCGGGGCTGGGCCGGGGCGGGCGGGGGAGGGGGCCGCGCCCCACCCTCGCGGTGCGCGCCCGGGGTCCCGCGCCCGCCCGACGGCAGCTGACCCGCGCCCGCCGCCCCGCAGGCAAGGCGTGGAAGGAGCTGAGCGCGGCGGAGAAGCGGCCCTTCGTGGAGGAGGCGGAACGGCTGCGGGTGCAGCACCTGCGGGACCACCCCAACTACAAGTACCGGCCGCGCCGCAAGAAGCAGGCGCGCAAGGCCCGGCGGCTGGAGCCCGGCCTCCTGCTCCCGGGCCTGGCGCCCCCGCCGCCCCCGCCGCCCCCGCCGCCGCCGCCCGAGCCCTTCCCCGCGGCGCCTGGCCCGGCGCGCCCCTTCCGCGAGCTGCCGCCGCTGGGCGCCGAGTTCGACGGCCTGGGGCTGCCCACGCCCGAGCGCTCGCCGCTGGACGGCCTGGAGCCCGGGGAGGCCGCCTTCTTCCCGCCCCCCGCGGCGCCCGAGGACTGCGCGCTGCGAGCCTTCCGCGCGCCCTACGCCCCCTCCGAGTTGTCCCGGGAGCCCGGCGGCTGCTACGGTGCGCCCTTGGCAGAGGCGCTCAGGACCGCGCCCGCGCCCGCTGCGCCGCTCTCCGGCCTCTACTACGGCGCCCTGGGCGCGCCCGCACCGGGCCCGTACCCCGGCCCGCTGTCGCCGCCGCCCGAGGCGCCCCCGCCCGAGGCCGCCGAGACGCTGGGCCCCGCCGCCGACCTGTGGGCCGACGTGGACCTCACCGAGTTCGACCAGTACCTCAACTGCAGCCGGACTCGGCCCGACGCCGCCGGGCTCCCGTACCACGTGGCGCTGGCCAAGCTGGGCCCGCGGGCCATGTCCTGCCCCGAGGAGAGCAGCCTGATCGCCGCGCTGTCCGACGCCAGCAGCGCGGTCTACTACAGCGCCTGCATCTCGGGCTAGGCGGCCGGCGGCTCCGGGCCCGCGCCCCGCTTGCTCCCCGCCGCGGGCGCGACGGTATTGCTGTGCACCCCGCTCTGTCCCTCTCGCAGGCGCAGGGCTCGGCCGCGCCGGGGGCGCCCTGCAAGGGCGGTTCCCGCCTGTCCTGGGGCTCTTCCAGGAAGCCCAGGCCTAGGACCTGTTGGCTGGCCCGGCCAGGGCAGTTCTTGAAGCGTCTCATTCTTTTCTGGCAGTGTATTTTCTAGAACCAGGCTGTATTTTTTACTTCGCCTTTTTTATATACTTAATACAATATATTTAATTTTTAATTAAACTTTTAAACTTTTTCTTCCAAAGGGTTTCAGTGACCAAAAGCACCCATGTAGCGAGGCTTTTTAAATATGAAGAGTACCACTGTTTGTCTGCCTTAAAGCAGGAGCAGGAGCTGGGTCGCCCCTGAGCCAGGTGAGGCCACAATAAAGTGACTGGCTCTCTCCTCTGAACACCTGTGGTCGTTGGGGGAGGGGGGAGCAGGGCACTCAATGATCCTGGCGGTGCCCTTCCCCCACAGAGCCCCCCCAGCTTGGGTCCCAAAGCACCCACTTCTCCAACCTTCCAGGCTAGCCGGCAGATGGAGCTGGCGGGACGCATGAGGTGTGGGCGCTCCCCCACCCTCGGAGACTTGCACTGCCCACCTGTCCCACCCCCCATTTTAACTGAAGCCTAATAGGGGTCAGAAACCCCCGACACCCCACCTGTGTTTCGTCATCCTCATCTCTTTAAAATTTCCTTCTAAATAACTACATACATACATACATACATACATAAAATAAAAATAAATAAATACATAACGAAAACTTTCTTCAAACCCAGGCACTACTGCTCAGGTCTGTCCTCTCCAAGGGTGTTGGCCTGTGACAGCTGTAACAGACATGGCACCCTGGAGCCCCGTCTGTCATTTTTAAACCAGAGTCCCCAGAGGGGGCAGCAGCACTATGGCCATGCTGCTCCCCACAGTGACCTCCCCAGGCTCTACTAGGGACAGAAGGTCAACGACCGAGCAGGGAGGCTCAGGCCTCTCCCATGAGCCCTCCCCCACTTGCAGCAGAACTGGACACCCCTCTCTCCAGATTCCTTGGTCCCCAGTCCCTCACTGGGGAGCTGATCGCGGACACCCTGATGTGGAAAGGTCGCTCACAGCTCAGTGTCCCGTGTGTGTGGGAGTCATGGGGTTCTCCGGACGCTGCCTGTGCTCCAGGACGGCCAGTGAGCCGGCTACCCAGGCATGCGTATGCTGAAGGCTCCCAGCATGGCTGTGACCTTGTGACCATGGGGGCAGCCATGAGGATGACCACGTGACCCTGTGTGTCTGTGTGTGTCTGTCCCGAGTCTGCGGCTGGGTGTGTGTGTGTCCCCACATCTGGTGCTGCTGCCTCAGTGTGTGTGTGTGTGTGTGTGTGTGTGTGTGTGGCGGGGGCGGTGGACAGGCTGTGGGACTGTTTTTACAGGTATCCAGCCTCTCGGGGGCAGTGACGGCACCTCTGCATTGACTGGCCAGAGCCCGGGGACCACTGTACCTGAGCCCCCCAGGCCCACCCCATCAGCAGCTGGTCCAGAAAATCCAAAGACAAAGCCAGAGGATGAAGGAACAGAGCCAGACAAGGCGGGAGATGAACTCATAAGTGCAGAGAGACAGCCAGGGTGGTGGGGGGCAGATACAGTCTACACGACGCCAAGGACACTGCTCCTTCTGACTATGCATAATAAGTATGGTGCCTGGCAGGGACACGGAGGCACAAAGGTTGGGCCGGTCCAGCCACGTCTGTCGTGGGCTTGGAGGGGAAGGCACTGAGGCCGCAGTGCCGAGTCCTCGGCTCGTGCGTGGAGACCAACGTGCAGGGCCCATGAGTGTAGGTCACCAGCTCTTGTGGCCTCCTGCTCTGCTCTGGGTCCGCCCCTTAGTGGTGGGACAGCTGACCCGACCCCTAGCGTCCTGCGTCAGCTGAGCCAAAGCATGCCCCACTGTGGGGACCCAGGAGCCTCTGACCCAGGTGTGGACCTCCCCTCCACATGCTGCACCCACTGGCCAGGGCAGAGAGGAGGCAGCACCAGTCCAGATTGTCCCGTTGTGTGAACAAGCCCCACTGAGGACCTCCGGCCTCGGCTGAACCGCTGTCCACCGCAGAGACACCACCGAGACACCGTAGCTGAGCGGACATGGCCAGCTGTGTCTCCCCTGTTTCCTGGCACAGGCAGGAGTCTGGAGTCTTAGTCTCCCCTCCCCCATTCTGGGCTCCTCAGATCCCCCCACCCAGAGGGTCCCCCCTTCCAGGGCCGGTGGGGTCAGTGGGATGGGGGGGAGCCAAAAGGGTGCCCCCCAGGGGGACAGCAGGAACCATTGCCCCAGTAGGGAGAAGGCAGAGAGCTGGACACCTGGAAGCCCCTCCCCCCGTGGGAGGGCAGTGGGGGGCCCAATTTCGAGCAGGCCCCATGGCCAGGGGCTGGAGGAGTCCAGGAGCAGAATGGGAACAGGAGAGGGCCTCCCACAGAGAGCAGCTGTTTCCAATAGCAGCTCCTCCAGGGTGGTGGGCTGGCACAGGAGGGCGGGGAGGGGTCTCCTCGAAGGACCCCGGCCCGGCACCCTGCCTGGGGCCCTCTCTGAGGGGCCTGCCTTGGCCCCCTCAGGAGGGAGCAGTGCCCCCCCCCCGCCCCTGTGTAGAACACAGCCCCTGGGGCCTTGGGGGCTCCAGCCCTGGGTCCGGTTTCCCACCGCTCACCCTCCTGGCTCCACCCACCTGCCTCCTGGAGGGTCAGAGAAGGGAAGTCCCCACCCCCAGCCCCCGCTGAGTCAGGCTGGCCAGGAACAGACCCTGGCCTAGGGCCTGGCGGGAAGTCCCAGCAGCCCTGGCTGGCACAGGCTACAGCTCCCACGCCCAGGTCCCAGCCGGGCCCAGGTGTCGTGCCCTCCCCAGCAAACAGCCTAGGGGAGGAAGTCAGGGAGGCGGGGGCACGGAACGGGTCAGGGGCACCCTCTCTCCAGGAGACACACCTGGGGACACCACACACACCCCCAGACACGCAGCCTACCAGGAGACACATCAGGGCCCAGGCTGAGCTCGGATGCCCCACCCCAGCATGGGCAAGGACGGACCTACAGCATGCTCCTCTCAGCTGGACACACACCCGGACAGTCAGCCGCTGAGCCACACCCTCCAAGTCCTGCCCGGGACTCGAGTCCGGGCAGCTTCGCTCTGGAATCCGCCCTTGGAGACAGAGCTGTAAGGCCACGTGGCCTCCACGCCTCTCCTCCCGACTTCGCCTCGACAAGAAGCCCTCCGGGGTGAGCGGCCACACTCAGGCCTCCGGGCCCCCCGCCCCCTTCTCTGTGGACCGGCCTGTTCTGCACGTGGCACAGAAACGAAACCAAACGTGCATTAAGAGTGCGACATCTTCAAGGCTCGTCCGTGGTGTCGCGTCTTCCGCTCCGTTGTGAGGCTGAACCGTACCCCTCTGCGTGACCAGATCACGCTGGCCGTCGGGCACAGCGGTTTTGTGTGGACGTGTGTGTTTTCATGAAAGTTGCACACATTTATATGTGTGGGCAGGTGGGCTAAGCACATCAGAGCCCTATGCTACCGCAGCTGCCCCCAGAAGGGGGGGTCCGGAGCAGCTGACCTGCAAACCCGACAGCCCAGCCCAAGCCTCAGTCTGAGTCCTCCCCACATCCTGCCCCACTCCTGCCCCAGGCTGAGGAGGGGCCCCAAGGACCAGGCTCCAGTCCACAGAGGGTCTCGGCCAGGTGTGTGGGAATCCCTGGCCCAGGATTGGCAAGAGCCGTGGGAACGCCAAGGCTCCTCCTCATTGTGTGCACATGCCTCCTGGGCTCCCTCCCCACCTGTAGCCCGCGTGGACACCAGGTGGGGTTCAGCTGGCTCAGCGCGGTGGGAGCTCCCCACCCTCCACATGTCTCCTGGGGTCCCACTCTGTCCCCCAGGACACAGCCCTGTCTCCATGACCCTGCCTCATGCCCCCCACCCCGGCCCCAACCCTCACTACCCAAACCTGTGCCCCAGGACCCTGCCTCGTACTCCACGCTCCTGCCAGCCTACGCACCGAGAAAACAGGAAGGGGTGCGCGGCGGCGGCAATGCAAGGAGGTGCAGGAAGTGGACGCCGGGTGTGGCGCTTATCTTGGGCTCCAGCTGGGGACCCCTGGCCTCACGCCCCGCACAGGCCCGGTGCACGGGAGGACGGGAACTGCGCACCTGGCGAGGAGCCCCAGCCACCTCCCCTCAGGGGACAATGGTCCCAAGTGGGCTCTAGGGGCAGGACCCCACGGAGCCAGGCTGTGCCGCTGCACAGACGTGAGCAGGGGTCCCCTTGAGACACAGCTCGGGGTACCCAGCGGGCTCAGCGGGGAAGAGCCTGCACCTCTCCATCTCGGGGTCATGAGCTCAAGCCCCATATTGGATGGAGCCATTACTATAAAATATGAACTTAAAACAAACCAAAAAATCCCAGCCACAGCCCAGAGGTGACCCAGGGACCAGCGTCCAATCCCAAGCTGGCCCACCTCCCCCACAATACACTCCCCTTCCCAGGTCCTGACCTGCCCATTTCCCCCCAAACAAGGACTCACTTCCCCCAGCAAGCGTTAACCCCTGCTGGTTCTTCAGAAGGAAGGCCGTGGAGGTGGGCTTCACTGGGGTTGGAGGGATAATGGTGGTTGTTTTCGTCTGTGTTTACAAAGCCGGGTCTTTTCCTCGGGAGGGGACAGGATGGGGACTGTCCCTGGGAGCCCCCCAGGGCCCTGCAGGCTGCTGGAGGGGACAATGGGCTCCAGCACCTGGCACCCCCCTCCCCCTGGCCCTGAGCACTGGCTTTGCTTCCTGGAGCCCGGGACGTGTTTGTTCGCGCACCAACTCCAGCTGGCCCAGGCCGCCTCCTTGCACACCTGCAGGCCGGGGGCCCAGCCGCGGTCTCACACGCAGCGGCCCAGTGCTGGTCAGGCCAGTGCACCCTTCAGCTCTGGGCGCAGATGCTTCCTCCGGCCAGAGCGTGAGCCCACGCCCCCTTGGCGCCCAGCGCCAGGTGCAGGGCCCGGCGAGCTCCCATCCTGTCCCGAGGCCGTGGCTCCCAAAGCACGGGAAGTGCATCTGCCCAGGGTCTGGGCGCGGGCGACGCTGGGCTTTCCCACCACCTCCCCTTGCTTCACTGGCCAGGCTGATGGAGGGACCCCTGAGGGAGGGGATGTGGAGGAGGGTGGGGCCCTCTGAAGGGTCGGCCCGAGGGGCTGGATGGACCCCCCATGTGGTCTTTGGCGCCTGCAGAGGCAGAGGTGGGAAAGGGGGTGGGGAGAGAGGAGCGGGTGGTCAGGGTAGGGAACACACAAGTGGCAAAGGCGGGATGAACTTGTTGGTTTTCCAATCCAGGGCCGGGTTTGCCAGTCGCCCGTGTTCCAGATGTTCTTTCAAAAGCTCCCAGTCTGGGGAGGCTGCGGGACACAGGCTCCCCTTCAAAGTCGGCCTGGCCCCCCCCTCCTTCTGGCGCTGCACACGGGGGGTCTGGCTCCCTGGCTTCAGGAAGTTGCACAACCCTGGCCTGTGCCCCGCAGCCCCATCTCCCACCCTGGCACGGCCCCTCCTTCAGGGACCCAGCCCCCACCTCCCTGGAAGCAGCTGAGAAGGCAGTAGACCGGAGGGAATGCCACCGGCTGAAGCCCCCGAGCCGACCACGAGCCTGCCCCAGACGGCGGCAAGGAGGGACGCGCAGCACAGGCCCACAGCTTTGTCCATTTGTGTCCCTCCACCTCTGCTGGCTCCGGTCCGATCCAGCCTGCGGTCCTGTGCTGTGATGGGCCACAAGGAGGGTCTCGGAGCCGAACACACAAGCAAACAGCATGGGGGCTGAGCGAGCAACCCCGGCTGGCCCTCTGCTCTCTGTGTCCTGGCAGGTCACGGTGGCTCTCCTGCCCCCAGGCCTGCTCTGGCTGGGATACCCTCACCCTGGGCCAGAGGACTTTGTCCCAGGAGCCAGAAGCCCAACTTGCTGCCATACTATGGGAGCCACAACATGGCCATGGTGGCATGGTGGCCCCAGGAGAGAGAGGGCCACCTCCCAGCACCCGTGGGTCGGGGCTTATATAGAAAAAAGGCTCTTGGTAGGTGTGTCTCGGGATCTTGAGATCATCCTGGATCACGTAGGTGGCCCGTAGCCTGCAGGCAAAGACCCTCCTAAGAAGGAGGAGGCTGGGAGCCCTGGGGGACTCAGTTGGTGAAGCATCTGCCTTTGGCTCAGGTCATGACCCCGGGGTCCTGGGATCGAGCCCTGCTTGGGGCTCCCTGCTCAGCGGGAACTTCTCCCTCTCCCACTCCCCCTGCCTGTGTTCCGTCTCTCACTGTGTCTCTCTGTCAAATAAATAAATACAATCTTCACACACACACACAAAAACCCAGAAGGAAAAGGCTCCGTGGAGGAGGGAGCCTGCCGTGGCTGTGGGAAGCTGGGCTGGATGTGGCCCAGGAGGGAGCACAGCCCGACGACGGCCTGACTTCCAGCCCCTGACAATGACTTCGGGAAGAAATCTCTACTGTGCTAAGCCACACCACTTGTGACCGTCACAGCAGCCCCAGGACGCTGATACAGATGGTGTGCGATTTGGGGAAAAGGGTCCCGGTCTCCACACCTACGATGCTGGCCTGTTATCAAGCGGTTGGCAAGACGACGTGTGGGTCTCCGCCGGGCATGGAGGCTGCTCACTCGAGCGAAAGGCCAGGAGGACAGGGTCAGGTGGGGATCGGGGCTCACGCTGAGAACACATCAGGAGCGACACTGGGGGTACTGGGTTTGGCCGGCTGAGGCTCCAGGCCTCCAGTCCCTGCCCCAACAAGTTCACCTTGCCAGGGCAGACCAGAGTTAGACTTCAGGAGGGCTGCCTGGAAGAGGGGGCTTTGCCGGGCAGGGGGGCTGGGCCAGGTCCAGGACACATGCACCTGTGTGTCTATCCTCACGGCCAGCCCCTCAGCACACCCATGTGTGCACACTCACACACACACTAACACACACACACAACCACATGGGCTCTGGTAGGAGCCTCCAGGGAGAACAGTAGGGTTTGTGTGCCCATTCACAGGGTCGTGGTCTAGGACTCAGGATTGTGTCCCTGAAACTCTGAGGCCTCTGCTCCCTTTCCTGCCGCCCCCCACCCCAGCTGTTGCTCAGCCTTGGCAGATGGGGGGCTGCCCCCTCGCCACCCATCCCTCCCAGGAACGGCCTGGTTGCTCTCAGTAGTGGGAAGGGGGAACCGTGGGTGGACAGTAGGCCTGACGCCCCAGAGGTTGTGCTCTGATGTCACTTGGAGAGGAATGCTGTCGCCTCAGGCTCTGGGTCTGGGTCTGGGCCGGACGTCGGTGCAGGGAGACTGTTGGCAAACAGGAGCAGGGTGGGGGCCTCCATGGAGAGCCTGTCCCCCTCCTGTTCCTACACCCACACCCTTACACTCTCTTACTGACCTTCCGCCCTCAACTTGGTGGCCCCCTAACTTCTGCTCCAACCACACTGGGACTTTTCCTCCCACCCCGACATGCAGGCAAGGGCAGGAGTCCAGCGACAGGAGCCGCAACACCCACGTCCGCTCCTCCGCTGGGCCTCTCCAAGCCCACACAAGGACACACCCAGGCACTCAGGCCAGGACCCTGGCATTGCCTGGGTCACTCCTCACCCGCCCAGGTCCAAACCACCTCCTTTGGCCCCACCTCCACCACACAGCCCCAACCCCCACACTCCGTGTCCGTGCGAGGCATAGGGATCTTTCATGATCTGGACGCCAGCACCCGCTGTCCGCTTAGGCCTCCAGCCCTGGGCTGCTTTCTCAGCCCGACTGAGCCTCCTCCCGTGGCCTCGAGCTCCAGACCATGGCACACACACAGAGCGCGGGCTGCAGACACCTGAGCCGTGGAATGCTCCACGGGGCACAGGGTACCTGCACTGTAGGTGTCCCCCTCACCGCAACGGGGCCCCCAGGGCAGCTGCACACTGTGGTGGCAGGTGACTGACGGCCCCCTGAGGTCTGGGAAGCTTGGCTCCCCGCCCCGCGCACAGGGTGCACATGGGCCCTAACCGTGCTCCGGGCCTGGGTCTTGCCAGCTCTTAAGGCTTCGGGACAAGGGATGACCTCCCAGGGCCTGGGTCTCATCAGGGACCCTTGTTCCGTCGCACAGACTGAACGTGCTCACACATGTGCGGTGGGGAGCTGGGTCCAGGTCAGCTAGTCCAGCTCTTCACGTTGTGCTAGTGGGGACTGCCCCGCCACCGCGGCCTTCTGGACCCCTGGCCTGTCTCTGCTCTGCCAGGGTACCCCAGAGGCAAGGCCTGGTGCCTGCTGGGTCCGTCCACCTTCCACAGAAGAGTGTGATGGGTGTTGGGTCCACCAGGCGTCCTCCTTGGCCAGGGGCTCTCTCTACCTGACCCTCTCTCCTTCCCCATCGGGTGTGATTGGGGAGGGGGGCCATGCACACCCTGGTCTCTGCGTCTGTGGCTTGGGGAGTCCAGGGTCAGCCCCACACCCTGCCAAGCAAACATAGGGTCCCAGAGCACAAGAGTGGATCCCTGACCAGCCTGTCCGGGTCCAGAGAGGGGGCCGTGGCCGCCCCTCCCGGGGCCGCAGGAAACGGCCTGGCCCCGCTTGCAGCCAGGGCCAGCGACTCTGGCTTCCCTTCAGGCCCGTTTCCTTTATCCGGTTGTTTTGCTCTGAATCCACAAAGCTCGGCCTTCTCTTCCCCTCCGTGTCCGCCCCTTCCCCCACTCCAGAGCGGAGCAGGACGGATACCGGACATTTCAGGGCCCGCTGGAGCCCCCACCCCCACCCCCACCCGCACCCCGCGTCCGCCCGGGCCGACCGCCGGGAAGGGGCGTCCCACGCGGCGTCCCGACCGCCCCCTGCTGCCCAAGGCCGGGAGCGCAGCGCCGCGGTCCTGGCGCAGGTGCGGGGCGCGGGCTGGCTCCGCCGGCGGGTGCCGCGCGGCCGCAGATGCGGGGGAGGTGCGGGGGCGACGGGAAGACGACCGGGTCGCTGCACCAGCAGTTTATTGAGTCCTGGCCTGGCGTCCGGGGCACCATCTCCAGGCCTCGGGCCCTCGGAGGAGCGCGGGCCGCGGCGCGGGAGGGGCCGGAACCCCGCGCGGGGCCCACCGGAGGGAGGGACCGCGCTCGGCCGCAAACGAAGCCCGAGCCCAGGCCCCGCGGCCCCGCCGGCTGCTCCTGGGCCCGCGGAGGACGCGCGCTAGGGACCCCCGGGGGCCGCCGCCCGCAGCGCGAAGAGTTTCTCCCAGCAGGTGGCGACGGCGTCCAGGGCGCGCACGAGGAGCCGCCTCCGGCCGCGGCGACTCCGGGGAGGGCGCGTCTTGGGCCGCCGGCTCCGCTGTCGGGGACGGGACGGTCAGCGAGCGCCCACGGTCCCCGCCGTCCCCGCCCCCACCCCCAGGCTCGCGTCTGGCCCCTGGAGCTCCCAGACGGTGCCCCCGCGGGGCCACGGGAGGCGCGGTGCGGAGGGGGGCGCCCGTGGAAGGGGAGGGACCCGGCTGTGGGCCCGCGCACCTGGCTCAGCGTCCCGCAGTGGCGCCGCATCACCGCCTCGGTGCGCAAGGCGACGGTCCACGCTGCCTTCTCCAGGGCCCCGCGGCGGCCCCGGGCCACCACCCTGCGCAGGGTCCGACCCAGGGACGCGATAGACAGTAGGATACCGCGCTCCTGGGGAAGGGAGGGAGGCAAGTGGGGGCTGGGGAGAGCCCTGTGGGGAGGCCCCCGGAGGGAACCAGAGGACAGGACTGGGCGCGTGGACTCCGTACCTTCTGGGCACTGCAGACAGCTCCCCCCAGCCCCCGCCATCCAGGGCCCGCGGCTCCAGTCAGGTTTTTGTGAATGAAAGGGAGGTGTGGGGAGCCTGGCCCCGGCCACTCTGCCCCTGGCCCAGCCTGCCTCACAGCCGCCTGCAGGTCCTCCAAGATGACGGCGCGGTAGTGGCGGAGCACGTCAGGGACGCTGCAGGTGCGGAGCCCCGACTGGCCTGGCGCCATTCCCAGCAGAGCCAGCAGGATTGCCCAGATCGCAGGCTTGGGAGGCACCTGGAAGGGACTCGGCGTCAGGGTGGGGTGCCCGGGCCTGTGCAGGGGGCCTCCCCTCTGGCCACCCCTTAGGCAATTTGCTTTGGACAGTCCCCCAAGACAACCATCCCCGGGGGTCCCGGAGCTGGTCTACAACGGAGCTGTCACTGTGCCATTCAGGACTAGGCATGGATCTAGCAGGACAGGCAGGCAGTGGGCCTGCACACCAGACAGCTCAGCGCTCATGCAGAGATCTGTGGGGTGGATGATATGGGCACGGGACAGGGGGCTGGGAAGGCAGGCCCACTGAGCCAGGAGGGGGCAGGGGCTCCAGAGGCAGGAGCACAGGGCCAAGAGCCCGGAAGGCTGCGGGACAGGGCTGACCTCGGTCTAGGGACAGCCTCTCCCCGGGCCATGCCTGAACTCCTCCCCGCACTTCCCAACATAACCCCGGCAGAGCCAGGCTCTCCTCCAGATGAACAGCCCCTGCTCCCCAGAGCACGGCTCACTTGGGGGTCCCCAGAGCAGGGGCAGAACTGACCTACTCCCACTGCTCACCAACAGACCCCTCACAACCAGCTCTCACGGCCATGGGAAACCGGGTACCCCTGCACCTGCAGCCCAGCCAGGACAAGGCTGAGGGCTCAGAGCTCAAGGCCACACCCCTTTGGGAGGGGAAGGCTTGGGGAAACCCCCAGAGGCAAGGGAGGAAGGGGCCACATTGTGGCCCCACCACGCTTTCTCCAGGCCTCCCCTCCAGAAGGGCCTGGCTCGGGGAGAAGCCCACCCCCACCCAGAACCCCAAGCACCAAACTCAGGGAGCAGTTAGTTCCCAGACCCGGGACCACACACCCACCCTTAGGCCCCCAGGCAAGAGTCCAACAGCCACTGGGAAATTAATCCTGCGAAGCCAGCGAGACGCAGGACTCGACTCCGCTTCCCGGCCCAGGGGTGAGCCTGACTGAGCAGCAACCCGTTGGCACAGAGCCCCGGGGCGGGGGGCGGCACTGGCAGGAGGAGCAGACTCCATCTGTCGCGGCCCCTCCTCCAGGCTGCCCTCAGGCATGCCCAGCCGGTCAGAGGTCCCAGCCAAAGCCAGAGCTGTGGGTGCTGAAGGGAGAGCCACGGGGGGCGGGCTGGCCATCTCCCAGCCCAGCCAGGAAGGACAAGGCGGCCCTGGCACCAGGAGGCTGACCTGGGGGGCCAGGAGACCCCATCCTTCCCCACGCCCCCCCACCCCCACCGGGAACAACAGGCAAGAGCACCCAGGGCCAGGTCCGGCAGGCCGAGGGGACCGGAACCGAGGGGGATTTCCCAGGAGGGCACAGAGGGTCACAGAGTCTCCCTCAGGCTGCGCTCCGTCCCTAACCCCCCGCAGCGCAGCCGTGGGTGAGCCCCCTCAACTGCCCAGCGCAGCTCACCATGGGCCTCTCGGGGCGAGGCCCGCCCTCACTGCCGGCGGTGGGCCTTCCACATGACCCGGGTCCTCAGGTAGGGAGTGCGGCTGCCGCTCCAGGGCCTCCTGCTCCCAGCCTGGCCAGCAGGGCTTCCCAGGACAGGCTGCGGCAGGGCGGCTGGCGGCAGGCAGACGAGGCTTTTGAAGTTGGCTCCTCAGAGCAAAGGAGGGAGGGAGCGGGAGGGAGGCCCCAGGATCCCAGCCCTACCCCCTCCCTCTCCCCACCTCCTATCCAATTGCTTCTTCAATTAACCTGACCCTGGAGCCCAGCAGCTGCGGGCTCTCTTCCCTCCCAGTGGGTCTCGGACTAAGCCATCAGCCCCAGGAAGATACGCTCAGCTGAGGTAGCGGTGGGGTGTCTGGTGGGCTGAGCAGGGCCCAGCTGTAGGGGGTGGAGGCGGGCGGCCAGAAGAGGCCAAGGGCCTGTGCAGCCCTCCACGGGGGCCTTCCTTGGCGGTCAGTAGGTGCTGCCTCTTCTGGGAACCTGGCAGAAGGAGGGGAGGTGGGCCTAAGCCCCGGGCTCCGTCCCAGACACCGGCCCCCGCAGGTCCCAGGTGTGGGACGTCCCAGGCTCCTCCTGCCGCTCAGCTCTCCTGCGCTGACAGGGTCTACTGCTGGGGGCAGTCGTGGCCACTTGCCAAAAAAGGCTCTCCCGGAGCTGGGCCACCATACCCCTGCGTGGCGGTGCCCAGGTGGTCATCCCTCCAGCCCGCACCGCAGACCAAGGGCAGCCTCCAGAAGCCAATGTGCCCTGAGCTGGAACTGAAGAAGCGTCAGCCACAGAAAACCCAAGGTCTGTTTTTTTCCCGGGGAGGAAAGCGGTCTCAGCACTTCAGAGCAAACGACCCCCGTCCAAAGGAGAAGACAACATCCACACCGGATGGTCCAGACGCAATGGAACTTTCCAAGGGCTCTGCAGAAGGCCTCACCTGACAGCGAGCTCAGAGGGGTGTGGGGGAGAAGCCATGTCCATCTCAAGGCACAGAAGGGTGCCAGCCACCCCCACGACCGTGGCCGAGTCACTGTTTCTGCCAGGGCCTGGGTTTCTATGTCTGTGTAGGAACTGGCCGGTCTTCAAGGTCTCCAAAGCTTCAGGACCCTGTCTTCAGTGTAACGGGCAGGGTCCCCTCGCCTCCTCCAGAGATGGAAGGAGACCCTCAGTCCCTGTGAAGACCCTGTGAGCCTCCCCGCACTGCTTCTCGGGCCTGGCCCTCCTCGGGGTGAGAAGAAGAGGAGGCGTCTCCCTACCCACAGTCTATGAGGGGGACCCAGGCCACACGGGTGGTCTGCTGCCCACTCTGGGCTGGTGGCGTCCTTGGGCTCCCAGCACATCAGCGGTGGACCCAGCAGGGCCTGCGCTCTCCAGGCAAGGGTGCGTGTGCCTCAGGAACAACGTCAAGGCAAGCGCTCCCCAACCCGGGCCACCCGGGGAGGGCTGAGCCATGGGTCGTGACCGAGCCCCACCACGGGCCCCCTCATCCACGTCAGCCAGGGGCCATCTGGTGGGGTGGGCCGCCCGCTACTCTTCCCCACCCTGTACGGAACAACCAGCATCTCCTCTCCCCGGCCCACGGCCTCCCGGCAACCCACAGCCTCTGGCCACATGTCTGCACCCTTCTAAGAGAATCTGCTGGTTTCCAGGTGGACACACACTCAGGGTCCAGAGCCCGAGCAAGGCCTTGGTCCTCACACAGCATTCGCAGTGAGAACACGCTGAGCCCCCCAGATCGCACATCTTTCAACCCAGAGATATGCGCGGTTCTACGCGCTTCAGAGCAAAACTGCTGATTATAAATCAGCAAAAACTCATCCACACGCAAATGTGAGAAAATTGCTTCCTGGTAACCTTTCCCTTCAGCACACACCCGAGGGGCCTCACAGTCACCCCTCAGCAACACACTGTGGACGGCATGTTAGGAAGTGGGGCCTGGTGTCTGCATCGCTGAGGAAAGTTCCCTACCCTGGCGGGCAGACCTGCAGGGTGCCCCCCACCCAAAGGGGACAAATGAGTCCCCAGGAGAGCCTGTCCCAGCCGCTCCCAGAACGTGACCTGCCCAGCCCCTTGCCCCAGGGAGGCACACAGCTTCCTCTGAGGGACAGTCTGCAAGTGGCCCCCGTGAAAACAGGAACCTCAGTGAGCCGACTGGGGTCGCAAACCTGAGTCTGCTCGTGGGGGGAGGCGGCGCAGAGAAAACCTGCAGGGCACCAACCCGGACACGCTACCTGGAAAACGTTTAATTCAAGAGCAGGACAGACAGCTCAGGGCCCCCCCACTCCGCGCTCCGGCACCTGCTGCCCCAAGGGCCGCGGCCACAGGGCCCAGACGGGCCATCAGAAGGTGTTCCTGATGTGGGCCGCCACGAGCAGGAGGATCTCCCCGATCTTCCTCTGCCAGTTGGCGATGTCCTTGGACACAGCGCACCACAGCTCCCCGTGCCGCGGCTCGGCGTTCTCACAGCGCCTCCTCACCTCCTCTCGCTGCTCCTGGGCAGGGACCAGCGGGCATGCGAGTCAGGCAAGCCCCCTGCGCGGCCCACCACGCTCACCCAGCTCCACAGGCCCGGGCCTGGCTGGGGGCAGGGCCATCTTGCCCGTGTGTTCGTCGAGATGGTCCCTCCGCCAGGGGGCAAGCCCCACCACACGGACCCTCCCCAGAGTTGATTTCAGCACACACCGCCCAGCCCACGTCTGTGCCGCGCACGACTGCCCCGGGCCTGCCTTCTCTGCACAAGGCGCTGCCCCGATCCCACGTGGCACAGCTCCCACCTCGTGTGGGGACCCCAGGACAGCCTATCCCCCACCCCCACGAGCACAGCTTTGACAATGTTTAGTGCTGGGGGCGGCGGGGACGAGCGGCTGCTGCCTAGGCTTCCCGGCACGCTGCCCCCGGGCTCATGTGTAGGACAAAACTCGCTGGGGCACGAGGTGAATCTTTAGGGCCTGAACACCACCCCCACTGCTACTGTGAGGCCACACTCCAGTCGCCGGCCACCGTGGGTGGCACCTCACCTCTGTGCCGTGCTGCAGCTCAAACTTGTAGAAGAAGGCCCAAGCGTCCCCCAGGTCCGAGTCGATCTTGACCGTGCGGTGGAACCACTCCCTGGCCTTGGTGATCTTCCGCTCGCTCCAGAACAGCCTGTCCGGAAGCATCGGTGCGGGGATCCGTAAGTGGTGCCGTCTGGGTGCTGTGGCCAGCATAAGCCACAGAGGGCCCGGGCACGGCCCAGCCCTGGCCTCCTCTGGCTGCAGCTCGCCCGTGCGAGAGGCGGACGGCGAGCCCAGGGCCTGCGGTAGCCAGCAGACTCTGCCCCTCTCCCTGGCGAGCCCCCAGGCTCCCAACAGGAGGGCCGAGGAATGGCGCCTGGCTCCCTGGGGGTCGCTCCAGGTCACTAACCTTCAAGCGTCCTTCAAGGGTCTAAACAGCTATTTCTTTAAAAACCCACACACAAGAACTTGGGTTCCTGTAAGTCATTACCTTCCTCTGGATGAAACACTAGAGGATCAACGGAAACCTGACAAAAACCTAAATTAAGACTTTGATCAGAGAAAGTGAAGTTTCAACCTGCTCGTCAATGGACACCTTCGGGGTCATTCTGCCCACGTCTGGCCGCCTCCGGCAGGACCCGGCCCACCTGACGAGACGGGCCTCGGGTCAGCCCCAGGTACCTGAACCCGCAGCAGACGCGGACATCCGAAAACCACGCCCATGCTAGAAGCCACGAGCGAGGAAGTTCGGAAGCCAACGTGGACCCGTGAGCAGCCTCCCAACACGCCAGTGCAGGCAGGAGTGGGGGGCGGCGTGACCCTCTGACTGCCCGGAGCTCCAGGGGGCTGTTCCTCGAGCACCTCTGGCCCCATAGCCACAGGCCCCAGAGCGGCGCCCGCACCGCCGGCCCAGGGGTCAGGCAGCTGCTTGGCCCAGCCTCAGTTACAACACAGAGTGATTCTGTGCCCTGATAGCTTGATTGTTTTTTAAGCCGTGTCGTATTCTTAATTGCTCGCTGTTAGATAAACTATGACTTAAAGAGCACAGACCCTGATAGCAGGTCCGCGGAACAGCAACCTAAGAACAGCAAGGACTGACTTATTGCCTTTGCAAAGCCTTTTACGAGGGTTTATGGCCGCCCTATCAGGGAGTCATACATAACAGTCACTCCCGGAGGCGGAAGCATAGGCAGGAGGGAGGGGTCCGCAGCGGGCTCAGGCTGGGCCTTAGGAGCCGGTGGGTGGGAAGCCTCCACGCGCCGTGCCCTCAGCCTCCAAGCGGCACTCGCAGCGGCTGGCGACATGCCCTGCAGGACCCGAGGGAGTAGGGCCCGCACGTTCCCCTGGGGCAGGCCAGACTCTGGCTCTGGCGACGGCAGCGCGCGGGAGCTCCAGGGCCAGACGTGCTGCCTCCCCGAGGTGAGGCCTGAGCAGCAGTCCTGGGAGCCCAGTCAGGGCTTTTCCTGATGACCGTGCACCTCAAACCAACCGGTCACCTCCCGGCCTCCTCTGAACACACCCAACCCCCACCCGGCTCTCAGGCCCCCCAAGCACCAGCCACACCGTCACGGGATCTTCCCAAGGCCCTGCCCTGCACACCACATGGCTCCCCAGGACGCTCCGGACCCGGCCCTGGACACTCGAGCTCATGGAGTGGGGTCCCTCGGGTCACTCCTCTTGCTCTCAGGCTCAGGCACCTGGAGGAACGATGGTCTCCAGTCCAAGCATCTCTGCGCCCCCAGGCAGACTGACTGGGCCTGACAGACAGACCCTGGACCGTCCTCGAGGTCACCAAGGTGAAGCTCTCTGCTTTCTCCCTCCCACGAGAAAAGCCGCCCGGAGCGCTTGCTCCGCTTGTTCCTTCAATTCTGTGTGGACCAACGTGAGCAGGTTTGTCTCCTACAACTCAGGACGGTGCAGGCGTGAAGCGCCACTCCCACCCGAAGGAGCAGGATGGAAGGAAGGAGGCCGGGCCCAGAGGAAGCTGCCCGTTCGTGGTCAGGGTCGGCCTCGGCCATCGGGTCAGCCCGGGGCTGCACGGCCTCTGCCCACAGACAGGGCTGCTCTGGGTCAAAGCAAAAGTGCTTTATCATGGAGCTCTGGTGGCCAAGGACTCTAAGAGGTTCCATCAGGTCCCAAGGGTCAGCAACCCCACGAGGAACCCCCCACTCACTTGGCCACAGCCAGGAGGACGTGGGGGTCGTGCTCACACTTCTTCAGGGCATCGACGCTCTTGGTCTTCCTCTGGGGCCTTGCCTCAAGAAAGATGGCTTCAGACCACAGGACACCTGCAATTCAGACACAAGGACACCACCACTCGGACCCCGCCTCTGCTGTCAGAAGCGACCTGTCCACGAGCAGGCTACCCCAAGAGGGGCTGGCTAAGACCCTAACCCGGGGTGTCCTCAGACTGCGGCTAGGTCTTCCCCACATGTCTGCCCACGGGGCCTGCCTAGAGAGAGCCACAGAGGCTGCCCTGCCCGCCCGCCGCACAGCAGCCCTGAGGGCACAGGCCGGACAACTCTCCAGCGGTGACTGGGCTGGACGAGCTCCAGAACTGTGAGATTCACTCCCGCCAGCTCTGTAATTCCACATCCGGGGGTTCGCCACGACAAAACAAGCAGAAATGCTAGTAAAGATTCCAACTGACCGACGGGGGAGTGGTATACTTCTGGTATACCCACGTGGGTACATCTTATGAAGCCACTAAAAAATTCACTTTCTTGAAGATTTGGGTGGCTCAGTCAGTTAAGCAGCTGTCTTTAGCTCAGGTCATGATCTCAAGATGCTGGGACTGAGCCCCAACTTCGGGGTCTGCCGCTCCCTCTGCTTCCAGCCCGCCCTCCTGCTTCTGCTCTCTTTGCCTCTCGCTGTCTCAAATCTTAAAACAAATAAAAATTTTTTTTAAAGATTTTATGTATTTATTTGACAGACAGAGATCACAAGTAGGCAGAGAGGCAGAGAGAGAGAGAGGAGGAAGCAGGCTCCCCATGGAGCAGAGAGCCCGATGCGGGGCTCGATCCCAGGACCCTGAGATCATGACCTGAGCCGAAGGCAGAAGCTTTAACCCCCTGAGCTACCCAGGCGCCCCAAAATAAATAAAACCTTAAAACAAAAGAAAACTTTCAGCTTTTATAACAAGGCACAACACTAAACATAAAAGAACTTCCACTGTGTACAGTAACACACACTGTAATAGCACAAATAAGCTAAAAGCAACAATTTCTCAGTAGTGGACTTACAGGGGATTTTTTTTTAATTACTTTTGAGTAATCTCTGTACCCACTGTAGGGCTTGAACTCACAACCCGAGATCAAGAGTCGGATGCTAAACTGACTGAGCCAGGGGCCCCTACAGATGATTTTTAATATCTTTTTTTTTTTAACTCCAAATGTGTTCATGCTACAGGTACATTTAGATGCAGGGTGAGATCATGGAAATTCGGTTTCAGAAGAAAAAGCAATGGGGCGCTTCAGAACGGGAAGTCAAAGTCCCCCTGCCGAGCCCTGGAGGCATGGATCGGGTCCGCAAGAGCACGGAGAGCGGCAACTTCGCCCGACGACACACTTCACCAACACTTCTGAGCCTGAACCCTGCTCCCTCAGGAAATGCCGCCACCGGGCCAGCCCGGGAGCCAGGGGGCCGCTTACCGGAGCTGGGGCACTCCTGCAGCGCCTTGGCCATCAGCGTGTTCGCGATGTTCTTCAGCCCCGCTCGGTACTCCAGCCTGACGGACTCCAGCCTGAGGAACGGGGCCCACAGAGATGGTCCGGCACCCACGCGCGCAGCCCCAGGACAAGCCCAGCTGCAGTCCCGAAGTTCCCGGGACGCCCCGGGGCTGGGGCTCCCAGCCCGGCCAGGGGGAGCTCTCCCGCCAGAGAAGCGAGGCACTGGTGCCCGCCCCCCCCACCATGAGGGCCCTCGGCGGCCACCGCCACAGCCAAGGCCTAGGAGCCCGACATCACGCAGACGCGAGGAAACACGTGCAGGACGAGGGTCCGGCCGGCATGCCGTCGTCGCTGGGATGGGGAACACCACATCAGCGGTGTCCAGGACCTGCCCATCTTTCTGGGGTCTCCTTTGGGAACCACCAGGCCCCAGCCCCGACATTATGAGCCCTACACAAGCCCTCTCCATGAGCACAGCCGAAGGGCATCCTCGCCTGACCTTCTCTTGGCTCCTTAAAGCCTCGTCTACACATCCCCTCTTCTGTGGGGTCTACCTCCCTGGCCTCATCCAGCCGGCTCCCCCATCGTTAGCTCCTGGCTCCCCTGGGCACCTTCTGCCAGAGCACCCAACTCTCCACAGGCCAGTCTGAGTGTCCAGGCCGAGCGCTCCCAAGGCAGGAACTGAGCCTCCTCACGGCCAGCACCTGCCCCCTTCCCCTGGGCCCAAGCCGGAAACGCTGCAGCGCAGGAGCAACTGTGGCCCGATGGCCCATCGGAGGGCGTGGGGCCGCCGGGACGTACCACAGGCCTGGGTTCTTTGGGTTCTTCAGGCGCGACTTCTCCAGGATGGCCCGAGCTCGGGTCAGCTGCCCAACCTTCTCCTCCAGCCGAGAAAGCAGGAGCCACAGAGGGGTGGAGTGCGGACATTTTTTCAACTACAGACAACAAAGACAAGCAGGAGTGGGCTCGGAGGATGTCAGGGAGGGGTTGTGAGAGCTATGGCCAGCCCCTCGGGCTGGGATGGGTGGTGTGTGTGTGTGGGGTGCGCTTACGTCCACAGAGACCTGCCCATTTCATGCCTGGGTGTGGGGCTTTAAGTGCATTGCCGGGGCGTGTGCATGCGTGCATACGGGGAGTGTACATGGCCGCCCTTACGTTAAGTGTGGTGCGACCCACGCTTCCCTGCATGCGGGGCACAAAGTTTCGCAGAAGGAGAAGCACAGGCCTGAGTGAGGGTCCCAGGTCTCACCCTGCGAGCCACTCTCATGGCTGGGGCCCAAGCAAGTCACTGACCCCGGGCCTCCCATTTCCATACCAGGGGAGACGAATGGTACCCTGGAGCCCGGTGTTCTGTCTGCAAGGGCCAGCTCTGAGGGGCAGCCCAAGACCCAGGCTCACCCCCTGGCCGTAGGCCTCCCGAGCCTTCTCCGGCAGCTCTTCCTGCTCCTCGATCTGCCCCTTCATCATCCACAGCTTGGGGAAGTCCTCGTAGTGCTTCAGAGCCTCCTCACACAGCTCCTGGGCCGCCGTGAGGTTCCCCAGCACCCACTCCAGCTTCACGGACTTCATGAACACCTGCGTGGCAGGCCCGCCGTCAGACGGCCCCCGTCCCCGCACCCACCGCGTGTCTGGACGGCACGCTCGCCTCCCACGCAGGGCCCGGCCAGGCCAGGCGCCCCCCGCCGGGATGACCCTGGCTTTACGCCACGGCTCCCCTCAAACGCCATCGGCCCCGCCGTGCCCCACAGACCTTTGTGAGCGGCTCCCCGTGCCCTGCGTCGCATCTCAAAGTCAAGGGTGAACCATCAAGACTACAGCACCATGGCCTCAGCGGGCACCTCACACTTTCCTGAGGCCACAGGTTTCGGGGACCCCGGGGGCCCTGGGCAGCCCGCTCACCCGGGCCGTAGGTGCACTGCTCCGCGCCTTGGCCAGCAGACGCCGGGCTCGCTCATACTCGTTGTTCTCAGACTCCAGCTTCACGGCGGCCAGCCAGATCTCCTCGCTGTTAGGGTTGGCCTGGAGGGAGAGGGCAGCAGCGTCAGGAGGGACCCGAACACAGGAGCAGGGCTAGGTCACACTTGATCAAGAGCAGCCAGCCTGGGCATGGGCTGGGCCTTGCTCTGTTGCGGGACGCTCTGATCCAACTGTCTCCAGGGCTAACAGAAGACAAGTCGGGTCTGGCCCCAAAAGGATGACCTACCTGAATACAAGCCAGCCCACTTTGCAGGCGCCCAGGCAACAACACTGATAGTGGCAGAGCCGTTTTCCCAGGGGCCTCTCGAAACCACCGGTGTGCATGTGCCACGCCTACCCCTCTCCCAAGCCCGGTGACAAGGCACTGGCCATCGCAGTGCGTCCTGGGGAGCAGGAAGGAAGGATGCCCAGGGATCACGGACGGTGTGGATGGCTCCCACGGGCTAGGACTGGGCCACACGCAGAATCCAGCAGACCCAGGAGTGGGGTCCTCACGGCCTCCAGAAAGCACAGCCACCCACCAGCCACACTTGCCCGACTGCATCACAGACCCGGCAGGCAGCCCCAGGGGGACCAGCAAGGAAAGGGGAGCCACCCGGAGGGGGGTGCTGGGGACAAGCAGCAGCGTCCAGGCAGAAGGCAGGAGAAGCTGTGAGCAGCAATCTCAACACGCAGCTGTCCTCCAAAGGACAGCAGAAAGCCAAAGGCCAGACACAGGCCAGGCCCCTCTCTTGGCCTTTACTCAAGGAAGGACAAATATCATTCTCACGCTCATCAGGGTTGCAACAACAAATGGACATTCACGCTGGACTCAGCAGTTTATAAAAACGCAAACTGTAGGGGCGTCTGGGAGGCTCAGGGGGTTGAAGCCTCTGCCTTCAGCTTAGGTCGTGATCCCAGGGTCCTGGGATCGAGCCCCGCATCGGGCTCTCTGCTCTGCGGGGAGCCTGCTTCCTCCTCTCTCTCTCTGCCTGCCTCTCTGCCTACTTGTGATCTCTCTCTGTCAAATAAATAAATAAAATCTTTTAAAAACAAACAAACGCAAGCTGTGAGCACCGAGCGAGCGTGGAATCGCTGTGTCGCACCCTCCTCACACTGCCAGAACACCGAACAGTAACTCTCCTGGAATGAAAACCTCGAGGACTTCAGTGCGTTGCCAACTGCCGACACCAAGCTCATGCCCTTAGCCGCCACGAGCCCGGCCGGGCACAGCTGTCCGGGCGCAGCTCCACCCGCCCGAGGGGCCCGGCTGCACCCAGGGGCCCGTGGGCAGAGTGTAGGGACCAACAATCGCACTTCCACGCAGGAGAGAGGTTATCACTGTGCTCTTCTGTGGGGGAACGGTGGTCTCTGGTGACTGCTCCACTCACTGGGGACTGCCGCCTGTTGGCCCCGTGTTCTACGTGCTGGGACGTGTAGCCTGTGGTTCCAGTGAGCAGCCATGACCGAGAGGCAGGTCCACCAGCTGGCCGTTCTCCCACTCTTGGGAGCCCTGGGACCCCAGCTGCCTGTAGAGCACCCCGAGTTGGGTGCATTCTGACCATACACATCCCCTCTCTTAGGCCAGGTCCCACTAATGAGCAGGGGGAGGGCTTTGGGTCACGTGCTCTCTGGAGCCCTCAGTCCCCGACAGGCCCTGGGTCGGGGTTCAAGTGCACACTCTCCCTGCGGCCCAGCTGGCGCCCCAACCCACCTGGAAGGCCAGAGCCAGGATGCTCCTCGCCGCGGGTACATCCCCCGCCAGCCACTTGGACTTGGCGCCCATAAGCCACAGCACCTCCGCTTTGGGGCAATGGGCCACAGCCCTCTGCAGCAGCGCCTCCAGGGACTCCCTGGAAGACAGGGGGCCACAGTCACCGCCAGGGCACGCGGGGCGCTCACGGCCTCAGCGGGGGTGCTGAGAAGAGAGTTACCGCTCCAAAGTTCGGCGCTGTCAATGATTCACCGGGTTTTACAGCGGGGAGAGTGTGGGGAAATCTTTTCTCTCCATAAAGGCTCTCAAAGTAACTACTGAAGAGGGTGCCACAAAGCAAGGCATTGTTACAGGGCAAAGCCCGATGGAGGGACTTCTCGGGGGCCCTTTTATGGTCGGGTGTCCTGAGGAGAAGGATGACTTCACGGTCCGGGTGACAGGAGACCTCTTTTCATCTGTAACCGCAGATCCGCCGATAAAGATTATGACCCCGAACCCTCCCTTCGGCGTCCAAAGAAACGGTGTGACCGGAAAGCAGTTCCTTCGGTCACTGCCGAGCGAGACGACGCCAGCCCGGCTACCCGGGGCGAAGCCGCCGGCACTGGTGGCCGCTGGGGCCTCGAGGGCAAGATGACGGACTCGCTCTGTGTGGAGTGAAGCCCGCGGAGGACACCGTGCTTCCCAGACAACACCAGAACCAGGCCCACAGACTGGGAGCGCTCCGCTGCCTCGCGCCATTCCGTTCCGGGAGTCCACCGGATGGGAAGGGTGCCGGGGGCGGCGAGGGAAGTGCCCTGAGCCCAGGACCAAGGGGGGCAGTGCGGGGAGGCACACACCCACAGACCACGGGGCCAGGAGAGGCCCTGCTCGGACCTGGCGCGTCCCAGGTCAACTTGCACAGGGTCAGCATCTCATCTCAACGCATCCCCAGACGAGTCAATTCCCAACCACCCAACCAGATGGTGGGAGTGGGGAGGACACAGGCGCCTCAGCGACACCCCAGGGACAGACACCCTGAGCAGACTGAGATTCGGCAACGCCAGGGGAGGAAAGAAGCGGGGCCTCGGTGGCTTCTCCAGCAGAAGCTTGCAGAAATCAGCGAGGCCTGCCCCCCGCGAGGCACCCGAGCTCAGGGAAGAGCTGCAGAGGGCAGAGGGTGCACACAGCCACAGGGGCCTGGTGCCCCAGAGAGGCACCCCTGAACACCAGGAATTGCAACACCTAATTTAATCGGCAGCTACGGCCAATAAGGCGGACCCAAAGCTTTTTTCAATTAAAGAATACAATTAGAGAAAACTGTCAAGGACCTCCTCAGAGCACAAAACAAGCCCAAACCCCCAGTCAGCACAGCTTTAAATGAAAACCATGCCTGCCTGGGCGCAGACGCCATGCCGCCCACACTGCTGGAGCCGGTGCTGGCGCAGACAAGGGGCTTCGGGCCCCTGCCTTGTCCCAGGCACCCCTTGGCCGCCGGGCACCCGCCAGCTCGGCCGCAGGCACGGCCGTGGAGAGATACCCTCGGAGGCTCAGACTCTCAGCTACACAGCAGTGAGGACCCTATCACAGACGGGGCCACCGAAGGGCCTCCAGGGCCGCAGAAGCCTCCGCCCCTCACCGCAGAGAACCAGATCGCAGAGGGAGGCCCTTGTCCGCCCCTGGGGACGTGAGGGTTATGTTCAGCTCGGCCCCCACCGGGGTCAGAAGCTCCGTGGGCGCGCAGGGGTGGAGGGCCCGCCCGCCCCGGGGCCCCACCGCGTACCTGGTGCCGTGGTTCTTCTCGAAGTACGCAGCCCGCAGCCACACGCTCTTCTTGCTGGGGAACACCTGCAGCGCGTAGGCGTAGATGGCTCGGGCGCACTCCAGCGCGCTGTGGGCCACACACTAGGGCGGAGAGACGGGCGTGAGAGCGGCCGGCCCAGCACAGGCGCCCGAGCAGGAGGCCCGGCGGCATCTGCTCGAAGTCCCAGCATGGGAGGGCCAACGAGAAACCCGGTCCGGGAGAAGGACGCCCGGGACAACGGGCACGGGAACACCCAGGGCCACCAGCCGCCAGCGGGGGAGGCCGGCCGTGTGACCACAGACCACACACACGGGCTCCTGCACCCAAACGAGGTGTAGCACAGCGCTCCATGACACAAGATATGCTCCTTAGCAACTTGTAAAACGCGGGCGATCACACAGACGAGAGCAAGCGCCCACGTACAGGAGCGTGAGTGGCCGCGGGTTCCGGCTGCTCGCATAGCCCTCTGGAGCCCCCGAGCCACACACGGCCGGGGGCTGGAAAGGCAACTCTGAGGGGAGGTGTCCTTTTTTTTTTTAAGATTTTGTTTATCTATTTGGGAGACAGAGCAAATGAGTGGGGTGCTGGGACTGAGGGTGTGGGGGAAGCAGGCTCGCCCCTGAGCAGGGAGCCCGATGTAGGACTTGGATCCCAGGACCCTGGGATCAGGACCTGAGCCGAAGGCAGATGTCTGACTGAGCCCCCCAGGCGCCCCAGGACACGTGTATTTTAACACAATAAAAAATGCAGCACAGGGGCGCCTGGGGGGCTCAGTGGGTTAAGCATCTGCCTTCGGCTCGGGTCCTAATCGTGAGCCCCACCTCGGGCTGCCTGGCTCAGTGGGGGCCTGCTTCTCCCTCTCCCACTTCCCCTGCTTGTGTTCCCTGTCTCGCTGTGGCACTGTCAAATAAGTAAACAAAATCTTTAAAAAAAAAAAAAAAAACGCAGCTTAAAAAAGAACGAACCCATGCACTCAAACAGACCTACCATAAACACGTGTCACTCAAGAATGACTTTATTCCCTGGTAAGCATCAAGCAACACACGAACCGGGCGCTATCTGTGGTGATCACGTCTCTAGATGGTCACAACCCAGGGACACCGCTGGGACAGCTGACAGCTGGGGTCGCGGAGCCTCACACAGGAGACAGGCCGGCACGCGGCTCTCCCACGCGGTGCACACGCAGGAAGCACTCTCGTACCGAAAGGGGTTTTGTATCTTGAGGTAAGCGAAAAGCCACTAGGAAGCACGTCAGAAACAGAGTTTTGCAACAGTGATCATCAGCATGGCAGACGGACCCAGACAGGCAGCCCCTGAGGCCGCCACCCAGATGGACAGCCGCGTCCTCGCCGAGAGCCGCAAGCAGGCCTCCTGCTGCTCAAAGACCGCCAGCGTGGAAATGGGTGTGGAGGACTCCAAGAGCAGGGACACAGCTAAGACCTCCTTGTTCAGACCGGGTTGCTCCTTGGCCACATGGCCTCAATCTGACTCAGCCGCCACAGAAACCAGGAAGGGCCCTGTCTCGGGCATTGTCCTGACCAGCAGCGCCTGGAAAAGTGAGGGTTAGACCCCACACAGACCGGTCTATACCCCTCCCTGTGGCTTCTGACCAAGATCCTGAGGGCAGTTAGCCCAGCCGCCAGGATCACGTGACAACCTGCCCAGGGTCTTGGGTGTGGGTGACCTGGGCCAGTCCCCGAGGGGGGGAGTACCAGGAAAACGCTCGGAGCTTCAAACAGAGACTCCACGCTCCCTCCGGAAGCCCGCGGCCCTGTGACAGCTGTGCTCGCTCCGGGACACAAGCAAGAGCCAACAAAGAGAACTCTGCAGCGGCTCGGGGCTTCTGCTCTCACAGTCCGTCACCCGCAGGGCGACGCCCCCCACCCCGGACTCCCCGGGCCTCTGATGCTGTCAAGGACGACACGGAAAATAAAAGGAAGTGGAGCGTTTAACGCCACACGCAGGATAAAGGGGAGCTCAACCACCAGGGACTGGGGCTCTCTTGGGCCATTCAGGGTGTTCCTCCAACGCACAGACTGAACGCGTGTGTTACGGGATTCTTTCTACTTTGCGTCTTGACTGTTCCATCGTGAGAAGCATTTAAAAATCGTCGTTGGCCTGCGTCCTGCACTCCGCTAAAGAACCAAGAGTGTATTCACTGTGCACAAGGCCGTACGTCAGTCATAGGCCCCAGAAAAGGACGTCGCGGCCGGCCCCTGTGCTCGGGGTCAAGGCACGCACAGCCTCCGAGAGGCGGTTAGGTGAGCTCCACACAGGGGAGGCCTGCAGGCGGGGCAAAGCCGCAGAACGGAGCCGGGATCCTTAGTCTCTGCTAACGTAAGGGAGCAAATACCCAGTGAACCAGAACAGAGGAAAGCTCCTCCTGACTGTAGAATTCCAACGGATAAACACTAACGCTACGTGGAAGACACACTCCTTAGAAAAGCACCGCTTGGCAAATACCACAGTAGTAACTAATACAGGACGAAAACCTCATTAACGGACCTACAAACTAGCAGGTCAAAGTTCGACAAGAAACAGGAAGTTCAGTCTCAGAGTGCCTCCCCACAAAGCACCTATTACCAAGACAAGAAGAGCAACCTTCCAGGGCGAAATCGGACAGACGCCGCTGGAGCTGGCTGGCGCTGAAGGGCACCGAACCTTCCAACACGGCCAGGAGGACCCAACGTCCTGCCGAGATGCAAGCCTCAACCCCACAGTGCGGAAACGTCACAGAGACCTGAATCAGGGGCACTCCACGGCGTCACTGGCCTGTCCCGACAATAGCCAGTCTCATGAGAAACAAAGGCAGACCAGAGCCCCCTGCAGGTATCGGGCCCTGGAGTCCTGACGGCGTCTCCCCGGGCAGCTACCATGCCACAGCACAGCGGGGCCTTTCCTTCTGACATTTGGAGAAGGTCTGCAAACTACTTAACTGTACGATACCCACATGATTTCGATTCTGCCGGTTGTGCTGAGACTGTGTGAGAAAACATCCTCTAGCACACACTGAAGGACTGAGAGGAAAGGGGCCACGGCCTCTGCAGCACGCTCTCACATCCTCGGGAGATGTGGGCTGGAGAAGGCAGACACGGCAAAGTGGTCCGATGTGGGGGAGTCTGCGTGAAGGGCACGTAAGAATTCTTTGTACAGTTTCGTGACTTCCCTGTACGTCTAAAATTATTTCAAAGTAACAGGGTAAAAAATAAGGAGGGCCGCAATTAAGGCACGAAGTACCTAAAATGTCTATTGATTTTGACCCCATGCTCTCTTCTCTGGAAGCCTATTCTAAGGAAAGAACCTCAAAGCAGGCAAGAGTTCCACATGCCAACTGTTCTCCGAACCGCAGTCTACAGCAGAAGCCACGGCGCAGGGGACGGGAGACAGCGGTGAGCGCTCTGCGGGCTCCCGCTCCACACCAGCTCTAGGCTCGCGGCACAGCGTCTGCCCGCCCAGACCGCTGCACGTCGGAGGTGTGTGAAGAGCAGCTCGCAGGCAGAGCCGGGTGAAGAGAAAACTCGATTCCTGCAGCCGCAGCTACACTCAAACGTCAGCAGCTCAGAAATACTCTCGGCGGCCCGGCGCCCCGCACGCGGCCCCGGCTGGGAGCCAGACTCACGCTGTCAGCATCTTCCATCCACGTGTGCTTCCGGTCTTCCTCCTCGATCCCGATGCCAATCACGGCGCGCATGACGGCCTGGCAGGTGGCCACACTCCCAGCCTTGTCACACTCCTCGGCATCCTGAAAGAGGGACACAGAGCTGTAGCCCAGAGCCGCAGGTGCCCGACTAGGACTAGGGGGTGTGCTAGTCCTGCGGGCTGAGGACCCAGAGGGCCTCCGCAGTGTGGGCGGGCAGGTGCGCACAAGGCTCCGATGCCTGCCGGACCCTGCCACAGCCCAGCCACGCGGGTCTGCTCGGTCACCGCGTACCCGCCCCCGCCACCCAGCAGATAAGCGCCAGACAAATAGTGAGGACTTGCCAAAGCTCCTCTATCTGCTCAACAAACATTACGTGAGCACCTACTGTGTATGAAGTACCGTAGCGGATGGCTCAGGGGCTGGCAGGTTCTTACAAAGAAAAGAAACTTCCCAAGGAAGAGGAATCAAGACGGGCTTACTAACATTTGTGTCTGCTGGTCTGAACTCAGGATTCAAAAGGGACAAAAGAAAGAAACGGTCTAACCAGAACAGACGGGGGTGTGTGGGGGAGAGCCTGGCACACAGAAGGTAAGAGAGAAACCCAGAGGGACCCACCACGAGGGCATCCCATCAGGCAGGCGGGCGGATGGCCCCAGGACTGGACTTTGGGAAGCAGGTCTCAGGACGTGCAGACAGCACAGCCGTGGGTCTACGGCTGAGACGCAGAAATGTCACTGAAGCCTCTTGTACATCAGCCAGGGAAGGACCAAAATGCAATTGGGCAAAGGACATGAAACACACAGTTCTCCAGAAAACAAAACTATAAGTGACTTTTAAGCATGAGAAAAGAAACTGTTCTTATTTTTCTTTTTTTTTTTAGATTTTATTTATTTATTTGATAGAAATCACAAGAAGGCAGAGAGACAGGCAGAGAGAGAGGGGGAAGCCACCTAGGCACCCCTCTTATTTTTCTTTTTTTAAAAGATTATTTATTTATTTATTTAGTTGACAGAGAGAGATCACAAGTAGGCAGAGGCAGGCCGAGAGAGAGGAGGAAGCAGGCTCCCCGCTGAGCAGAGAGCCCGATGCGGGGCTCCATCCCAGGACCCTGAGATCATGACCTGAGCCGAAGGCAGAGGCTTAACCCACTGAGCCACCCAGGCACCCCTCTCTTATTTTTCTTAAGTACCATTTTATACACATCACATCAGCAACACAAAAACGCATGCCAACACATGTGTATGGCTGAGGTGGGGACACAGACACTCGCACACGGCTGAGGAGTGCACGTGGACAGCCCCCAGAGGGCAATTTCATGTTCGCCATCAAAGTAAGAAGTACGGGGCGCCCAGGCAGCTCAGCGGGTTAAGCCTCTGCCTTCGGCTCAGGTCATGGTCTCAGGGTCCTGGGATTGAGCCCCGCATCGGGCTCTCTGCTCGGCAGGGAGCCTGCTTCCCCCTCTCCCTCTGCCTACTTGTGATCTCTCTCACTCTGTCAAATGAATAAATAAAATCGTCAAAAAAAAAAAAAAAAAACTACATACATTGACCTAGCAATGCCACTTTAAGGAATTCCTCTTAAAAATATGTTTCCATATGAGCAAAACGGCCTCCACAGCGGGACACTTCCATGGCACTCTTTGCAGCAGGAAAGGGTAGAAACCACCTTCTACCTCCTGACAAGAGATTTACGATACATGGTCAGGGACACGGTGCAGGAGACATGCTGGACGCGCTGACCCAGAGGTGACCGTGGTCAGACCTCCATGTGAAAGGGGCCACAGAAACCCCACCTGGAGGTCCCTGGGGCCCTACGGCCTCAAGCAGAGAGCAGAGCCAGCGGCAAAGACCTGAGGAGAAGGCATGGGCAGGCCAGTAGTGAGCAAGACAGCCTCGTGGCACGTTAGTGGGGTGATGGCCCCGAGCCCCGACCCCAGGCCCGCAGGCCACAGCAAGAGCTCTGGGTTCTACTGCAGCGGCAGGAAGGCACCCAGCGACTTTTTAAACTGGGGAATGAGTCACATGATCAATCTTCTTTTAAAAGGACCGCCCCAGGGGCGCCTGGGTGACTCAGCTGGTTGGGGGACTGCCTTCGGCTCGGTCCCGACCCCGAGGTCCTGGGATCGAGTCCGGCCCTGAGCTCCCTGCTCAGCGGGGGCTCTGCCTGCACCCCGGCCCCGCTTCTTGTATGCTGGTGTCCTCTCTCCCTCCCAAACAAATAAGATCTTCGGAGAAAATTAAAAAATGAAAGGACGGCCCTGAATGTGGTGTGCAGCATCAGCAGGGATGGGCCTCGGGAGTCACCGCCACGTCCAGAGGAGGCTGTGCCTGGCCGAGGACGGCCGCAGCAGGTGACAAGCAGCACCCGGGCCAGGGACGGACGGGAAGGCCCACACAAACTGCTCACCACGGTGACCTCGGCCGGGACTGGCAGAGTTTGTGGGCGAAGAAGGTGATGCATCCCAGACACCCCAGGCTGCGGTATCGCCCCATGTTCTGGGGGGACGCAGGGCAGCAGGGGAGTGATCCAGAACACGGGGAGCGCCCAGAGCACAGTCCACATGTGGGGGTTCCTGGCGTGGAAGTCGTGTTCCTGACAATGCGGGAAGATGAGATCACCACAGAAGCAAGCACAGAAAAGTCTCAAAAGGGGGCTGAGGGCCAAACTACCAGGAGATTTAGGTTACGAGAAGAGGAGGAGAAGAGCAGAGGAGGCAGGAGGAGAGGCACCTCTAGACAAAAGGAAGACACACAGACACGGCTCGCGGGCGCAGGCGGGCTGGACCGCACCTGCCGGGAAGGCTCCTGTCCGCAGCAGGGCGCTGGGCCTGGGCTGGGCTCCACACACAACGGGCAACGGACGTACGGAGGCAAGGGGTAATGCATTCAGCAGAGTCCGGCACACCATGGTGCCCGGTCAACGGGGACTCGCTCGGGACCTGAAACACTGGAGAGCCACGTACTCGGCAGGACAGCACGCACTGAAGGAAGTATTGACCTTAAACCGACTGAAGAAAAACCATCCTACGTTCAGACAGACCCTTTTCATCACGTCTCAGTAGAAGCAAGTAGAAGCAAAACATGAAATCTGAAGAAAGTTTAAAAAAATTCCAGCTCATGCTGCTGCTTACTGCACTGGCGGTGTCCTAACAAAGGGTTTGTAGGAGGCTGGTCTGAAAGCCAGCTGGGGGGTGGGGGGGGACACGACACAGCCACGGTCACCTCTTGCAATCGTCCGTCCTGACCACACGGAAACACAGATGGCAGAAGAAATGGACGTGCTGTGGCCAAGCAAACCCACCCCTGAAAGGGGGCTAGGACCGGGACCTGACAGGTGGGCAACTCTGGGAACACAGGACTCTCAGCTCTACCCTGTGCAACACAGTTCCCGGGGCTCAAGGGAGACCGAGAAGGCCTCAGAGAGCTGGAGCGGCACGCCCTGGCAGGGGCACCATCAGCCTCCAAAAGCCCTCCGAGGACCGGAGACTCTGCTGACCCAGCGGGAACTCCCTGCTCCTGAGACAACCACCGCCCCAGACAGGATCATGAAATGGGGGTCGCTGAGACACTGGACGTGGGTAGCAAAGGGGTGTGAGGGCTGAGACCCAGGAACAGACCAGAGGAGCCCTGTTGCTCCAGCACACAGCCCGGAGACCGTCCGGGCCACGGTGCAGGGAGGGGAACCCAGGCAGCGCCGGTGGAGGAGGCAGAGCCCAGCCCCAGAAGCTCAAGGAGCAACCGGTACCCAGGACCAAGCACCAGAGAGGAGAACGCTGGCGCGGGGCTCTGCAGAGGGCCAACCGGGAGTGTTCACGGAGCACCAACACAGCCCGCGTGTTTGCAAAGAACCCCAGAGGGTCAGCGCAACCCTCGGAGATCACACGGAACCAGGAACAGTGCCTGTTTCCACCGGCCAGACCGGAAACCCCCAGGAGGAACAGGTCACTGGGCAGAACGCACAGAGAGTGCACAGACCTCCGACGATCCCTGACTGTCCCCAACCCACTACTGCTGGGGCTCAAACCAGCAGAGCTCCCAAGCAAAAGCCAAAGGGTCAAAGGTGCAGAAACACAGCTGCTCTCCAACAGAGGAGTCTAGGGCATTTACAGGGTGCCAAGATGCCTAGCACCCAACAAGGGAAAATTCACCATGTCTGGCAACAAATCAAAGATCACCAGTCACGCAATGCAACTTGGATGAAAGGAAATGTATCCAACAGAATCAGTCCCAGCCTGACAGAGGCGTCAAGAGTTCAGAGACGAGGGCACTAAAACAGCTGAGATCACTGCATTCCATGTGCTCAAAACATCAAGCAGAAGCAGCAAAAACATCTAACATTTCATGTTAAAAATGAGAAACAGGTTTTTTAAAGGATTTGTTATTTTTAGAAAGAGAGAACATGAGTGAGAGAGCCCAAGTGGGAGGAGGGGCAAAGGGAGCGAGAAAATCAAGCAGACTCCGCGCTGAGCACGGAGCCCGAGGTGGGGCTTGATCCCAGGACCCGGAGATCATAACCTGAGCTGAAACCAAGAGCTGGACACTCAGCTGACTGAGCCACCCAGGCGCCCTGTGAGAGACATTTTTAAAAGACCAAAATTAAATTCCTAAAAATGAAAAAGACAAGATCTGAGGTGGAAACCCCCCTAGACAAGACGAACAGCAGCTCACACTTTGAGAACAAACCCACAGAAGATCCAAAATAAAATGGTGAGGAAAAAGAATTAGTCTTTAAAACATGACCAGAGCATCAATGAGCTACAGAACCAACACGATATTCAACTGGAGAACCTAGATACTTCCTCCTAAGATCAGGAAGGAGACAAAGATGTTGGCTGTCCCCACCTGAGATCAACACTTCACCAGAGGTTCTAACCCAAGACAATTAGACAAGAAAACAAAAAGGCATTCAGAATCGTGGGGGTGGGGGCGGGGGGGTTCGCAGGCAGGAAGAAGTGAGATTATATAGGCAGATGGCATGATCTCGTATATAGAAAATCCTAGAGAATCCACGAAATCTATTATGATTTAAATTTCATCAAGGTTATAGAATATAAGCTCAATATTTAGAAAATGACTGTATTTCCATACACCAACAATGAACTACCTAAAAATGATATTAAAATTCCACTTACAGGGGCGCCTGGGTGGCTTAGTGGGTTAAGCCTCTGCCTTCGGCTCGGGTCGTGATCCCGGGGTCCTGGGATCAAGCCCCGCATGGGCTCTCTGCTCAGCAGGGAGCCTGCTCCCCCCCCCCCTCTGCCTGCCTCTCTGCCTACTTGTGATCTCTCTCTGTCAAATAAATAAATTAAATCTTAACAAAAAAAGATTTTATTTAGGGGCGCCTGGGTGGCTCAGTGGGTCAAGCCTCTGCCTTCGGCTCAGGTTATGATCTCGGGGTCCTGGGATCGAGTCCCGCATCGGGCGCTCTGCTCAGCAGGGAGCCTGCTTCCCTCTCTCTCTCTGCCTGCCTCTCCATCTACTTGTGATTTCTCTCTGTCAAATAAATAAATAAATAAAATCTTTAAAAAAAAAAAAAAAGATTTTATTTATTTATTTGACAAAAAGGAACATAAGCAGGGCGAGCGGCAGGCAGAGGGAGAAGCAGGCTCCCCGCTGAGCAGGGAGCCTGACGCGGCGCTCAATTCCAGGACCCTGAGATCATGACCTGAGCCAAAGGCAGATGCTTCACCGACTGAGCCACCCAGGCGCCCCAAAGATGAGGGAGTTCTTCTGGGAAATAACAGAGAAGAGAAGACAGCAGAGGTGTACCTCTGAAGTACTCCAAAAAAAGGAATGTCAACCTAAATTCTATACCCAGGGAAAATATCTTTCAAAAACAAAGATGACTTCGTAAGAGCTGGAAGAATCTACCATGGGACCTGAAGGGCAAGAAGCACCAGTCTCAGCAGAAGAAAGAAGGCACTGGCTGGACAGGTGGGTCTGCACAAAGGGAGGAGGCATCAAAACCATAACCACGCGTAACCACATGTAACCACGGGTAACCACGTGTAACCACGTGGCTAAAAACACCAAACAAATCAAGGGGCTGAATCTCAATGATTAAATTTTAGAGGAACATGCAAGGCCTTGCATTCAGGATAAAAAAAAAAATTGCCCTAAACACAGAAAGGGGCCAAGTGGCTTAATACCCATGAGAGAAAGAGGAAAGAGTAGGGTCTCTGATCCAAAGGGACCCCAGGAATACAGTAGCACCACTTGAGGCCCTCCTGCCCACAATGGGAACAGTTCGGCTTGGGGGCTGTTCCAAGAATGGTAATCCGATGTGTGGCGGGGGCGCAGGAGGCCTGAGACCATCTTCCCAGGGCCAAGGGGCAGTAGGTGAAGCAAGGAGCCTTGCTCTGTAGGGCCCTTCATGGCGGAAGGGAGCAGATCACTGTGAAGAAAAGCACTTTGCCCTCGGCTGACTATACTTCAGGCAGGGCCCCCCCAGGATATGGGGGGCCCAGGCCCAGAGAGCTCACATGGTGCAAGTGGAAGGTAGGAGAGGTCACCTGTCCTGGAGGCTGGATCAGAAGATCTTCCGACACTGCACTAGCCACCGGCCTATCATTCTCCTGACATTGTATTATTTCTACTTGCAAAGTGGTACTACTCCCCAGTGCCCAAACACAGAAAATTCTTTAGAGCATCCAACCCCAAGATGTAATCAAAGTGCCAACTCTACCAAAACCCAAGTCATGATCACATAAGGAAAAGCCACACATGCCTGCTTCCCCAGCATGCAAATCCTCAGGTACTATCCAGCAGCCCCTCCCCTAGGAGAGACCCCAACGTGCATTTTCAAAGCAGACACCAGGACACCTGCTCGCAGTGGGGACCCCCACCTGCTGACCTCACCTGGATCCACTGCTCACGGTTGATCTCCACGCCGTTGGCCCGCAGAGAGGTGATGGCTCGGTCAATGATCTTCTCTACCATCTGCGTGTTCCCGTTGGCTTCCTCCAGCTTGGCGGCCGTGATCCAGATGTGGCGGTCTGTAGGGATGTTCTCACGGGCCTTATTCAAGACCTTGCGGGCGTTCTCATAGGTCTCTAGCCTTGCCAGAGCGAGCCAGAGCTGTGTGGAGGGAACACCAGCAAATGAGAGGACAGTACTCAGCACAACCGCCAGGTCAAATGGTGAGCCGACCACTGGCCCACAGCACGTCCACAAAATCCTTCCTTCCTTCCCTCTCTTTTAGATCTTACTTACTTGAGAGCAGCAAGAAAGAAAGTGGGGCGGGAGGGGCAGAAGGAGAAGGGAAAAACCTCAAGCAGACTCCACGCCGAGCACAGAGCCCAACGTGGGGCTCGATCTCGTGACCCCGAAATCATGACCTGAGCTGAAACCAAGAGTCGGACGGTTATCCGACTGAACCACCCGGGTGCCCCTTTCTAACAGCTCTCGTGGATCCTTTAAACAGAACCCACAAATGCGTACCACATTTTCACTGCTCTGGTAACTGTTCGTTATGTTTCTGACTTAGTGACTCTGGTGAACACGGGACATTGACAGATTCTCAGTCACACGTTTCAGACACCAGTTGGTTACCCGTACACAGCACGGCAGACCCCCTCCAGGTGCTGGACGGAGCAGAAGCAGGACGCGACTGCTGACTTCACAAAGGACACACGGGTGTTCAGCTTTCTGGGGTTGAACTCCCTAGCTGTTGATTCTGCAACATCTCATCACCAAAAACGTGTATGGGCTCTATTCACTTTTACATAAATAAAGATTAATTTTGCTTGGAGAATTTCACAATACCTCTGAGGATAATTAAGGACATAATGGATATCATAAAACCAACTCTAAAAATCACTGCACAGAATGTCGTGAACCTGAATGTTTGAAACTAAAGAAATCCAACCAGGGGTGCCTTGGTGGCTCAGTGGGTTAAGCCTCTGCCCTCGGCTCAGGTCACTATCTCAGGGTCCTGGGATCGAGCCCCCCATCGGGCTCTCTGCTCGGCGGGGAGCCTGCTCCCTCGCCCCGCCCTCTGTCTGCCTCTCTACCTACTTGTGGTGTCTCTCCCTCTCTCTGTCAAATAAATAAATAAAATCTCTCTCTTTTTTTAAAAAAGATTTTATTTATCTGACAGAGATCACAAGTAGGCAGAGAGGCAGGCAGAGAGAGAGAGGAGGAAGCAGGCTCCCCGCTGAGCAGAGAGCCCGATGCGGGACTCGATCCCAGGACTCTGGGACCATGACCTGAGCCTAAGGCAGAGGCTTTAACCCACTGAGCCACCCAGGAGCCCCAAATAAATAAAATCTTAAAAATAAATAAATAAAATTTAAAAATTAAAAAAAAGAAAAGAAAAGAAAAAAAAGAAAGAAATCCAATCAGCTTTGAGGCAACGAGCCAAGCTCACGCTGGCCTGAGAGAAAGCTCGATCGGGTTTCCTGTTCACCTCCACTGTTCAGGTCCCACTTACAAACTCTGAGCTGATGTGGGACTGGCCCCTGAAAAAGACTGCCCCGCACAGAGAGCTCTGGAGTGGCCCGAGAGAGGCTAAGCTTCCATTCTGCACGTCCACCAGAAGCGCGACGGGCCAAAGCCAGCCGGTCACTGTGCTGGGCGGCTGTGTTTCACGGTGGCCTCCTGGGACTTCCCGCTGCCTCACGGGACCAGAAATCACAGTTCAGTGCTCCGCTGATGCCACTGTGGACGCCGCACTCGGACTCGGGCAGGGCCCGCAGACTCACCTCCACGCTGGTGGGGCAGCACTCCACGGCGCGGCTGAGCATGATTCTAGCATCTTCGGGCTCCTCGAGCTCAACGGCCGCCTTCCACAAGCGGACGGAGTTTGGAACATGTTCAAGGGCTGGGAAAGGTCCGACAAGAAAACAGGTCACAGAAAAGCAGAAGCAGACGCAGGACACTCATGTCCCCGAGGACACTCCGGCCAGCAGGGTCAGAAGACCCCTTCCTTCGCACCGGGCCAGGTTGTCCGCCTGCCCTTCATACGGGTCCCCTCACATGTGAGGCAGACACAACCAAGACCAAGGCGGAACACCCTGAATCGTAACCGAGGCGGAGGCACAGCAGACGACAGGAGGTGACACAGGGGCTGTGCAATGTCTCTGCTCCCACTCAGGCTTGAAACTCAACGTCACAAAACAAAGCCACGCAACCACAAGAAGGCAACCCCCTTCACGTGAAGGGCCAGGCAGGTTGTGTGTGAGTGTGTAGAAATCACAGGAAAAGAAAACAGAAGTGGCCCTGGGATATGCATCTCTGCAGGGTGGCGTGCATCGGAGGGCTGGCTGGGCACCAGCTCCTTCACGGCCCCCGAGGCGCACTGTGGGGTGACATCATGCTGACGGCAGCCAAGCCTCACGGTTTGGCTCTGCGGCAGGTGGACTCCCTTGGTGGCCCAGAGGCACAGAATGTCGTGAACCTGAATGTTTGAAACTAAAGAAATCCAACCAGGGGTGCCTTGGTGGCTCAGTGGGTTAAGACTCTGCCCTCGGCTCAGGTCATCAGGGAAGGGGGACAGACACCCAGAAAAGCTACCACTTTCTGCAGTCCAGAAACTTCCAAACCTTGGTTTAAGCAACAGAGCCCTTTCTTCACACACAATTCACCAAAAAGCCCCGAAAAGGCAGATAAACACAGAGCTCTGCAACGTGAGCATTAGGGGAGAGCGAGGCCAGGCCCCCTAGTGAGCCCCTGGCGGGGGTGGGCGGACAGAGACCAGCACAGCTTGGGTCACCATCAGGAAGCCAGAGCACCTCTAAGGCAGACCCCAAAGGGCTCCTGTTTCTCATCAACGCAAGGGCGAAGCATGTGGAAAACAGACCGAAGATTTAATAACGCAGAGCCTGTAGATCCACAAAGTTTCTCGCATGAAATAAGGGACAGAACAGGGCCTCTGAGGACACCTGATGAAGCCAGGATGTGATACGCCAAGCCTCCCTCTCCGGCCCCAGCAGCTGCCGGGCCTCAGGGCACACGTGCCCCCCCCCCCCCCCGCGCCATGGGGCTGTGCACACGGAGCAGGATCACAAGGGCCACTCAGGGTTCATGGAATCCTCCCAAGGGTGACCCGATGATGCCGCTGAGCTCTCTGCTGGGCCAAGTCCCTGCCCAGAGAATTATTCCCTAGTCAGTCCCCGGACTAGGCTGATATCCCGGACCCATTCCACCTGGAGGGGCAGGGCCCAGCTCTTCCTGGGTTGGCGCCTTCCCTGCCTACAGACCTTAGCCAGCACCACACCCCCATCATGTGTTCAAGAAACTTTCCTCACACAGAAGATGTGCAGCAAAGGGTTCCGGCCATTGGAGGGCCTGGCCTTACACAGCCCCATCATTTGGAGCCAAGGCCTAGCAGAACAGTAGGACAGCACTGAGCAGTCAGAACACCGCGGGGAGAAACACCCTGAAGCAACGGGCCTCGACCTTACAGGACGCCAAAACAAAACCCTACCGTGCTGGCTCACACAGGTCGGGGAAAAAGCAGCGACACCCAAGCGCTCCCCAGGCCACACAGCAGAACCCGGTGGGAGCGCTGGTTCCCGCCTCAACACCTGGGAGCTCTGCTGTCAGGAGGCCTCCTCCCAAGGGAAGATTCGCCCCCACGGCGCAGAGCCCCGGCGGTGCCACACTGAACGCAGAGGCAGGCGCCCACCTCTCCGTCTTCTGACGCCGGTGCACCGGCCCTGGCTGGAGAGCGGGGCCTGGACTCTCTGGACTCTCGGGCCACTCCAGCCCAGAGAGGCCCAAGCACTGGCTCCAGATTCCCACTCCTGAGGGTCAGTTCACACAGTGCAGCAGCCCATGAAAGCAAGAGCACCGAGGACAGAGCCCGTGCAGGAACAACAGTCTGAGCCCCCGGTCCACGGACAGAACCCTGATCAGGTCGGGGCTAGCAGAAGGTGCTAACCGCCGGCCCAGGAACGGCCAGAGAAACGAGGGCTCAGGACTGCCCATGTCCTCTGCTTCTGCAGACGCACGTTCCCGACTCCGCCTCTAGCTTCCTTCTCCCCGAACACGGGGTTATCAATGGAAGTGAACTCCGGAGTTCAGCCTCCAGGGTACAGAACGTGCCCGTGGGACTGAACTCACAGAGTCACTAACTTCACCCGGAGATGGGTATGACACCGAGGAACCTGTGTCTCCACTTTTCCGGAAACCGTGGGAACTCCTGTGCCGGCGACCCATCGGCAATCCCGGCACTGAAGGTACAGCCCGGTGCTGCCGGCAGACCCAGCGCCGACCCAGCTCGTGCCCAGCGCCGACCCAGGGTCTTTCGGGAGGCAGCTACCATGTTGCAAGGCTACCTGGACAGGCTCCACGCACTGGTGCGGAAGGGGCAGCCCAGATGGGAAGGACCAGTCTGAACCAGATCTACCGGCCAGCAGAGGCGGGGCTCAGCCACGACTTCCAGCTCCCCCCGCCCGCCCCGGCAGAGGACACTCAGGTGCTGTGTGCTCACGGTGACCCAACACCGACAGCTGCTGGAGGCTGCTGTGCTTTGCACACCACAATACGGGGTCTGGAGGTAAAATAACCTCCCTTTTAGAGGACTGTATTAATTACAGAGTAACACAGAGCTCCGTGCCTTATTGTGGTGAGGTGAACTGACAGGAAGCAGCCAACGGCCCAGCCACAGGCCCATGTGTGCCATTACAGGTAAGGACACCGCAGCTCAGAGGTCAGGTTCCTGCGAGGTCAGGTTTCCTGCTCAAGGTCACTCGGCCTCTTCAGGTGTCAAACCAGCATCCCAAGCTCACGTTCTCCCAACAAAGGACTAAGATGTCAGCAGCATCCAACTGAGACCTGGAGCTCACATGCCAGCGACTAAGGGCTGGCAGGGCGTCCTAAGTCACTGCTGGAAGTAGCTGTTTTCACCAAGAACTAAGTGAAGCACTAAATGAGGCAGCACCTGGCTTTGCCCCAGGCACCTGAAAAAAGAATGCTGTCTCTGGAAGTACTCTAAGGACAGGGGCAGGGACAGAGGCTGGCTTGGGGACTCAGGGTTCTTTCTACCTCAGCACGGCTCTCTGAAGGAAACAGAGCCAGGACAGCCACTGCCCCAGAGATCTGGGACGTCCTGGAAAAGTCATCACTCAACACTGCCCGCAGCCCCCCTCCGAGCCCACTCCCCCTCCAAATGTGAAGCCAGCTGGAAACGGACCCAGGTAATCTGGTGGTGGAAAAGGCGTGGCCCCAAAGACATTCCGACCCTTCATCATGAGACCGTGGCAGGCGAGGCTCAGGAGAGCTTTCCTAAATAAATAATGCTAATTACCCAGAATTTAATGTGTTTGTCATTAAAGAACTATTTTTCTGACTGAAAAAAGAGAAGTTGACTTCGTTTCTTTTTAAGATTTTATTAATTTATCTACTCGAGAGAGAGAGAAGGAGGGAAGAGAAGAAACAAACAGAGGGGGAAAGAGAGGGAGAACGAATCTGAGGCAGACTCCCCACGCAAGGCAGGGCTGGACCCCACGATCACGAGATCATGACCTGAGTCAAAACCAGAAGTTGGATGCCCAACTGACTGAGCCATCCAGGTGCCCCAATATAAGATGATTTCTATGAACCAAGACAGTGCTAACTTTCTGTTCCTGGCCGCATTTTAAGAGACTGGCTCTGAGTATTTAATGGGTCATAGGGCTGCAATCAGGAAACCAGACCCAGGAGAGAAACACACGCTTGAACGAATGCTCACAAGCACACACGGTCAGGGTCACACGCAAGGGGGACTCCGCCTGGCCTCTGTCCAACAAAGAAACCGCGTGTGATCACACGCGCATGGCCAGATGTCACACCCCTCTAACGTTTTACTCAAACACACAACTTACAAACGAGAGCTGGAACCCTCACTGGAAACTGCCCCCAACCCCACATGATGTACCTGATCTGACCCACACCCCAAGTTCAAGCAGAATACGCCATCTGCACAGGTTTCCTCCTCATCAACCCTCTCCCCATCTGCTCTAGAGCGAACTCGAGAGCACCATCTACTATACAGTCCTGGGGACTACATGTCTGGGGACCATAGCCCCAGAGGCACCTGCTGCTGACGCCATCCCCACGGAGGCTCACCTTTCCGAAGAACCCGCTTCTTGGCACGAATGTCCGTTTCCAGCTCTGCTGCTCTGATGTAGATCCTAACAGACTGTGGGAGGTGACGGACAGCTTGGGCCACCACAGCTTTGGCTGTGTCCCCAGGCTGCAACCTGGCTGCTTCCAGCCAGACATCTTCACTCTGTGGGGCAAAACAACGGAACAGGAAGTGGAGGCGCAGGCTGGAGGCTGAGAGCGAGCCTCAGGGACGGGGCGGGCTCGTCGGACCATGGTTCCAGGGTTACAATCACACCGAAGCCCGCCAGCTTGGCCTCGCGTACACCTGCACCAGAGACCCCGGTAATGTCGCTACCTGGCACGGCGGCTACAGCTCCTCTGTGTCCCCAAGTCGTGGAGACACACAACAGCACCATGGGAGAAGCACACAGACTGTGCTTCAGGGTGACAGGTCAACCAATGACAAAACGGAAACCTATCAGCACACGGCTGTGGGAAGTCCTCACTGAGGACTGGGTGTCCTGGCCTAAGTATTGGGAGAGGGTATCTTCCACTGCCAAGGGCACCCCAGGCTGCACAGCAGAGAGGGGCCTTTAGAGGTTATCAGAGCACTTTTCAAAGCTTGTTTAGTCACTCTACCTCCCAAAAAAGTGCTGGAATAGTCTCCTAAGACTTACATTAATCTTCATGTTTCTTACATTAGGTGGGCCAGAAAAGCTGACCAATTCAGCCTTCTTGTTAAGGTTATCCTGGCATTAAACTCACCGTAGGTGGGCCTTCACTCTAAGTGAAAGTCAGCAGGAAAAGCCTTTCCCCACTTTTCCCCTCTTTCCTCTCGACTGTCTGCAGTTCCAACACCAAAAGGCAGACAGGCGAGTCTACCGTAAGTTCACATCCCACGGGTGTCCCGCCTACTACAGCCACCCAGGGTCCCTCGAGGGGCTGGTACTACGCAGCCTTCCAGGAAAACGCTCTCACTCGGGCCTTACCTTGGGGCACATCTCTGTCCCCTTCATGATGAGGTTTCGCGCGACCTGCAGCTTCCCGGTGACCTCCTCCAGGCGGGCTGATGCAATCCAGGCTGGTGGGTGATGAGGGTTCGTCTCCCGAACAGACTTGAGGAGCAGCCGTGCCTTCTTGATGTCACTGCAAGGGCGAGAAAGCAGACAGGGTCGGCCGCCACGCTGCGGAGGACGCGCCCAGCCCCAGAATGCAGGCACCACCGTAGCAGCTATCAGATCTGATGCTGAAGTGACAGAAGTAACAGCGGAGGACATGGTTAGCTCAGCATGCACATGGACTCGGACCATCATTCACAACACAGTCAGTACCCACAACACACACAGAGATAAGTGCAGGATAAACCCACTTCCCTGTGTATTTCTTAGAATACCCCCATCCCAATTTGCCTGCTTATCTTTCAAATAAAATCCAACATATTCTAGGCAACCCGAGCCCCGCCCAACCCCACCGGTGCCACAGAGCACTCACTTGATGTCCCCTCCATGGGTCGGGATCATGGAGTTCAAGTCCGTCAGGTAGCCTTTGGGGTCGACCACAGTCTGCCCACTCACCGAGTCAGACACCTACAACACAGGCCAAGCCAAGGGCATTGCAGAGAGTCAAAGATGCCCAAAACCAAGTGTCCAGAGGCCCCGGAACCCCGCCCACAATTCTGATCCCCAGTGAACACAGACACTGTAAAAGTAGGAAAACCGGAACTCAGACAACAGTTTGTGATCACAAATTTCATATCTATAAGACAAAGATATATATTTTAAAAAAAGAAATCATAAAGACCCCACAAAAAATACTTAAGATAAGTCTACTTAAAATGAGTGAAACCTAGAAATTATAAAGTAAAAGATTATCAAACAGCAATTCATTATACCATTCCCTCCGGCTGTGAGTCTTAAAATCACCACGATAAAAAACTTCAAAAAGCCCACAAACAGAACATGGGCAGAGAGCGCTAGGGCATACAGCAAGACAAGAAAAGGAGGAGAGTGGCACAGACTGGGATAGAAAAGAGAAAGTTCTGTCTGCAGGTAACTGCTGACGTAGAAAACCCAAAGAATCAACATAAAAACGATTTTAGTAAGGCTACAGAACAGAAGGTTGATATAGAAAAGTCATTTTTTAAAAAGATTTTTATTTATTTATTTGACAGACAGAGATCACAAGTAGGCAGAGAGGCAGGCAGAGAGAGAGGGGGAAGCAGGCTCCCCACTGAGCAGAGAGCCCAATTTGGGGCTCGATCCCAAGACCCTGGGATCATGACCTGAGCCAAAGGCAGAGGCCTAACCCACTGAGCCACCCAAGTGCCCCAAAAGCCATTTTCTTATACACCAACAATGAATAAAATGAACCTGAAATTAAACACAGTTATCATTTACATCAGCACCAAAAACACGAAATGCTTACGTATTAACCTAACAAATATATAGGATCTCCACGAGATCTCCAAAACTCTGATCAAAGAAATCAAAGCACCAGATGAATGAAGAGACGGTCTATGTTCCTGGACAGGAAGACTTCACATCATTAAGATGTCCGTCCTTCCCATGTTCGTCTGCAGAGCCCATGCAATCCCAGTAAGATGCCAGCAAGCCATTCTGCGGATAGCGACAGACCGATTCCCGCGCTTCCGCAGAGAAACCAAGACCCGCCGGAGCTAAGGCGACCCCGGAGCAGGACAAAGCCAGAGGTAAGGCCTACTGCAGAGCCATGGAGACCAAGACAGTGTGCGTGACGCTGAAACCCTAGACAAATACATCAGTGGGAGAGGAGAGAGCAAGGGGCGCCTGGCTGGCTCAGCGGAGGGTGGGAGTCTGCACGGGGCCGTCCAGCACCGCTTGCAGAAGAGGCCGTCCTTGCTCCGTCACGTCGCCTTTGCTCCTCTGTCCAAGATCAGTCAACTGTATTTCTGGGCTCTGTTCCCGCCCATCCCCGCCCCAAGTAAGTTCTGTGCCCAACATGGGGCTTAAACTCAGGACCCTTAGATCAAGAGTCACATGCTCTAGGTACTGAGCAATAGCCCTCTGGCTTCTCCCTCTCCAGCTCCCCCTGCTTGTGCTCCCTACCTCGCCATCTCTGTTATAAACAAACAAAATCTTAAAAGAGGGGCGCGTGGGTGGCTCAGAGGGTTAAAGCCTCTGCCTTCGGCTCGGGTCATGATCCCAGGGTCCTGGGATCGAGCCCCGCGTCAGGCTCTCTGCTCAGCGGGGAGCCTGCTTCCTCCTCTCTCTCTGCCTGTTTCTCTGCCTACTTGTGATCTCTGTCTGTCAAATAAATAAAATCTTTAAAAAAAAAATCTAAAAAGAAATGAAGAAGTTCTTTTTTACATTCCACAAACAAGTCTAGAAGAGTAACAGCTATAAAGACACATGCAAAAGAAATGATAATTTTTATCAAAACAAACTTAGGAGGGAAATGGGCAGAGCAAATGACCAAAAAAAAGCTTCACAGAACTGCCAAAGACTGACTAACATACTAGGAAAGATGCTCGACCTCACCACTAACAAAACCCAAAACTAAACCGAGCTTGCTTGTTAGAGGGGTGGGGACAGGAGTCTGCCCTCAGATCAACGAGGACAAGAGAAGGGATGCCTTCAACTCAGCACGTGCAGACTCTGAAATGCCAAGAGACAATTTAATATTTAAGTGAAAAAAAAAATCCATTAATTCCACTTTAAAGATACCATAACAACGTTTACTTAAATGATAGAATCATGAGAGGTTCACCAAAATACTGTCATAGCAAAAAAAGTAAAAACCCAAAAAGTCTATCGAAGATAAAATCATGATACCCATAAACAGTGAACTACTTTCCAACTGACAAAGCACACAGCCAGGAACATAAAAACATGCAGTTTTTAAATTTACAAGCTACTCGTTTTTATTATAAAATATTTGCTCACCATAAAAAATTCAAGTATAGTAAAAGTTCAATTAAAATGTACAAGTTTCCCACTGCCTCAAACAGTAATGGCTGAATGCTACACTACCTTTCCACGTCCAGGTCAAAGCTTTTCTTAAAATAATTCATCACGAAGCTCCCACTGCACACCCACTTCATGCCCTAGTGGTGTCAGTGAGCAGCCCTGGGAATCCCTGAAGTGTGTGCAAAGGCATCTCGTGTGCACAGCAGAGCCCCACGCACAAGGCCACCACTGGCGGTCCCGCACACGAACACTATTCTTCCCCGTTTGTGTTTCTGACTTCACAGGGCTTTCTACGACACACGAGTTTTTAACTTGTATCCAAAACAAATTTTTTTTTTTAAAGATTTTATTTATTTATTTGACAGACAGAGATCACAAGTAGGCAGAGCAGCAGGCAGACAGAGATCACAAGTAGGCAGAGAGGCAGGCAGAGAGAGAGAGAGAGGGAAGCAGGCTCCCCGCTGAGCAGAGAGCCCGATGCGGGGCTCGATCCCAGGACCCTGGGACCATGACCTGAGCCGAGGTAGAGGCTTTAACCCACTGAGCCACCCAGGTGCCCGCCTAGCTATTTTTAAAAAGAGTTTATTTCTTTATTTGACAGAAAGAGACACAAACAGGGGGAGTGGAAGAGGGAGAAGCAGGCTCCCCGCTGAGCAGAGAGCCCGATGCGGAACTCGATCCCAGGACCCTGAGATCACGACCCGAGCCAAAGGCAGTGGCTTAACCCACTGAGCCACCCAGGCACCCTATCCAAAACAAATTTTAAAGTCTTTTGCTTCATGGCTTCTGGAGTGCATGTCATAATCAGAAAGGGTCTTCTAGAGAACTGAACAATTCATTCAAGTGCAGGCAGAAGTTATGTGCACTTAACGTTTTTTTACTGAAGCATAATTAACATACAATGAACAATGGTTCGACAACATAAACGCAGTCACCATACATTACGTTACTGACCATATTCCCTACACTGCCCTTTTCATCTCCATGACGTGCTTTGTAAGCAGAGGTTAGTACTTCTTAACCCCCTTCCAACCGCCCCCCCTCCACCTGGGCAACCACCAATCTGTTCTCTGTGTTTCAGAGTCTGGTTTTTGGTTGGTGGATTTATTCATAAATCAAGTCATATGGTACTTGTCTTTTTCTGACTATTTCACTCCAACACCTTCTGGGCCCGCCCATACTGCTGTAAACGACAAGATCTCATTCTTTCGTATGGCTGAGTGACAGTCCACAGTGGACGTACACGCGCACTTGATTTCTGCGTCAAGGACGGAAGGACTGAGCTTCAGCAACAGCGGGCCCGCGGCCTGTCCTCAGCGCCTTCACTCAGCCTGCCTGCCAGGCTGCCCTCTGTCAGCGGCAACAGCCCTCAAGCCCCAAGAGGGGGGCGGGAGTGCCACACGGGCCACACCGCCCCCATGCAGGAGCTGGGGGCGGACACACACACCCGTCTGCATGCGGGGTCCTGCCGATCTTTACGATGGGACAAGAAACGACATCATCACAGGTCTGCTATCTTGTGATAAAGGACTTGGAAAGATGGACTTTCCACTGACAGAAGATCAGTTTTACAATCAGAACCTCTGCAGGATGAGGTCACGTGACAGGACCCACCTGGCTCAGCCTCATGTCCATCAGCGTGTTCCGTGCTTGGCCTATCTTCCTCATGTCCAGGTCACCGGTGCCAGGCGTCATCAATCCAGGTGTCATCCCACCGGGGTACGGAGTGTTCAGTCCGCCTGGGTAGGGCGTGTTAAGACCTCCAAATTGCTGGGGGCAGGGGCGGAGGACAGAAAACACTGGGTTGCATCTTCATGCAGAAGAATCCTATCAACTCGGCCATCTTCCCACTGTAGCCTGCCAGGCCTGCGGCCGCACAGTCTCCACACAGCCCAGCTTCTCAACTACAGACACACTCTACCACCCATGGCTCCCACTGCCACCCACCTAACCAAACTAAAGACCTATTCGCCTCCTCTTCTGATGCTCACAGTCTGTCGGGGATCCACTGAAGTATGGTTCTCTCCAGTCTGCAAATGTTTGGCAAAGAAACTGTCGGGAACGGGAGTCAGCTTCTCATAGCGCGGGTTCCGCTGACGCTTGTTTCTAGCATCGCCGACCTCAGGAATGCTCAGCCACTCTTCTTCTGTGACTTCTGCTAACTTCCTCTGGAAACATTTGCCCCCCCCAAAACATTTATTCTCTGGCAAAATTTCATATGCACAAGAAAAACTATGCTCTCCTTGACCCCTAACCTCCAAATTGTCATGGTTTAGAAAGAATTTTGATGCAGAAATGATCTACTTCACTTCGAAATTCAATGGGTTGGATCTGCTCTACTTCATTCAAATGTCAACTGTTCTGTCAAAGCCCAGAAGATACAGTGCGGAAAACTTTATTGTACAGAGTTAAAGTTACTAAGAAAGTAAATTCAAATGTCTCATTTTTTTTCAGTGGAGGGAGAAGGGACATTCTTTGCACACATAACACAAAGTTAAACACACAAAGGCAGGAACCTTTCTCCCCATCTGAATTTAATAAAGAGCAAAAAGCATAGTTAGTAAAGTCTCATCAATTCTACCCAATTCTCTGCTGAGTAGGTTAGGTGCATGCCATCCGTCCACCTACTTTGAGGTCTGAGAACTGCTGTTGGATTTTGGGGCGTTCCATACGGTACTTCTCAATTTCTTCTTTCTCCCTTTGCTCCCTAGGAAGTAAAATGTGTGCATGCGTTAGAGATCCTGGAAATCCATTCTAAGAAAAGGTCATTTCATTACACGTAATTAAATCACCGGAAGCGCAGCCCCGCGCACTCAGCAGCTGTGTCGGAGGCAGTGAGACGCACATCCACAACCACACTTACTCGGTTATCCACCAAATGGAAGGAGGCGGAGACTCACTAAAATAAAAACAAGTTGTCTTACTCTGATACAGACACTTGTATTTGAACATGAGTGTATTTATAGCTTTCAACTTCTACAAAATTCCAAAGGTAGGGCCACCTTATGAAGATTCCGGAAAGCAGACCCTCTGCCCCAGCTGCCCATCTGACTTTCTGCCTGTCACCGCCTCTGCCGCTTCCAAGCAGTCTGTGTGCCTCTGCAGACAGCTCTCTGCCCCTCGCGCCGGAACTAACGGGCTGTCTCATCATCCCCGCAACTGGTCTTCAGGGTGGAGAGCGACCGTGTTCCGGTGATAGAGGACCAGGTTTAGGCACTCACAAGAAATCTGTGGGTTACTGTGACCTATACAGCTAATGGTTCCTAACATGAAGATTTACGTTTTCTCCCATAAGGTAAAAGGTAAATACCTGGAATATGAACGTACTGGGACGAATGATGTGCTTGGAGAAGATAAACACCGCTCTGGGAGCTGAGGTAACAGCAATAAACAAACTTGCTAAACCTCAGGGGCCCCTGGGTGGCTCAATCAGTTAGTTAAATGTCTGCCTTTGGCTCAGGTAACGATCTCAGAGTCCTGGAATCGAGCCTGTGTTGGCCTCCCCGCTTGGCGGGCAGTCCACTTCTCCCTCTCCCTCTGCCCCACCCCTCAACCCCCACTTCTGCACATGCTCTCTTGCTCAAATAAGTAAGTAAATAAAATCTTTTTAAAAAAATGTTGCTGGGGGCGCCTGGGTGGCTCAGTGGGTTAAGCCGCTGCCTTCGGCTCAGGTCATGATCTCAGGGTCCTGGGATCGAGCAGGGAGCCTGCTTCCATCTCTCTTTCTCTCTCTCTGTCTGCCTGCCTCTCCATCTACTTGTGAGCTCTCTCTATCAAATAAATAAATAAAATCTTTAAAAAAAAAAAAATGTTGCTAGGGCGCCTGAGTGCCTCAGTGGGTTAAGCCGCTGCCTTCAGCTCAGGTCATGATCTCAGGGTCCTGGGATCGAGTCCCACATCGGGCTCTTTGCTCAGCAGGGAGCCTGCTTCCCTCTCTCTCTCTGCCTGCCTCTCTGTCTACTTGTGATCTCCCTCTGTCAAATAAATAAATAAATAAATAAAATCTTTAAAAAAAAAAAAATGTTGCTAGACCAAAGTTCAGTGCAAGGCGCCCACCTGAGAGCCCCACAGATAAACATGAACACCTTGAATAGTCTTCTCTTGAGCAGGCCCCCAAGGACAGAGGACGCCTGCCCCCTCCAGCTCACTAGTCTGTTCTCACCAGCCCAGCCTAAATCCGCACAGGTGTGTCCCAACATGGATGTGTTGGGACATTCTCAAGACATGACATTCTCAAGACATAAGCCCTGCCTGCGAGGATTTACATATTCATTTCTCATCTTCACTGAACTTCCTAATTACTTAATACACATTAACCAAGACTACTACACCCACCTCAAATAAGACAGTAATCCTCACTTGTGGTCAGAATAATCCCCCAAATTCCATCCCTTTCTGGAAAGCCACAGAAATCTTAAGCTCTCCACTCTAGTACCTAAGATTACTCTCCAGTAGCCTGGTGTTTCTCCAAGGGTGGCTGCCACAAACCGAGATCCAGGTTGCCTGAGAGCTGAGCAGACACACATACTATGCAACTTTGTCCATGTCTGAAATACACCAAAGCAAGACTATCCTTTAAAGTTGGATAAATATAGGGGTATCCGGCTGGCTCATCAGGAGAACGTGTAACTCTTGATCTCAGGGTTGTGAGTTTGAGCCCCACAGGTGTACAGATTACTTAAAAATAAAATCATTGGGGCGCCTGGGTGGCTCAGTGGGTTAAAGCCTTTGCCTTCGGCTCAGGTCATGTTCTCAGGGTCCTGGGTCTGAGCCCCGCATCGGGCTCTCTGCTCAGCAGGGAGCCTGTTTCCTCCCCACCCCCACCGCCTGCCTCTCTGCTTACTTGTGATCTGTCAAATAAATAAATAAAATCTTTAAAAAAATAAAATAAAATAAAATAAAATCATTATGAGGTGCCTGGGTGGCTCAGTCGTTAAGCATCTGCCTTTGGCTCAGGTCATGATCCCAGGGTCCAGGCATCAAGCCCCACATCAGGCTCCCTGCTCAAGTGGGAAGCCTGCTTCTCCCTCTCCTGCTCCCCTGTTTGTGTTTCCTCTCTCGCTGTCTCTCTCTGTCAAATAAATAAATAAAATATTAAGAATAAAAAAGAATAAAATCTTTACAAATAAATAGACAGGGGCACCTGGGTGGCTCAGTCAGTTAACTGTCTGACTCTTGATTTCAGCTCAGGTCTTGATCTCAGGGGTGTAAGTTTGAGCCCCATACTGGGCTCCATGCTGGGTGTGGAGCCCACTTAAAAAAATAAAATAAGATAAGATAAAATAATGTAGTAAAATAGGGGCACCGGGGTGGCTTAGTCAGTTAAGCATTTGCCTTAGATCTCAGGGTCCTGGGACCAAGCCCCGTGCCGGGTTCCCTGCTCAGCAAGGAGCCTCCCCCTCCCTTTGCCTTACTTGTACTCTCTCATGTTCTCTCTCACTCTCAAAATAAATAAAATCTTCTTTTAAAAAATGTATTTTAAAAATGACAGATAAATGAAGTTGGGTAATCATAGTGTAAAGGGCATTAATTTCTCTTACCTTCTTTCTTTCCTTCTTTCATCCATCCTTTTATCTAGAGCTGCATAAATAGCATCTGCTTCCTCGTCGTCTTTTTCATAGGGCCCACTTGAGAAGAGGCTCCCAGCATAGCCATTAAACTAAGCACAAAACAACACTGAGGGTCAGCTTTTCCTCCAACACAATCCCCTCAATCCCCTCGAGCAGAAACAAAGAACACGTCTCACAAAATGCTTGCTGAGTAATTGTTTCCAATCAGACAACCCCAAATGAGGGAAAGCAAAATGACTCACCAGTGTTCTACAGATGCGCCAGGGGGCCGGGGGATGGGGTTAGGGGCACCTGGGTGGCTCGGCTGGTTGAGCATCTGACTCTTGATTTTGGCTCAGGTCATGCTGTCGGGATCATGAGATGGAGCCCCACATCGGGCTGCGGGATCCGATTAAGGATCTGCTTAAGATTCCCTCTCCCCAAAAAGGGGAGCACTCTCACACTGTCGGAATGCAAGGGGGTGCATCCACTTTGCAAAACAGCGTGGAGGTACCTCAAAACGTTAAAAATACAGCTACCCTACCCTACACTCGCGCTATGGGTATTTACCCCAAAGATACCGACGGAGGGAAAAGGGGCACACGCACGGCAATGCTGGTAGCAGCCGTGTCCGCGAGAGCCAAACTGCGGAAGGGGCCGGGACGCCCTTCAACAGACAGATGGATAAAGCTGTGGTTCATGTATGTGAGGAATATTACTCGGCCATCAGAAAGGATGAACAGCCGCCATCTGCACCAACGCGGATGGGACTAGAGGAGACTGTGCTGAGTGAAATAAGCCAAGCAGGCAAAAACAATCATCATAGGGTTTCGCTTATTTGCATAACGTAAGGAGTAGCAGGAGGACTTAAGAGAAGGAAGGGAAAACTAAAGCTGGGGGGAGGGTCAGAGGGGGAGTGGAACCAGAGGGACTATGGACTCTGGGAATCAAACGGAGGGTGGGGGGGGTGGATGGGTGAGCCTGGTGGCGGGTATTAAGGAGGGCACGGATCGCATGGAGCACTGGGTCCATGGAATATGCAAACAATGAATCAGGGAACATTACGTTAAAAATTAATAATGTACTTTATGGTGACTAATATAACAAAAAATTTTAAAAGATCCTCTCTCCTTCTCCGTCTGCCTCTGCCAACTGTGTGTACGCATGCGCTCTCTTTCTCTAAAAAATAATAAAAATAAACCTTTAAAAAAAAGGTGTCATGGGCATGAAAGATGGAGGGCTACCCAACGGGAAGACACTAAGAGACACCAGTACATGTGATGCAGGGTCCTGGATCAGAAACGGCACCAGCGAAAAACCGGTGGAATTCAGTAAGGCCTACGGAGCAGATGACCTTGCACGTCAGTAACGGTACTGAAGTCACAGAAGACGAGGAGAAGCTTGTGGAGGGTACGCAGGAATTGCCTATGCTATTTTTGCAAGCCCCCTGGAAGTTTTAAATCATTCCCAAATTGAAATTTTAAAAATCTTTATCTCTGAGCAGAACTTCTGTCGGAACACGTCTGAAGGAGACCTCAATGCCCAGACCCCAGTGACGTCAGAGTGCGTCACGTATCGTCACTAACGCCACTCGGAACTGCATCGAGGACCCGCCGAGACAAAACCCGAGGGCCAGAGCATCTCTCCTGAGGAAACAACATGCCCTTTCCTTTCCCTGACTCCCTGCTCCCCTCTCACACTCTGCTGAAGACACCCCGGAGACAGGCTGAAGCCCCAGACGCGTCCGCCTCCCCGAGCACACCGGTTAAGGGGCTGGTCGGCGTCCCGAGGCCTGGCTGGGGCGCACCGCAAGTCACCTCATCATAGTTGGTGTCGTTCAGATCCTCGTCATCGTCGTCGGCAGCCTGGCTTTTCTTCATCTGGTCCCCGACGGTCCTCTTGCCTGGGGGCGCGTGGCGGTCATCCACAGGGTCATTTGCATCGCGGGCGGGCCCAATGTCTGAGCGGGTGGTAAAGCCGGTGGCGCTGCAGGAGACCCCAAGACACCCACTCACCTGGGTGACCTCGTTCCTTTGCTCTCCCTCCACAGTCCTCACTTAACAACACCTCTTTCCCTAACGTCGCTGAGAAACTCCAACATGACCAGCATGTTCTCTTCAGGTGAGAAACCCGTGACCGACCCCGAGGAGCGCACCACCCCACTCCCCTTAACAGATTCACCAGGGCACCCGCCCTCTCTCCTCCCAACGTCCGGTCTCCCACTTCCGACGACCTGCGGGTCATCTCCCCCAGCCGGCCCTCAAACCCAGCCTGGCCCAGTGGGAATTCCTTTCCTGTGTTCATCCTGCAGAGGCCCTGGGTCGTCTCAGCTGACGGCCGCGGGGCCATCCTCAGCTCTGCCTCCCTTGCCCTCCTTCCCCCCGCATCAGTCATCAAGCTCTGCGGAGTCCACCTGGCAAATCCAACCTCCCCAAACCTGGACTCCCCCCACAGCTGGGAACCAAGTAGCCACCCTGCCTCCAGCCTTCCTGGTGCTTCAGCCCAGCTCTGACCAGGGCACTTGGAAGCCTCAGTCTCTCCTACAGCTCGGCCCGTCCGACCCCACTCCCCCAACACTCCAATCATACAAACTCTTTCCAAGTCCCGCCTCTTCCTCCACGCCCGGCCTTGGCTTCCTCAACTACCCAGCGCACAAAACGTCAGCTTCTCCTCTGACCCTAGCTCGCGTCTACATCCCTAAACGCAGCTCTTCTACCAAGCGGGGCTCGGCCGCTGCGGCCCCACAGAGCATCCCCTGATGGCTGCCACTCCCAGACGTGCCACTCTGCTCCTTTCCGTGGACTTGGGAACGCACACCCCGCACATCTCCGAGCAGACTGCAGGCCCTTGGAAGGTGTCCGCAAGTGAGACCGTGTGTCCCCCACAGAGGCTGACACCACACCCCACAAGGAAACCCAGTGCTCGTCCTAAACAAATCAATGACCAGACAGAACGACGGTGGCCGCTCATTTATTCGACGGTTTACGGTAGCCCTGCGCGCGCCCGGCCCCGGAGACCCGGTCCCGGGCCCCGCACACGCCGGCCTGCCGGGGCTGAGCGTTTCTCCGCGCGCTGCGGGACGAGCAGCAGCGCAGGCGGAGCACGGCTCGCGCTTCGGACGACGTGGGCGCCCACGGGGCTCCGCCACAGCTCGAGGAGTCGCCACTCGCGTCTCAGAGGCCGAAGGCGGCTGAAGCCGAGCCTCCTCGGCTCCGAGGCGCAGCCCCAGAGCCGCGCCCGCGCTTCTCCTCCCGGTGGCACCGCGCGGCCTCCCCCCGGACGAGCGCGGGGAGCGAGCCCCGCCCGCCGCCCGCCGCCCGCCGCGCGCCCCCGCCCCCCGAGCGCCGCTCGCCGCAGGCCTCACCCCCGGCCCAGCCCCGGCACGTAGCCGAGCGGCGCGGGCATGCCCAGGAACGGCTTCTTCTTCTTGTTCATGGCGCCGGTGATGACGAGGGGCCGGGAAGGGACCGGAGGAAAGCCGCGGCCGCAGGCTGAAAAGACCACTGACCACCCGGGTTTCTCAGCAGGAAGCGCCGGCGGGACCAGCGTCACCCGCGACCCGGAAGCAGAACTCGGGGTGGGGTGTGGGGGGGGGGAGCGCACGAGGCCCCGCCCACCCTGCCGTCCCCGGGCGGAAGTTCCTGAAGAGCGACTTCCGGCCGCGTCGGCGGCGAGGGGATGTGACAGGCGCATGCGCGGGGCTCCTGCCCGTGGGGAGGTGTGCGGGCGGCCCTGCTGGAGACGGGCGGGAGCTGCAGCCTCGGGGAGAAAGCCTGCGGGGCAAACCCTGCGGGGCCTCAGAGCTGAGCCCCGGGCCGCCGTCCTCCCTGCGCGCCCGTACTGCGTGCACGTACCGCCTTCGAGCGGGACCTGTGCCCCACCCCCGGCACCCCCGCCGCCCAGGACCCCTCGGAATCAGGCCTAGCCGTTCGCCTCCCCTCAGAGTTGTGCTGGCCCCGGGGCTGGCCCTAAGCCGTCCGGGCGGAGCCGCTCCCCTGTACGGCCGTGGACGGCTGCAGCGGGGGTGCGTGTCGTGACTGTGAGCGCACCCGTCTGCGTGTGCCCCGGTGTGCGGGCTCGAGCCCTCGGCGCCCAGATTGCGGAGCCACGGCTCGGGCCCGGGTTCCGGGCCAGCCTCGGCCGCCGCCGCCGCCAGACGCTGAACGTGGCGGGGAGGGCGGAGGTGCAGCCCCTGGGAGGCGAGCTGGCGGGGATAAGTAAATGCGGGCGGCGTGCGGACCCCGGAGCTGGCTCTCGAGCGTGTCGCGGGCTCGGGTGCCGGTCGGACGGGCTGTGCTCCTGCTCCGGTGGACACACGCGTCTCCGTGCACCTCCGCGCCTTCCGCTGCGCGACCGCCCCCGGCCTTCCGAGCCCCTCGCGTGGAGCCCTGGAGCCGACACATCCCTCTGGCCTGCTGCGGTCTCCGTGGGGCTCCTCGCTCCCCCCATTCCCTGCCGAGCGGCTTTCAGGGCCGCCTCCGGTGGCCCCGGGCGGTCAGAGTCCGGGCCACAGCGGGAAGGGGAGACCCTGCCTGGCGGCCTAATCGGAGCTCGGGGGGGGGGGGCCGGTGTTCAGCCGGGGTCTAGGGAAGCAAGCGCGCGTTTGAGGGCGAGAGCTCTGGAGAGCGCGTGGACGGGGAGGGGTGAGTCCGTAGGCTGAGGGAGGAGAATGGAGGGAAATGGTTGAGGGGCCGCTCTGGCCATTGACCCTGGGCCCCGGTGGACAGCCCATCCCAGGAGCAGGCAGGACGCTCTACTCCTGCCTCCTCCCTCCCCGCGGGGAAGATCACTTCCTTATTTCCTTGCCTCGGAGGCTCCTCCAGACGTCTGGACCCCCTAAAGGTGCCCAGAGTCACTTGTCCTTGAAGCCGTGCCCAGGTGTGCGAGGTCGCCCCTTTTCCGGGCAGACACCCTTTGCATACGCAGACCTGCGCGCCGCCGACACACCTCGGAGCTCCCGGAGCGCGCCCGGCTCTCGGGGCTCACAGGCAGGTGCCTCGCCGCGCAGACTCGCCGGGCGCGGGGACCGGCTCAGGCGCGGGGCCGGCTGGGGCGGGGCAGCGGCGCGCGTTCCCCGCCGGCCACACCGGCCGCCTTGCGCCCGGCGAGGGGCGTGTGCTCGGGCCCGGAATCCTTGGGCCCCATGTTCACGGAGCTGAGGACCAAGCTGAGCCCCCCGCGAGGCCGCGCCGGGGCTGTGCGTGCCGGCTTCGGGGAGCGCCGGGATGTGGACGGTGAGCAGGGCTGGACCAGGGCGCGGGAATATCGCGGGTTGGGGCCTCGGGAACCGAGAGGGGCGGGGGCGGGGTCTGGCAGACTCCAAGCTGCGGTTTGGCGTGGAGTGGGGGGCGCGTCCTGGCCGAACGGGGTCCCTGGTGTCTTTGTCTTGAGCTGGGGGGGGGGTGGCCTCAGGCCTTGGGAATCCTTGGCTTGGAGGGTTACCGGCTGGGGCTCCTCTCCTTCAACTGGCACCATCCCGCGGTCTCCTTTTCCTTTGCGTGCCCTTCCCTCCCTAGCTCTTGCAGTGGGGCCGCGAGAGGGTCGAGGCCGCAGCCGGGCTTGGGCGCCCCCGCCCCATTTTATGCTGGAATTCTGACGTTGGGACTAAGAGGGAGGGACGGAAGGACGCGCCGGCAGACGGAAAGAGGGAGATCCTACTCCAAGCACCGGCAGGGAATGGGCGGGGCCCGGCTGGACCCGGACAGGTGAAGCGCGCGCGCGGCGGCGTCCCACTGGTTCGCCCAGAGCTTCATGCTCCTGCCTTGGCCCGGACCCGCTCGGCGAGGCCCTGCGATGTGAGGCCAAGTGGCTCAGAAACCTGTGCCCTGAAAGATGCCAGCTTAGAATAAGTCTTTTCCTACGATTTTAGAAGCCACATCTGGGCAGCGACCACACCAGCCGCACCTACTGTTTGACCCAGGACCTCAAATTTAGAGTCACCCGCGCTCGTTCAATTCCCTGAGGTTGCTAGAAAGAAGAAGGGTGCTAAGTCCAAGAAATCTTAGGGGGTAAGGGGGGGTAATGCGTTTTCCCCATTACTGAGACCTCCTGGGCACATCCCCAAACCCTGCCCTCAATTGGGGGTTTGGGGTGTGTCGGGGGGGGGGGTGTCTCTCATTGTTCCGCTGAGAGCCAGTGAGGCCAGGGCCCTGGCCAGGAACCTGCTTCTGCCTGCTGAGTTGGAACCTAGATACCGTAGAGATGAAGGCAAGCCCGCACTTGTCTTCCACCCTCTGCCAGGCTCTGGTGACTGGTGGACACCACACAGAGCCCTTCTCCAACCACCCGTCCATCCACAATGTTTCTAGACACCTCTGGCCTGCCAAGACTTGTGCAGGGGCTGGGAAGTGACCATTCAGGTGTCTGTCCTCCTGGGACCTGCGTGAGCGCCATGCACAGAAATGATGGGAAAACTGCAACTTGAGGAGTATCATGAAGTGTGTGTGGGAAGAGAGGGCCAAGGTGTCACTGTGGCTCCCCGAGCCTGCGCTTGGGCCCTGCACCCCTGCACAGAGCAGCCCGTGCCCACTGGACACCCACCATGCACAGAAGCCATCCTGGGCCAAGGGCCCTGTGGCCGGTAGAAGAGCAGGAATCTTGGCTGCCGGCTTGCCCAGAGTTCATTCAGGCTTCTCATGGATGGGTTGGCAGATGAGCACAGCAGGGCAGGAGCCGAGCCTCAGACGCCAGGTGTGGCCGCAGAGACTGGTTCCGTGGTGACGGGCAGACGGTCGCCATCATGCAGGAGCTCCCTGGACATAGGAGCCAGCCTGGTCTGGTTCCCTGACCCTGATCTGGTTCAGCCTGTGTCAGCCGAAAGCAAGGGTGACAGGAGGCCTGTCTCAGGATAGCCCCTCACCAGGCCGTGGGTCTTATGCTCCCTGATGGGCACACTGGCTCTCTAATCGAAGCCGAATCCAGCCCACTCCTCAGAATATGGGCGATGCACTCAGACGAGGAAAGAGGCTCCTAGTTTGTCGTGTTCGGACTGCGTGCGGTACTAAAGACAGCTCTTGCACATTTCCTTTCCACCTTTGGGGGCCTGGGACCCTCTAATTGAGAAAGTGGCTCTCCTCTGTTGGAGGGTGTGTTGAGCAGGGAGCTGGTGTGCAGAGAGGTGACCGTCTGGCCCTGCCCCAAGCGCTCTGATCAGCACCCATGCTCTGCAGCCGCTGCCCGTGTGAGCTTCTGCCGAACCCTCCTGGAACACACGGTGTCTGCCGAGAGCATCCCCTGCCACCTGCCTCGGACACCAGGCACCAGCCTCACGTGGCATGATTGCCGCAGCCAGAGGGCCGCCGGTGGCCGGCCAGTCAAGCTCCTGCAGCAGCCGGGCACGGAAGCCCCCCAGGTACCCACCCACCATACCCACCTCGGCCCCTGCCTTTCCCACCCCCTCACCGCAGCTGCTGCCCGTCTCATCCACAGGCCCGGCTGTACTCCGACCACTACGGCCTGTACCACACAAGCCCCTCCCTGGGTGGCCTGACAAGGCCTGTGGTCCTGTGGAGTCAGCAGGACGTGTGCAAGTGGCTCAAGAAGCACTGTCCCCACAACTACCTCGTCTATGTGGAGGCCTTCTCCCAGCATGCCATCACAGGTGCCCTTAAGGGCTGGGAGGGGAGGCAGCCCTTGTTCCCTCTCCCCTCTGTTTCCTGCGGAGCCAACCCCTCCTTCTAGGGCTGTTCCTTCTCCCTGGTGTGTTCCTCTGTTCTCCTAGCTTCCCTCCGCCCTGGCCCCTGCCTGCCTTCCTGGTGCCTCTCCGCCTCCTTCCCTGTCTCTTTCTGTGTCTCTGCCTCTCCTTCTCCGTCCTCGTCCTTGGGTCTGTCTGTGTCCTCCTCCCCTTTCTCTCTCTCTGCCCCCCCGACGCTGACCTTGGCTCGCTCTCAGGCCGGGCGCTGCTGCGGCTGAACGGGGAGAAGCTGCAGCGGATGGGGCTGGCGCAGGAGGCCCAGCGGCAAGAGGTGCTGCAGCAGCTGCTGCGTCTGCAGGTGCGCGAGGAGGGGCGGAGCCTGCAGCTGCTCAGCCAAGGTCAGTGGGGCGGGGGGCAGAGAGACGCGGAGGGGGAGGCCCTCTGTGCGCCAGGTGGGCTGAGCTGGGCAGGGGGGAGCAGCTGTAGGACGCCAGCAAGAGCCGTCCTGTGCCCAGGGCAGAGGGGAGGTGCCAGCGATCTGCACCTCTCCTCACCCCCATCCACCCCATAGCCTCCTTCGGAAACACGTCCTAGCCGCTGCCTGAGGCTCGAACCCCAGACCCCAGCACTGTGACCAGAGCCTGTGGCAAGGGCAATGCAGAGCTGGCCCACAGCCCCTCTCGGACCCCGCCAGAGGCGCCAGGGGCTGAGCCCAGCCCAGTGGACAGGTGGGACCAGGATTGCCATCTCTGGTTGTGCGTTCTGGGCTGTGAGCAGGTGGGGGCTGCTTGGGTGTGGTCCTTCCTCTGGGGACCTGAGCCCAAATCCACCCTTGGTGCTGCTGGCAGCATGCGGGGGAGCTACCTGGAGCCAGAGCAGGGTCTGGTGACCCCCCCAGTCCCCCAGGGAGTCTATTATTTATATTCCCCTAACCCACACCCATGCCTGTGCCCCTTTTGCCTGCTGAGTCACACTTCCTTTGGGCATCCTGCCCCCCCCCCCCCAGGGCGAGAGGTCTGTCTGCTCATTTGTCTAGCTCTACACCCTAACCCAGCACCTAGAGGATTGCCAGCACAAGGGGGATAAACTGTGGAGGCTCCCTCTGGCGCATGCCCCCCCATCCAGATAGCAGCAGCCACTGCTGCCAAGAAGGCCCCCTCGTGATTTCTGAGACCCTCAACACACCCCCGTCCACTCCCAGGAACTGAAGTGAGAGAGGTCTGGGGACTGTTTAGGCGCCCGGGACCTAACTCAGCACCACGAGGGCCCCACAGCCGGGACTGGGCTCAGCTGGGTTGCGGCCTTAGGTTTGGGAACCCGCCTCCCGTTCCTCCCACATTTGGGAGCATGAGGATTCTCACTGCTCCGTTCCCAGGAAAATCCGAATTCACAGAAGAGACAGTCCTGAGGCCTGCATCCCCCACACCCACCCACCAGAGACCCAGCCAGCGCCTGAGCCACTACTCCATGGGCCAGGGGGCCCATGGTTTGGGCCTGGTACCATCCAGAGAGGGACAGGGAGGGTGGTCCTGATGGCTCCCCACCCTCTGGCTCCTTTGCCTTCCCCCTCCCTCAGGAACTCTGAAAATCTCGGGGACACATGAGGCTGAGCCCCCAGCCTCTTCTCTGTGCCCTGAGCTGACCTCCAGGTGGGAGGCTGGTTGGTGCAGGCCCTGAGTGGAATCTGGACGACTGGCCTGGTGCCCTCCATCCTGTAGGCCCATACAGGAAGCCCCCGTGTCCTGTCTGGCCACCCTGACTGTCCCAGCCCACCTGTGCCATCACAACGTTGTGTTTTCCGGAGGGCCTTTCCTGTCACTGCCCGCACCTTCTTCCTCCTTCGTCTTGCCCCCATGCCCCCATGCTCTTGTCTTGTCTTCTTTGTTTTGCGCTTTTTTATATTCTGATAAAAAGACCAGAAATAAACCCGGTTCTCAAGTGCCCCAAGTGTGTGTTCGGCTCCAGCCAACTGGGTGTTTGCGAGTGGGAAGAACCCTGGGAGGGAGCAGGAGGGGCCCTGGTTGGCATGGGGGGGGCAGGAAGTGCCCAGTGCCCAGTTCAGGTCCCTCCGCAGGGCCACTAGGGGGCAGTGGTGTCGCATCTTGACAGGGCACCTGTTGACCTCAGGACCAGGTGGGGAGGAGAGGCAGAGGCTGGAACCCTGGGCTCCACCCTGCGGACTGCACCCAGACGCACGGACACAGGTGCGTCACTTTCCGGGGGCCGCCAGAACAAAGGACCAAAACCTGGAAGTTTCTCACAGCGGAAAAGGATTCTGTTCCGGCCATGCAGGCCACGGGTCTGAAACCCAGCAGGGTCACACCGCCTCCTCACCTCTCCCAGCTTCTGGCGGCTGCCTCAGGGATTCCTGGGCTCTGGCGTGTCACTCCCGCCCAGCCTCTGTGCTCACGTCCCCTTCTGCCTATGTCAAATCTCCCTCCCCTGGGGAAACCTGTCACAGGATTTAAGGCCCACCTGGACAACCCAGGACGGTCTTCTCATCTCAAGACCCTTCCCTTCAGCAGATCTGCAAAGACCTGTTTTTCCAAATAAGGTTGTATTCATGGGTTCCAGGGATGTGACATGGCAACCTTCCAGGGTCCCCATTAAGCGCCCTGCACAGGGTAATGCTCTGACATAAGAAACAGGTCACAACACCCCCGACACAGGTATCCGCACAGCAACCAGACACACGGTAACAGAGAGGCATAAACTGACCCCTGGAGTCTGGACACAGAAACACAGGGACGCCGGTATCCAGAACCACAGGACGCCCTGATGCAGCGACCCCCTAACGTACAAAACACACACGGGGCACAGCACACAGTGCCCTACATCCAGACACGCTGTGGCCTAGACGCCCACCTGCTAAGACACAGGAGTCCCCCCGCCCCCGCACATGTCTTGCATCCGGTCATCCAGATACTAACATACTAACAGGCGTCCTTCTCTCCTAGTGCAGGACACACAGACGTACCCTGACATCAGGTGTCCACACAGGACACAACCCAGCACATGTGGTCACTCAGACACACACCTACTAATGGGCATGGTTACACACGTGGCTGTGCAGACTTACTCGGGGAAAGAGGACAAGAAAGCTGTCTGCATCTCCTCTGCCAACTGACCCCTCCCCAAATCCTGCATGTCCTGCCCCCAGTGTGGGCATGCTCAGTAAGGGAAGGACGGCCCTCCCTCTTCCTCCTGGGGTCACATGGGCCTTTCTCCGGCTCTGATTTTCCAGGAAGGTCCAACCTCCTGAGTCCTCCACAGAGGGCCCCCACCCCTCTCTCCGGGAGCACTTTGTGTGGCCACTAGGGAAGCAATAGTCCTGTGAGGAGAGGCAGAGCCTAATTTGACCTTTTGTGCTCTGCCCCCTAGCAATGCACCCAACCTGTTCCAGGGCAGACGGGTGAAGTGGGGATCGGAAGATGGGGTGGGAGACACTTGGAGGAGGCAGTGCACACTGTAACCATGTCCCACTTAGTACCTCTTCCCCCGCTCCATTTTTTCCCAACTCCTGGTAGGGTTAGGGCCCCATTTCCCCTAGACCTGATACCGGGGTGCCCTCCCAGGCCTGGGTTCTGGGGCCCTGCGGAGCAAAGCGCAACTGATCTAGGCTCACCCCCACCGGAATACACGGAGGCTGCTCCAATGGTCAGTAGCCCCAATAGGGTCCATGGCCTCAAACTGCCTAGCACTGCTAGGAACCGGGCGGTGCCCTGACTGTGGCCACAGACAGAGGTGGTCACGGGGCTCGCTGGAAGACCCCCAGATCCTGCTCTGCAGCCGCAGGGCTCCCAAGGGCCAGGGGTTCGGCTCCCAGAGGACGGTGGTCTCCATGGCTGCAGCTTCCCAGAGCCAGCACCTAGAGGCATCTGCTCGTTTCAGTCCGGGTACGCTGGGCTTTGGGCAGTTCCCAACACCCCTATAGTGCCTCAGTTTACCCCACTGTCTGAAAAACGCCCCCTGCCCTACGGGGCGGCATAACTGGCCACTTCGCACTGGAGCCCCAGCCGACCACGGCCAGCGAGCCGGGGGCCGGGGGCCGGGGGCCGGGGAGGGGTCGGGCCGACCGGCCCCCTCCCTCCCGGCCGTTCCTCCCCGTCGCGGAGCGGCCGCAGGAATACCGCGAGAGTTCGCCCCCTCCCCCCCACAGTAAAACTGTCAAAGGTGGGAGGGGCGGGAGCGCGCATGTGCGCAGCGCGGCGCGCAGCCTGCGCCGCCCGGACCCCGCGCCCCGCGCCCAGCGCCCCGGCCCCGGCCCCCGCCCCGGCCGCCGTCCCGCTGGGCGCCGCAGGTAAGCCCCCGGCCGCGCCCCGGGCCGGACCCCGGGGCAGCCCTCGCTCGGCCGCGTTGCCGACCCTGACCCCGCGCACAGGTCGGGGGGGGGGGGGGTGCCGGGCCCGGAGCCCCCGCCCGCCGCCCACCACCCCCTGCGGCGCCCGGACACCCCCGCCCCACCCCCCCCCACCCCCACGCCCAGCGCCGCGCCCCGCGCCGGCGCCGCGCTCCTGCCTCCTCCTTCTCCAGAAAAAGTCGCCATTTTGGTTCACTGCCTTCGCCCCCCCTCGCCCCCCCCCGGGCCCGCGATCGGGCCCTTTCGGGGCCAGGCCGGAGCCCCGCACCCGGGCCGCAGGTGACAGGTGGGTGGCAGGGCCGGCCTCCAGGTGTGCGTTCCCTGGCCAGCCTCATCCGTGCGCCCAGCCTGGGCCGCGGTCCTGCCGCCGGCGTCGCTTGTGGCGCCCCCTCCCCCTGCGAGGGTCCCACCTCGGCGACCCTGTCCGGCCCGGGGCGGGGTGGAATCCCTTTTCCTCCTGTTGTTCAAGTGACAGGTCTTGGGTAGAAAGAGGGTGTCTGTCTCCTGGGGCAGCCCTGGCCCCAGCCCCCCAACTCTGAATTCTCCCCCCAAGCTGCATACTGGCAAGTGGGTTCTTGGCAGGCGCCCACACCCCAGGCTCCTGGAGTCCTCAGGGGCTGGGGTGATCGGAGGCTGGCAGGTGTCCTTTAGAAGTCTCCGTGTGAGGACTTCAGAGAACTTTGCTTAGGGCCGGGAGACCCGTACCTCCACCCAGGCGTAGGAGGTGGCGGGCAGTGACTGCCCTTACCTTGACCTCAGCCTTTGGATCCCCTCTAGGCCTGGAGTTCTTTCCCATCTTCTCTTTTCTAAGTTATTTGGGAACTGCCAGAGGAGGGACCCCCTGTCCACGCAACTGTCCCCAACCCCCTTCCTGTGGCTTTGGGTGTCCCTGGGGGAGGATCTAGTAGGACCTAAGCTCAGAGTCCCTCCCCCTAGCTCTCAGGGTCTGTGGTCCCCCAGCAAAACAGGCCTATGGAGGCCCAGCCTTGGGCAGTGGGGGGTTCTCTGTGGCCAAAGGTTGGTGGTCTCTGGAGGAGTGGTACTGGTGGGCCTGTAGGTGGGGGCCAGAGAGGCTTTTAAGTGGGGAGGTGGGGAGGAGATCAGCCAGGTAGAGGGTTGGCTGAGGGATTCCTGTTGGAGACAGGGTTGAGAAGAGGGTCAATGGGATGGTTTGGCTGGCATGGGGACCAGACCTGGGTGCTTAAAGGGTGCTTGGTCCTTGATCTGCCCCACACGCCCCTTGGGAAGTCGCTAATTTAGGGAGTAGGCTAGGGGTCCTCAGTGCCCATCTTGGCCATTTTCCATCTGTGTCCTGGAAAGAAGCATCTGGGGGGTGCCCTCCCAGGTGGGGAGGCATTGCCTCTGGTCTGGGTGAGGCTGTGGAGGAAGGTGTCCAGGGTCCTAGACCAGCACAGCATTTGAGCTGGCAGCCGTACTGGAGTCATACTTGGCTCTGGGGAGGGAAGCTCTTCACCTCTTTCCTCCTGAACATTCCACCTCTCTAGGGACCACCCCTCGTCCAGTAGCAGGTGTGATCCTTGGCACTCTCTGGGACTGTGTGTCTGGGGACAAGGGAAGTCTGTGGGAGCTGATGAGGGTCAGGGTTAGATGCTTCCAGGATGATTGTGCCTCCTGCATAATATGGGGGGACCTCATCTGGGCAGCCCCTCCCCTAAACCAGAAGCCTCTGTCATCTACTCTCCCATGTGGCCAAATACACAGGCGGGCAGGCACTGCTCTCCTGAGCCACAGAGGGGCCTGTCTGGGGGCGGGGCTCAGGGCCAGCCCATTTCAAGTCCTGACCCGGGCCTGGTAGGCCTCACAAGTCTGTCCACTTGCTGTGCAGAGATGACTGATCCCTTCTGCGTTGGAGGAGGCCGCCGGCTCCCAGGGTCCACCAGGAGTGGACCTGGGAAGGATGGAGGTCGAAATGAGGTCCGACTTCCTGTGCTCCACGACCCACCAAAGTTGGGTAAGAGGGGTCAGGTCAGGGTCAAGTCCAGGCGATCACAGGCAGCCAGTCCTGGGTGTGGGGTCCCTCACTGGCTCCCAGCTCCCCAGTGGTCCAGCTCCTGGGTACTCAGCTGAGCTGCCTGGGCACCTGAGGGCCTTCCCAGGGTGGGGGTAGCCTGGGCCCCTAAATTCTTGTCCTAGGATGACCACAATCTCCCACTCCCCATGCTTCATGATGGGAGAAGCAGGGCTTACTCCAGGCCTGACCAGCCCCGTGGGTGGCAGGCAAGGCTGTGGGAAGCACAGCTTCCAGATCTTGGCACATAATGTGTTGCAGGGATGCCGGTGGCCCGGGGTGGGCAGACAGTGTCCAGCCAGGCCCCACTGTGCTTTGACCCGGGAAGTCCAACCAGTGACAGGACCGAAGGGAAGAAGAAGGGGCGTCCGAAAGCTGAGAACCAGGCCCTCCGAGACATTCCCGTGAGCTCCCCGAAGGCCGGGTGGGGCTCGTGCTGGGATCCGCCTCGCTCAGCCGTGCGTCCGGCCCCACGCCCTCCCCACCTGCGGCAGAGGGTCGCTCCGTGCCTTAAGGCTTCGTGGTGTGGCCTGGGACCTAGTGGACCACGTCCATGGGGCTTGGAGAGCTGGCCCAGTAAACCGTAGCTGCTCGGAGTGGCCTGAATCTCGCTGCGGTCCTGAGCTGGAGGGGCTCCTGCCGCCTGTCTGCCCTGCAGGCCTGGGGAGGGTGCTGGGTCTGGGGCTTGGGTTGGCAGAGGCCCAGCTGGCTGAAGGGTCAGCAGACTCCGCCTTTTCCGTGCCCAGCTCTCCCTGATGAACCAGTGGAAAGACGAATTCAAGGCACACTCGAGGGTGAAGTGTCCGAACTCCGGCTGCTGGCTGGAATTCCCCAGCATCTACGGGCTCAAGTACCACTACCAGCGGTGCCAAGGGGTAAGGGGCCATGGGGCAGGCAGGAGGAAGAGGCCTGGAACCCGCCCTGCCTGCGTAGGGTGTGTGTGGGCAGTAGCCTCAGGCCGCCCCCCCCCACGCCTGCCCTTTTCCTTCAGGGTGCCATCTCAGAAAGGCTGACCTTTCCCTGCCCCTTCTGTGAGGCCGCCTTCACCTCTAAGACCCAGCTGGAGAAGCACCGCATTTGGAACCACACGGACCGACCCCTGCCTGCGCCCAAGCCTGGGCCAGTGAGCCGGCCAGTCACCATCAGCCGGCCCGTTGGGGTCAGCAAGCCAATTGGAGTGAGCAAACCTGTCACTATTGGCAAACCTGTGGGTGTCAGCAAACCCATCGGCATCAGCAAGCCGGTGACCGTCAGTAGGCCTGTGCCGGTCACCAAGCCGGTGACCGTCAGCAGGCCTGTGCCGGTCACCAAGGCTGTCACGGTCAGCAGGCCTGTGCCGGTCACCAAGGTTGTCACGGTCAGCAGACCTGTGCCGGTCCCCAAGCCAGTGACTCTCAATAAGCCAGTGCCAGTCACCAAATCCGTGCCGGTGACCAAACCGGTGACCATCAACAAACCGGTGCCAATGACAAAGCTTGTGACGGTTACAAAACCTGTGCCAGTCACGAAGCCCGTGACGGTCAGCAGGCCCATTGTGGTCAGTAAGCCAGTGACGGTCAGCCGGCCCATTGCCATCAGCAGACACACACCACCTTGCAAAATGGTGCTGCTCACCAAGTCTGAGAACAGAGCTCGAGGCACCGGGAGGAGCAGTGGTAAGAAAAGGTACGGGCTCTCCTCCTGGGTTGGAGGTGGCACCAGGGCCCAAAGGGGGCCCTCCTGCCCCTCACCAGCCCGCTCCCTGCAGGGCAGCAGACAGCCCGGACGTGTGCCCCATTCTGCCGAAGCAGGCGAGGCCGGAGAACGGGGAGTACGGCCCCTCCACCACGGGCCACAGCTCGGCCTGCCCCCTGAGCACAGACCCCAGCAGCAGCCCCCTCTCTCTGGGCAGCAGGCTCTTGGGGAGCAAGGAAGCCCCGAGGGCCCCGGGCCCCATGTCCCCACCCGAAGAGGGAGCGGAACGCACGAAGCACAGTAAGAGGAGAGCTGGGGGGCAGTGGCTGGGTAGGGCGGCCATCGACTGGCCCAGGCCTCCTGATGGTTATTTGACCAGAACCTTGGCCCCTGTCTTCTCTCCCCCGAGTCAGGAAGGAAACAGAAAACGCCCAAGAAGTTTACGGGGGAGCAGCCATCCATCTCAGGGACCTTCGGACTCAAAGGTAGGGCCATGGCCAGTTGGGCATCTGGGCCTGGACGCACACACAAGTGCGACCGCACCTGCGGCTCACAGCTGCCCTCTCCTGTGTGTGCGCACGCAGGCCTAGCCAAGGCAGAGGACAAATCCCGCATGCACCGTGCCAAGAAGCAGGAGGGGCCGGGCCCCGAGGACGTGCGGAAGAAGGTGCTGGCTCCCGCTAGCACTGTCGGCAAGGACGCGCCGGCCCCCGCGGCCCACGCAGCTCCAGGTGGGGGGGCTGCCGGGAGGCGGGGCCCAGGACAGATCGCGACTCTGGGGCAGATCCTGGACCCCAGGGACTGGGGGCTGAGCGTGGACCGTGGGTCCTGTGCTTGGCATCCAGGGCGTCCGGGAGCCCCCACCAGTCCCTGAGGCCCTGGCCCTGCCCCACAGGTGGCCCTGAGGAGCAGTGGCAGCGGGCCATCCACGAACGGGGGGAGGCCGTCTGCCCCACCTGCAACGTGGTCACCCGAAAGACCCTCGTGGGGCTCAAGAAGCACATGGAAGTGTGTCAGAAGGTAAGGCCACCCCGGGGTCCCGGGCGGGGGCGCTCGGAGGGCGTGGTCGGGGGGGGGGGATTGGAGGGCGTGTCTCATGGCAGGGACGCCTGTGCAGCTGCAGGACGCTCTCAAGTGTCAGCACTGCCGGAAACAGTTCAAGTCGAAGGCCGGCCTCAACTACCACACCATGGCAGAGCACAGCGCCAAGGTACGCCCGGGCCCGCTGATCACCGGCCTCCGCGTCCGTCCCAGCCCACCCCCTGCCCGCGCCCCTGCCTGCTGGCTGCTCATCACCACGGGGCCACAGAGCTCAGTGGTCCCCGTGCCTGACCGTGGGCATCGGTGGCCCTGACCCCTGGGCAGGGACTGGGGCCCCGGGGGGGGGGATATTAAGGCTGGGCCTGCCCCCCAGCCCTCGGACGCCGAGGCCTCGGAGGGGAGCGAGCAGGAGGAGCGGGAGCGGTTACGCAAGGTGCTGAAGCAGATGGGGAGGCTGCGCTGCCCCCAGGAGGTCAGTCGGACAGCGGGGGTGGGGCGCACGCGAGGGACGAGGCCCAGCCTCTCTCCGGCCGCTTACCCTCACCCGACCCCAGGGCTGCGGGGCTGCCTTCTCCAGCCTCATGGGCTACCAGTACCACCAGCGACGCTGCGGGAAGCCGCCCTGTGAGGTGGACAGCCCCTCCTTTCCTTGCACCCACTGCGGAAAGACCTACCGCTCCAAGGCTGGACACGATTACCACATGCGCTCGGAGCACACGGCCCCGGTGAGCAGCCTCCGGTTGACGCCTCCCTTGCGGGGAGGCGGCGTGCATGAGAGCTTTTGAGCCTGGGACCACGGCGCCTCTGTGTTTGCCACGCGTGGCCCACAGGCCCCGTGGCTCACCCCAGCCTCCCTGCGCTACAGCCACCAGAGGAGCCTGAGGACAAGCCGCCTGAGACGGAGGACCTGCTGGGGGTCGAGCGGACCCCCAGCGGCCGCGTCCGCCGCACGTCCGCCCAGGTGGCCGTGTTCCACCTGCAGGAGATCGCGGAGGACGAACTGGCTCGGGACTGGACCAAGCGGCGGGTGAAGGATGATTTGGTACCCGAGACTGCGCGGGTGAGCGGCCGCCAGGCCCCCAACCCCCGTCTCTGAGCAGGACGTGACGGAGCCCCGGGTCCCCTGTGACAGCCCTGCCCGTGATCTGGGGCATTGACCGACTGTCCAGGTTGAAGTCTCCCATTTGTGGAGGGCACAGTTGAGGTCCTCAGAACAGCTTGGGTATCTGGGCCAGCTCTGGGCTGGCACTCGGGAACCCCCGTCCCAGGCGTGCGGGGCTCACCACAGTGCACACCTGTGTTTACAGCTCAACTACACTCGGCCCGGCCTCCCCACGCTCAACCCCCAGCTGCTAGAGGCGTGGAAGAATGAAGTCAAGGAGAAAGGCCATGTGAACTGCCCCAATGATGTGAGTTGGGGCGAGCTGGTGGGGTAGGGACACTGGGATTCAAGGACAGAGAGCCCAAGTGTGGCCCTGGGTAGAGGCCCTCCAAGGTGGTTTTCCTGTGGTCCCTGGGCCCCTGCAGGCTCCTTCGGTGGAGAAGTCCCACCTGCCCATACCCGCAGATTTCTGGGGTCAAGCCCCGTGCTTCCCCAGAGGAGTCCCGTGTCCCCTGGGCAAGGGGTGCATGTGTGCTTGTGTGGGGGCGTCTGCTGGGAGACCCTCTCCCACGGTTGCCTCCTGTCCCCAGTGCTGCGAAGCCATCTACTCCAGTGTGTCCGGACTTAAGGCCCATCTCGCCAGCTGCAGCAAGGTCAGTTTCCAGGCCCTTTCTCAGGGTGATGGGGTGCTCGGCACTCCCAGCCAGCCCCTAGAGGTCCCCCCACCTTGTGAGTGTGGCCCTGCCCCCACGGGGCAGCCGCCGCCTCCTTCGGGAGCCCAGGGACTGGCCAGTGCCTGATGGCCAACCTGGCCCAGGGTTCTCCAGCCCCGGCCGGGAGTCAGTCCACTCCCAGTTGTTCTGTCCACAGGGGCTCCATGTCTGTCGAGGTGTAACGGGCACCTTGACCTGGGCTTGAGGCGAGGGGCCCTCAGGCAAAGGCTGCAGCCCTTCCCTGGGGCACCTGCCTCTTCCCATACTCTCTACATCCCTTCCCTTCCCTTAGAGGGGGCAACTCCAGGGTCCCTGAAGCTCTTTGGAGCTTCTGGTCTTCAGGGGTTGGGGGCGGGGTCCGATCTCTGGGGCCGGCCTGCCCTTGCCTTGCAGGGAGACCACCTTGTGGGGAAGTACCGCTGTCTGCTGTGTCCGAAGGAGTTCAGCTCTGAGAGCGGCGTCAAGTACCACATTCTCAAGACCCACGCGGAGGTGGGATGGCCGAAGCCCTGCTGGGCCTACAGGGCCTGGGCGAGGCTGGGAGGGGGCGGCGGTGGCAGCCCGGGTTGAGAGGGGCTCCCGGCTTCCCTGGAGGAGCAGAGAAGCTTGGGTGCCCCGCCCCTGGCAGCCCGGGCAGGAGGTGCCCCTTTGGGCGGGAGCTGTGCTGCCCAGCCACCCTGGCGCCACGGCCTGCCCTGCCCCAGGGCTCGGCACCTTCCTGTCGCGGGGTCTGCATTCGTGCTGTTTCTCTTTCCAGAACTGGTTTCGGACTTCGGCGGACCCACTTCCCAAACACAGGAGCCAGGACTCCCTGGCGCCCAAGAAGGAGGAGAAGAGGCATCTGGCGGGCGGGAAGAAGCGAGGCCGAAAGCCCAAGGAGCGGACCCCTGAGGAGCCCGCACCCAAGATGCCCCCCCGGCGGGATGACTGGCCCCCAGGAGGCAGAGACAAGGGGGCCCGGGGCTCCACTGGCCGGAAGGTGGGAGCCAGCAAGGCTCCTGAGAAGTGAGCATGGTGGCTGGCCGGCGGGGGGGGCCTGGTCCCCTCACTGGGCGCCAAGTCCACTCTGTTGAGGGTGGGGGTAGCCGGCTCCAGCACCTCCTGTCCTCCTGTTCTCCACCCCCCACCCCTGCCTATTCATCTGTCCGGCGGAGGCAGCCAGTCCCTCTCTCCTTCCTGAAGGTGGCCCTTCCCCTGTGCAGGCTGCGTAGGGCACACGTGGGTGGGGCTCCTCGAGCGATGGCCCGCGGCCGCAGCAGAAGTGCGATAGCGTGGAGGGTGGAGGGGCCCTGGGGGGGCAGGAGGAGGGTCCGCAGCTCAGGCCCCGGGCCACGGGGCAGCGCGGGGCAGGCAGACGGCCTTTACCACGGGAGCTCTGTTCCCATCTGCTTTCTCAGGCCCAGGCCTTGGGGGTCGTCGGAGACCCATGGTTCTGGGCTGATGAGGGCACCTGAGTAGTCTCACCTCTCTACCCGACACTGGACCCCGGGACCCCCAGCTACCTCCCAGGACAGACCCTGAGTCTGACTGCTACCCTGCTGACCTGATGGCTTGCTCCAGGGTGGCCTCCCTTGTCCTTCGGCCTCTGGTCCCTCTGCTTCTGTTCTCTACCTCTCCAGCTCCCCCTTCCCCTGCAACCCTTGGCTGTGCTCAGGCCCCGGTGCTGCTGGCCCCTGTCTGTCTTGGTGGGTGGAGGTGGTCCCCTTAATGGAGGGGACTCTCTGTCATCCCGGCTTCGTGGGTGCTCCCTGCCTGGGGCGAGGGGTTCTGGTCTGACCTGCAGGACTGCATGGGCAGCGGGTGAGGGGGCCACGTGGGGCACAGCTTTGCCTCCACTCTCCAGCTTCGCCAACACCACTGGTCTAGGTTGGGGCAGTCCAGTGGGTTAGGGATGGGCCAGTCTAAGCTCTGAGGTCAATCTGGGGCCCAGGCATGTGGGGTGTGGAAGTGGGGCCATCTTTGAGGATTGATCCCTGCGGGAATCAGCCTTCTGTCTGCTGGTCTGGGTTGGCTTGTGGCTAGGCTCCCGTGGGAGTCCCTTTCCCCATTTTCTACCTGCCCTTTTGTTTCTGGTTGTGTGGTCTTTTGATACGAGAGCTGAAGGCCAGGGAAGGAACTCGGCCAAGGTTGCGTTGTGTTGGGCCCCAGAGGGGATGGCGAGGTCTGCAGGTTGACCGGGGTTCAGGCTGGAGTTCAGGGCACCCAGAGTTGGTGGCCACACTGCCTCTGGTTTCCTCCCTGGGCCCCACCTTCCAGCTTTGGCATCGTGGGCGGAGGCGGGTTCTCAGAGCCACTGGGTTTAGACAAGAAGCTGTTTCCCACTGGGGGGTGGGGGTGGGCTGAGGGCTCGGGCTGGCCGATCCTGGACGATGTGAATTTTGATATTTGCCCGTGTGCGTGTGTCTCCTGGATGTAGTGGATGCCAGTCTTGTTGCTGTGACAAGTAACAACCTTTTTTTTATTCTGTTTTTTATACAAAAACACAACAATCTGACATTTTGGTGCTAAGGGTTTCCTGGTGCCGACGGTAGATCTGGGGGCTAAGGGGGTGTCTCTCCCCTGCTCAGGGAGGCAGTGCTTACTGGGCACCTCTCTGTCCCCCGACCCCCAGCTCCTGTCCTCATCTAGTCCCAGGAGAGGAGGAGCTCCCCGTCGGGCTCAGCTCTCCTAGCTCTGCAGTGGGGAGGCGGGTTCCGGGGGACCTTTGGGGTCCATCGTGCTGCCTGTGTCCAGCTTCTTCCTGCGGCCCAAAGGCTCTGACTTGGGCAGCCCTGGCCTGATGTGCTAGGGAGGTGGTGTACAGACAGAACTAACCCCCTATCACACTCACCTTGATTTGATTAAAGGGCGAGGTCTGGGCTGGCAGGTGTGATCAGTGTCAAAGGTCAGGGGCGGGCAGCTTGGGCAGGGCTTTGAACTGCGTGGGCAGAAGGGTTTTCTTTCCCATGTTCCTGGGTGTTACTATGGCATACAGCTGGTGGGGGCAGAGGTGGGGTCAGGCAGCCACTGCAGGGGCAGCCTGGGGCAGGGAGGGGATGCAGGTGCTGCCAGGAGTCCTAGGTGCATTTTGTCCTTGTCACCAATGGCTGGAGGAGGTTGGACCTCAACATCTATGCTGGGGACAGCCGCCCACCCCAGCCTCTCAGGTACTTGGCCCTTGGGGAGTGGGGGGCTGGTTTTTTGCTAGGGGGTGAGTTTCCAGGTCACCCCCTGGGTCCACAGAGGGGCCCTGGTTTGGGAACCCAGCTGTGACACGTGGGAGGAGGTGGGGTCCTGGGTAACTTGATGTTTAGCACTTTAACCCCCGTTCTTTGTCTTTAAAGTGGGTGTGGGGAGCTGCTGCCAAATGTGGCTGTTGGGTTGGACCCCTGTCCCTTCTTCCTTTCCTGCTTCCTATGCTCTGGTGAGTGGCAGTGGTAAGCTGGTCCACAGAGCCCGCCTCCAAAAGGGGCAGAGCCCTGGGGGTGGGGGGGCTCAGCAGGATTTGCCCATCTCCCACTCTGGTGGGAATTCGGCCAGGTAACCACCTGGCCTTGACTGACACCTTCAGTGAGAGGGACTGGAGTGGCAGCTCCCACCCCCCCCCACCCCCGCGGGCATGATGGGCATGGACCCTGCCCAAAACTGAAGCCCAGGGCACAATGCCAGGTCCCTTTCTGAAGATCTACCTCTGGCCCAGCCCACCCCCTCCCCACCCTGCCCTGAGAACAGGAAGGGGCCTACTCAAGGGGCTGACACTTAACACAGAAGCAGGGTGCACGTTTGTTTGCTTGTGTAAAGGCAGATGAGGGTGTATTCCTGGTGTGACCAGTGGCCCAGCCGTGGCCCCCCTCCTGTCCCTCTGGATCAGAAGGGAGAGAACGGGGGCACCCTGGCCCATGGAGGGCAGGGCTGTCCCCGCGTGTCCAGGTCGGTGGGCCCCAGGTGGCTTGCCCTGGAGGCCTGGGGTTCAGGGGGCCTGGCCAGCGCCTCTGGCCCGACTGCCACACATCCCTGTGTTTTGGGTTTCTTGGTTTGGGTTTTTTAATGCCAGTTCTCCGTACATAAGTGCATTTTGAAAGAGAGGTTCCAGCTATCACTTGTAACCATATATATACATATATATTCTATCTACAAAGTGTTTATTTGCAAGATGTTTTGACGGTGAGCTCGGGCCCTGCCCGCCTTGTGACCATCTTGTCCCCAGTCCTCGTCCCTGCCTCCCCGGCCCCAAGTGGTGCGGGGGTGGGCCACCAACTGTATGTATTAAATATGACTGTATCAAATAAATGTTTATTGATTTTTTTCCAGAGGCTTTGTGCGGCTGAGTTTGTGGTCAGGCTCGGGGTGGGAATCCTTCCCCGCGCTGGACGCCCGCCCGGGGCGCGTGAGGCCGGACTACGAGTCCCGGCATGCACAGCCGTACGGCCTTGTGGGACTTGTAGTTTGCGGGGCGCGCCAGTCAGCGCGTGGTGCAAAGCCCTGAACTACGACTCCCGAAGGCCAGCGCGGCCGGCCCCAGAGCCCCGCCCCGCGGCCGGCAGCCTGCGGCGAGGCCTCCGAGCTCCATGGCGGCGCCCCCGGTCTCTGGCGAGGCGCCCCGCTTGCCTCCGGCGCCCGCTGCGGCCGGAGACGGGCCCGACCGGCCGCCGGAGAGGAGCGAGACCGCGTGCGAGGACCGGTAGGCGCGGCGCGCCGAGCTCGGGCTGGGGGCCGCGCACGCCCCCTCGCGTCCGCCGCGGGGCCGTGGGGCGCTCGCTGGCCGGCGGGGCTCTGGCGCGCGAGGGCGGCGGGCGCCCGCGGTGGGGGGGTCCCGGCCGGGCGGTGACACCGAGCGTGCACCGCCGCGCCCGGGGGGCCCGCGCTCGCGGCCAAGCCTGCGGGTAGAGCGGCTTCTCCGGGGGTGGCCTTCGGTGTCGGTCCCGAGGGGCGGGAGCGTGACCTGGCGCTCCGAGGGGCACAGGCCCTGCCTCCGCTCTGCTCCACGCCAGCGCCCAGGGCTGAATCCGGGGTGCCTTGGTCCTGCCCCCTCCCCCCGGTGGGGCCGCGCCTCGAGCCTCGCTGGAGGCTCTGCACGAGCCTGGAGTGGGAGGGCGGAGCGGGGCCGGAGCCGCCGGTGGCCGCGCCCGTCACCCCGCCCGTGACCCCGCCCGTCACCCCAGCCGGGGAGGTGCAAGGCGCCCGGAGGAAGCGGGCTCCTGCTCCTGGGTGGGAACTGGCCCGGAGGAAGGCTCGCGACAGCCACGGGGTGGGGGCGCTGAGGACCTCTCCGAGGCAGACGTGCTGTGTGCCTGGGCTCCTCCAGGGTGGTCTGGGGGCCTGGCCGCCGCTGTGTGGGCAGGGAGAGGACCCAGGCCAGGGGCCGCCCAGAGGGGGTGCACACCTTCCCCGCCAAGAGCGACTAGATGGTGGCCCGGGGTGGCTGAGTCTCGCAGACCTGAGCGGCTCCACGGGGCTGAGTCAGCCGCCCATCAGAGAGGGCAAGGCCGGAGGCGCCCTGGAGAGAAGCACTCCCTGAAGACATGGGCCGGTGGCCGCCGCCGCGTCGGGTCCCCGCCCCGTGTGCGGAGCCAGGTAGTGGGCACACGTGCCCCTCATGGGACCTGGGGAGCCAGAGGTCGGAGGAAGGGAGCCAGGGCCCGGCAGCGGCACGTGTGGACTCTGGGTGCTTCTCCAGAGGCCCCGAGGGCGTCCGTCCTGGCACTGCCTCTGGGCGTCCCGATTACTCCCCAGTGCTGGTATCCTGAGCGCTGCCCCCAGGCCCCACACGCCCCCCACGGGCCCCAGAGCTGGTCTGGTCGCATCCGGGTGTATGTGCCCGTGCACACGACGGCGGCTGCATCCGTGTGGTCTGTCCGCCTTGCCGTTTGTGTCTTGTCTGTTTGCTCCCCTAGAGGGTCAGGGACCTGGGACACCTTAGCACTGGGCATGCTGGTAGATAAGTAAGCGTTTTGGGGAGGACGGTGAGCCCCTCAGGCAGTCTCCTGGTGCAGTCCAGGTGGAGATGGGTCTGAAGCTGTGGCAGTGGAGGGAGGCCGACCGGACCCGTCCAGAACGCAGGATCAAGCCGTTTCTGCAGGCAGGTCTCCAGGGTGGTGGGGGAGGGGTCACGCAAGTCTCTGGAGCCTGTTTCAGCCCCTGTAGGGCTGTAGCCTCCCGGCCCCCCCAGTTTCTCATCTGTCCTGAGAAAGCCCTGATACGTCTCTGTCCCTGAGCTCGTCTGGGGTTCCTGGGGCCGGGGCCCAGTGGATCAGCACCTCCCTCCTCCCTCTGGCCTCTATTTACTCATCCGGCAAACTTCCCTAAAGCCGGGCAGGGCGTCGGGCACCAGTGGCCAGCTGTGCAGCCCTGCCCGGGACGGCTCCCCGCTCCGAAGTGTGTCCTGTGGGCAAAGCTCTTGTGGGCAAAGATGGAGAGTTCTGTCCTGCTCCAAGTGCCTCTGGACAGGGAGGCAGACTCACCCTTCTTACCTGGGCGGCCGGGCGAGGCTGCTCCTGAGGCAGCTTCCAGGAGTGGCCCCTCTTCGGGTGTGGGAACCCCACATGGAATTTTCTCTTCCCTGAGCCTCCGTGTTGTTGGGAGGAAAGCTGGACAGGAGGCCAGGGACTTAGGGACACACGGCAGTAAACACTCTTTGGCTGAACCCCGCGTCAGCAAGCTGAACCCATGCTACCTCCTGCTGCCAGGCTGGAGACCAGCTGTGTCCCGGGGCTGAACGCTGAGCTCCACGTGGCCTTGGGGACCGGCTGGAGCCTACCCCTGGAGGGAGGGGAGGGGCGGGCTGCTAGAGTTTCAGGTTTGTTTATGCCTCTAGAAGGCACCTTGGGGCCGAGGGTGTGACGTGGGGCTCAGCCTTGACAGTCAGCAAGGCTTGGCTGGGAGAGGGTTTCCCGGTTTTCCTCCTGCTGAGGGTGGTAGGAGGGGGTTGGTTCTACAGTCCCAAGCCGGCCTGGGGTCTGGAGATTCTTGCCCCGGTGTTCTGGGGGAGGTGCACCACGGTCCCCAGCAAGCCTGGGCCAGCAGTATACCCGCAGGCGCACAGGAGGGGCAGTTCACACCCAGGGCTGGCCTGAGCTCGGCCAGGGCCCCACAGCCGTGTTCTTTCCAGCAGGGTCAGTGCTATTAATACGAGGAGAGCTCACAGCCCTCAGCCGGGTGAGCCTCTTAATGCCTGTGGCCTCAGCCTCTGAGGCGGCGGTGGGTCCTTTTCCTTCTGCACGGGGCTCTTGCAGCCCGCACCCTAGCTCCTCATCTGCGGTGCCGCCTGCCCACCCATGGGGGGGCAGTTCAGGTGGCCCCTGAGCTGTCCTGGGGGGCTACTGTGGGCCTGAGGGACACAGTGGAGGTGTTCCTGGGATCACCCTGCTGTCCGCTGTCCTGTGACCCAGACATGAGCAGCCCCCCAGCTTACCCTGGCATCAGGATCTCGGGGTGCTGGGCCCTTGGAGCAGAAGGCAGGTGAGTGGCAGGTGTGTGGTCTCCCGTGGCCGTGGCGAGGCGACTGCCTCTGCTGTGTCTTGGCCGCTCGCAGCCCCGTGCGTCTGTGTCTAATCGACATCAGGAGACCAGCAGGCCAGGTGGGTGCTCTGGACGGCCCAGGCTGGGCTGGCCCCAGGAGGGGCTCGTTTTGCTTGGGGCTGTCTGTTACAGGCGAGTCTCTGTCCGTTGTGGCCCGTAATCCTTCGGTTTGAAGTTACCTTTTGTCACCGTAACCAGACGCACGTCGTCCACCTGGGGATTGGGAAAGGAGATCTTGGGTGCGACATTCCCATTTCCAAGGTCATGTCGCTGAGAAAATGGGGTGAGGCTTGCTCTGAGGTCACAGCGAGGCTTCCTCCCTCGATCCCAGAGGGAGACGGGGCTTTGGAAAAGGCAGTGGAGCTGGGCTTGGCTGCATACCCAGCCTGATACCGTTCAGACCCATCACACGCCCCAGATGGGGCGGGTTTCTGGCAAAGCTCTCTCTGGCCTACTTTCCGCTCTTCCTGGCGCATGGGCACTCTTCCCGGGGACAGTGTCTGCCCCGGGCGGTCGGCAGCAGGAGCCTCAGAAGTCGTCAGTGGTCGTGGCCGTCACTGCCTCAGCAGGACAAGGAACACTCACAAATAAGGATTCAGAGTTTCCCGGTGGAGAGGCCGGGCCACTGCCCTGGGGTGAGAAGCAGGGGATGGGAGCAGGGCCCGTGGCGGACTGCACGGCCGGCCGGCCCGGCTGTGAGGGACGTGTGAGCTGCTGAGCCCTCCTCCTTTGCAAGCCGGGTTTTCCACATCAGAGTTTTCTCCCAGAAGGCACAGGGGAGGGGGGCGGGGGGCTGGACTTCGTTTTCTGCCCCCCCCCCACCTCCAGGGCCACCGTGGAGCCCTCCTGCTGCCGCCGCCGGGAGGACAGTGCCTTGGGGAGCCCCGAGGCCTGCAGGCCCTGTGTCGTCAGAGGAGCGTATTCAGTGCCTGGAGACGCCCCTGCACGTTCCCTCCTGCCCCCACCCCTGCCGTGTTCATCTCCGGCTTAACTGAGCAGGAATGTGGGGGCACCTCCGGGGCAGCTCCATGCTGGGCAGAGTCCCGCCCACACTGCTGGGTGGCAGTGCCTGACTCTGGAGCTGCACAGGTGACCCCGAGCACACAGACTGGCCCGTTACGTCTGTTGCTGTCCTGACAGCACGGAGCCATGACGGCCCTGTGTCGTCTGTCCCCCGGGATGGTGCCGCGTGGCTCTGTCCCGTGACGCCTGGTGTCTCGCTGCTGGGCCTGGCCGCAGTGTCCCCCCGGCCCTCAGTGCTGCTGGTGTGACCTTCTCACCTTCAGCTTTGACGGGAACATCGCGTTCCCGCGGTGGAGATGCCGGGGCCGTTCCAGACGCAGGAAGGCTCCCCCATGGCCCTCGGCGGCTGGCGGCTGGCGGCTGGCGTCGCCCTCGTGGGCGGGATTCCTGGCACCCTGTGGCCTCGCGCTGCTGGTGTCGCAGGCTTGGTCTGTGCTTATGAGACATTCGAGGCAGCAGGATCCCAAATCCTCGTCCCCGGGGCCGTCGTGTTGGTGTCTTGTTCTGGGCGTCCCGTCCTGCTCGCACACTCACACGAAGGTGTGTGCAGGGAGCCCACGGGCTCTGACGCCTGCCGAGCGGGTCCGCGAGGGGACGCTGGGGCCAGCCCAGCCCCTCTTGTGCGGGGGCCGCGAGTGCCTTCTCTCCAGCGTGTTCTGGCCGCGTGCGTCTCCACAGCAGGCTTTCGGGACCAAGCCCGTCCGCTCGGACTGAGACGGGCGTCGCAGATGCTCGCTCCCCACTGGGCTGCTCGGCCAGACTGAGCCTCCCCAGAGCTGTCCCTATTGGGACTGAGGCGTCGGGCCCCGGGACGTCAGCCTGTCACCGGGCGCGAGGGGCACAGCGCAGGCCGGAGCGGGGCTGCCAGTGCCTCCGCCAGGTGCGGTTTTCTGGTCGTGGCTCCTGGGGACTTGTGCCGTCTTGGTCTGCAGTGTGCGGGACAGCAGGAAGCAGGGGCTGCTCTGCGGGTCTCCGAGCCCAGGGTCTCTCTCCTGCGCCCATGGCCTCCACCAGCCCGCTCGGCTTTCCGGTCAGCAGTCTGTCTGTCTGGGAGCCTCTCCCGGCGCGCCCCGCAGGGTGGCAGGGGTTGGGTCTTCCGGAGAGTGTTGTGGGAGGGAACACAGTCCTCGACGGGGTCCTCACTGGCCCTGCTGTGCCTCTCGTCCTCTGAGGGGCCAGGCCCCGGATGGCCCTCATTTCCCCTCCTGCCATTTGCTGTCCCTCTGAACGCATGTGGACAGTGACCAGCCCAGGCCAGGAGTCCCGTGGATGGGCTGCAGGTGGCTTTCCTTCGCACCCCCCCCCCCCAGTGGGGTCCGCCCCGCTCGGCCGGGCCCCGCCAGGCCTGGGTGCCTGCATCAGGGATGGGCCCCAGGGGGATGGCGGCGCGGCTGGCCTGGGGCAGAGGCAGGCGTGTCTTCCCCTCTGCAGCAGTAGCGCGGAGTCCTTGGACAGGCTCCTCCCGGCCGTGGGCGGCAGGCGCTCACCCCGGAAGCGCACCACCAGCCAGTGCAAGTCGGAGCCGCCCCTGCTGCGCACCAGCAAACGCACCATCTACACGGCGGGCCGGCCGCCCTGGTACAACGAGCACGGCACACAGTCCAAGGAGGCCTTCGCCATTGGTGAGCAAGGCGGGGCCTGCACCGCGTGCCCGGGCACGGGGCTGCTGACCTGAGCTGCCGCGGGTCCCCTGGGCGCCGTCGTGGAGCGCGGGGTTGGTGGGGGGTGGGGGGTGGGGGGTGGGGGGTGGGGGTCGCGGCAGGCAGAGTGTCGGCGTGGGGGGGCACCCCTGGAGCCAGGCTGGGGGGCTGGCCCTGCTGCTCAGGGTCGCTGTGCCCCTTTCCGCAGGCCTGGGAGGTGGCAGCGCCTCCGGGAAGACCACTGTGGCCAGGATGATCATCGAGGCCCTAGACGTGCCCTGGGTGGTCTTGCTGTCCATGGACTCCTTCTACAAGGTGAGGAGCTGTGCCTGTGCCTGTGAGTGCAGGCCACGCCCACGGAGGGCCTGGAGGCCCCGCCCTGGTCTCCCGCGTGGTGTGGAGAGGCCCACGGAGCCCCCTGATCCCTCCTGCCGCAGGTGCTGACCACACAGCAGCAGGAACAGGCCGCCCACAACAACTTCAACTTCGACCATCCAGACGCCTTTGACTTTGACCTCATCGTGTCCACCCTCAAGAAGCTGAAACAGGGCAAGAGTGTCAAGGTGCCCGTCTACGACTTCACCACCCACAGCCGGAAGAAGGACTGGGTAGGCCTCACGGGCTGGGGCTGTGCGCGCCCGCCTGGGAGCACGGCAGGCGCCGCGGGCGACCGGCTGCACCATCCCTTTGCAGAAAACACTGTACGGGGCAAACGTGATCATCTTCGAGGGCATCATGGCCTTTGCTGACAAGGCGTTGCTGGAGGTGAGGACGGGGCTCCAGGCTCGTGGTCTTGCTGGGGATGTCCGTCCCTGCTTCTCCGTGGTTCTGACCCTAAGTTTGCCTCCTCCGAGCCGGCCAAGCCGCTCGCTCCGTCCCATCCCGGTGGAGCAGTCTCTGTGTGTTGGGTGGGGAACAGCCGCTCTTTGGAGCGTGGGTCAGTGACATTGGGTGGAGCAGACCCACCGCTCCCACAGACAGAGTGCAATGCCCGGGGGGGAGGGGGGGAGGCTCACTCTCAGCTGGGGGTGCAAAGCCCTGGGCCAGTGCCTCGACCTCTTCTCATGCTTACCCTCTTGTGTGAGGTTCCTCTGCAGCTCTCGGGTCCCTGCAGTTGCTGAGGTCAGAGTGACCTCTCTGAGGTCAGAGTCCACACTGGCGTGCACGTGTAAGCGCTTGCCTGGGATGGAGGCAGCCTCCTGGGTCGGTGCACAGCAGCAGCCTTCCCGCCAGGCCCTGCTGTGGGTGGCTGCCTCTGCCACCCGCCCTGAGAACCAGGAGGGAGGCCTGTGCTTTGGTCCTTGTTCCTTGTCGTTCTGAGGCCAGTACGTTTGGGCTCAGGCTCAGGGAACCTTGTTGACTACCAAGCAACTCTCCCAGCCCAAGCGCTATGGTGGGGGAGGTGGGGAGGGGACAAGTCCCTGTGCCCTGGCACGTGCAAGGGCATGTGGACAGCTGGCACCCCACGGGTATGCCGCCGGCTCCGTCCCGCCTGTGCGGCCAGGGTCCGTCCAGTGCCCTTGACTGAAGCCCGGTGGACAGTGGCCCGCCCCCGCCCAGTTCCCCACGCCTGTGCACACTGCCAGCCAGACCTGCAAGCTGCCCCATGGGCCTGGCTTGGTCCCAGGCTGGTGCCACGCTCTGCTCAGCACCTCGCTGTTCCCGTCCAGCTCCTGGACATGAAGATCTTTGTGGACACAGACTCCGACATCCGTCTGGTGCGGCGGCTGCGCCGGGACATCAGTGAGCGTGGCCGGGACATCGAGGGTGTCATCAAGCAGTACAACAAGTTTGTCAAACCCGCCTTCGACCAGTACATCCAGCCCACGATGCGCGTGGCTGACATCGTGGTGCCCTGGGGTGAGCCTGCACACCTGCCTGCCGTTGGGCGTGTGGGCAGGAGGGGCCTTGGTCCCCTGCGTGACCCTCCTTGCCCACCCCGTCCCAGGGAGCGGGAACACGGTGGCCATCGACTTGATTGTGCAGCACATGCACAGCCAGCTGGAGGAGGTGAGCCAGCGCCCCTGCAGCCCCCCGGCCCCTCTCCCTGCTCCCCGACCCCCCTGCTGCCGTTCTCACCGCCGTCTGCCCTCCCGCCCCGTGTGTCCATTGTCCTCTGCCCTGTTCCGGCGTCCGGTGCCCCAGGCCTGCTAGCTCAGCCCCAGCCCTCTGTGTGGACCAGAGACCGCATGGGGTGCCTTCTGGGCCTCCTGGCCGGAGCTGGGCCTTGAGTGGAAGGGTGCGCTCCTGTCCCTCCCAAAGCTTCAGGGGACTTCGGGGTTTTAGCCTGGAGTTCCACATCCGGGGTGCTCCGGGAGGGTTGCCCCAAGCTGAAGTTACGTGCCCTGGGCTGGCCAAGGGTCCTGCCCCTCTGGGCCGGCTTCATAAGGGGGTGTTGGGGGCCTGAGGAGCGGGGCCCCAGGAGCCCAGGCTCGTCATGCCCCGCCCAGAGGGTGCCCAGGCTACGGGCCGTAGGAACGGGCGCCCTCCGGTGCCGGGCAGCTACCCGGGACTGTCCCTGGGGACGGAGGCAGGGCCTTTCCCGGGCGGGCGGGCCTGGCGGGTTGAGGCGCACAGTGGCAACGGGCTGTGCTGTCCGGCGACGGCGAGGTGAGCCGTGCTGCCGCCACTGATGCGCCGCCCCCGTTCCCTTGTGTCTCCCCGTGTTGCTGCCGCAGCGTGAGCTCAGTGTCAGGTAAGACTTCCCAAACCCGTCTGCATAGCCGGAGGCACTTCCAGCAGACACAGGCAGCTCGGAATTTGGGGTGTCACCTGGGCAGGTGGGAGGGTCCTCTGGTGTCACGCCCATCCCCCCGGGGGTAGCCCCGCCCTGGGCAGAGAAAGGATGGCTTGGTGGCCCCCCACCCTGCTTTTGTCTGTCTTTGCTGGTAGCTGAGGAAACAAAGGCACAGAGAGGTTAAGGCACTTGCCCCGGATCACACAGTGCCCTGACCCTGGTCAGATCTCTCTGGAGGCCTGCCCCCCACATGGGGGGCTGGTTGCATGGGGTCTGCCGCCAGAGGGCACCGCTGCCCCGAGCCAGCACGGCTGGGGCCCCCCACGTTAGTGCTCAGTAGGCATGTCCCTCAGCAGCCAGAGGGTCCTCTGCCGGACCTTAGGCTCCAGCCTGGATGCCCCCAGACGGTGAGGCCGCAGCCCCCGGCCCCCTCATCATGCTGGCCCTGAGAGCCCGAGGGGAGCTCTGGATGCCCCAGGAGAGAGCGGATGGAGCGCCCACCCCACAGAGTGCCCTGCACTAGTGACCTGCCTTTAGCCGGGGCTTTCTGTGGAACCGGGGAGCACCGGGAGAGTCCCGTTCACGCTTGGGAGCCCTGGAGCGGGTGCCCTGGGAACGGCCCCTGCAGCGTGCTGCCCTGCGCGAGTCACTGCTGGGCTTTCATCCAGACTGAGGCACCTGCAGGGCTCGCCCTGCGGGTCCCCTGGGCAGCCCTTGTCTTGAGCATCAAGTTTCCAGGGTGGCCGGCTTGAACGCCTAAGCGCGGCGGGCTCTTCTCCACGGTCCGGCCAGCCCAGGAAGTGGGACTGGTGGGCGGCGGTGGGGCCCGGCAGCGGGGTGCGGGCGAAGCCTCCCGGGTTTCCCTGTCACCTGCCTCTTCTCGCTCTCAGGCCAGCTGGTGGCCCCGGGGACTCGCTCCCTTGCTAAACGGTCTTTTTCTCTTTGTTCTTTTCCTCCTCTTTGTAAACCCTTGGGTTTCCTGCCCTGTTCCCTCCCTGAACACACGCTTCACCTGGCGAGCAGAGGAAGCTGCGCTGGGATATGTGAGGACAGAGTGCGCGCCGGCTGTGCTGCGGTGCTGTGTGCGCTGGGGGGCGGGGGGTGCTGCTCCCGCTCGCCCCGCCCCGCCCCCTCCGCCCCGCCCCCTCCGCCCCGCCCCGCCCCCTCCGCCCCGGGGGGTGCTGCAGCGGGGCTGGCCCCGGAGGGGGCCGGCTCTGCCCGCGTCTCCTGTGAAGGGGCCGTGCACGCCCTGGAGGGGAAGGGTCAGGACGAGGCTTGGCCCCGAAGCTCAGCTGTTCCCGAGAGACCAGTTCTGGGGTTGAGGACCAGCCGCCCATCGTGGGGGGCGGAGGCTCCTTCGCGCTCCCGCTGCCCGGTCCCCTTTGGCTTTCTCCGGGCAAGCGCAGGAGGGGCTCTGGGCTGGGAGGGGAGGCTCGCGGCACAGGCCCTCGCTTTCCCTGATGGTCCGCCGCTCTGCTCAGCCTTCGCCCGGCGCGGGTACTCGGGTTGGGGCCCGCCGTCCAGAGCAGCCACCGGGCGGCGGCGGCCCCCACCTGCACACCTCACTGTCCCCATCACGTGCGCCCCGCCCCCACACACAGTGTCCGGCGTGGGAGGACGGGGCTCCGGGAGGCGACACCCCTTCTTGAGTCCCCAACCACTTTGCGTTCTAGGGCCGCGCTGGCCTCGGCGCACCAGTGCCACCCCCTGCCCCAGACGCTGAGTGTCCTCAAGAGCACGCCGCAGGTGCGGGGCATGCACACCATCATCAGGTGAGGGCCCCGTGCGAGGCGAGGGGGCCCCGTGCGAGGCGAGGGGGCCCCGGCGGCCCCGCTCAGCCCACGCGTTCCGCAGGGACAAGGAGACCAGCCGCGACGAGTTCATCTTCTACTCCAAGCGGCTGATGCGGCTGCTCATTGAGCACGCGCTGTCCTTCCTGCCCTTCCAGGTGCGGGGCGGGCGGTGGGGCGGGGGTCCTGGGCGGGGGGAGGCGGCGGCTCCCCGCGCTCAGCAGCGCCCCCACGCCCTCTGCGCAGGACTGCGTCGTGCAGACCCCGCAGGGGCAGGACTACGCGGGCAAGTGCTACGCGGGGAAGCAGGTACCCGCTGGGGCGCAGCCCAGGGACACGGGGCGTGGGGGTGGGGGGCGGCCGGGGAGGCGGCCGGTCCGGCCGGCTCAGCGCCCCCCACGTGCGGGCCCCCAGATCACCGGCGTGTCCATCCTGCGTGCGGGCGAGACCATGGAGCCGGCGCTGCGGGCCGTGTGCAAAGACGTGCGCATAGGGACCATCCTCATCCAGACCAACCAGCTCACCGGCGAGCCGGAGGTGCGGGGCGGCGCTGCGGGGCCTCGGGGGGCGCGGAAGGGGGCAGCTCCGGGTTTGGACCGGCCCTGACTCGGCGCCCCACAGCTCCACTACCTGCGGCTGCCCAAGGACATCAGCGACGACCACGTGATCCTGACGGACTGCACCGTGTCCACGGGCGCGGCGGCCATGATGGCGGTGCGCGTGCTCCTGGTGAGTGGCCGCGGGGGCCGCGGGGTGGGGGGCAGGCCGGGTCGGCATTGACCGGCCCCTTCGGGCAGGACCATGACGTTCCGGAGGACAAGATCTTCCTGCTGTCGCTGCTCATGGCAGAGATGGGTGTCCACTCGGTGGCCTACGCGTTCCCACGAGTGAGAATCATCACGACGGCGGTGGACAAGCGCGTCAACGACCTTTTCCGCATCATCCCTGGCATCGGTGAGGCTGCCCGGGGCTGAGCAGTGGTGCCCGACGGCCTGCTGGGCCTGAGTCCCCACCACAAGGGCCTCCTCCTTTCCCCAGGTAACTTCGGTGACCGCTACTTTGGGACGGACGCGGCGCCCGATGGCAGTGATGAGGAGGAAGTGGCCTCCGCGAGCTAGCCGCCCGCCTGAGCCTTCCTGCCTTGCCCCCCTCCCCCCGGGCTCTTGTGCCTCAGGGCCCTGCGCGCAGGGATGTCCTAACTTATTTTACTTAAGAAGGATGTTACCGCTGTAACTTACTCTATACATTTTATAAAATAAAGTTTGGGAAAAGGAAGCCGTGCCTGCTCAGCTGGGGGCACTCGGGTGCTGTCCTGCCTGAGACCTGGGCTCGCGGAGTAGCCCCAGGGCCCAGGCTGCAGGGCCACACGGGGAGGGAGGGAGTTGAGGAGCCCGCTCAGAACCTCTCCTTCCCCCGCACAGAGCTTGCGTTCCTGCTCCTGCACTGGGCTTTCCCTACAGTCTGGGCTCAGTGTCAGTATTTGGGGGGTAGAGCTGGGGCCCACAGCTCCTGGTTCTGCTAGATGGGCCCTTGGTGGCCCTCTGGCCTGGACCTAGGGCTCTGGGTCTCAAGAGGCGGCCTCTGCAGCCACCCACCACCCCCGCCCCCACCGCGAGTTTGCACAGTGCGGGAACCAGCGGAAATCCGCGTGTGGGCGGCTGAGGAGGGAGTGGCGGGTTGTCCCTGCTGCCGGCAGGAGCCTCACTTGCCGGGGAGATGGCCACACAGTGTCCGCGGGCCAGCCGGTACCGTTCAGGGCCAGAAACCCACCTCCAGCTCTGCCTTCATGGCTTCTGCAGCTCCCCCCAGACAGCCTGTCTGTGGCAGATCTGCCCCGGGGTGGGGGGTTTGTGCATGGTGCAGAGCTCCGGGCTGCAGGGAGTGGGCAGTCCTGACTCCCTACCCCCCTGTCGACCCGACCTGGGTCTTGCCTCTTTCCCGCCCTTCTGGTCTCCTTGCTTGCCCCACACCCCAACAAAGGCCATGTCATGGAAAAGCTCGTGGGGGCGGGGACAGGAAGTCACCCGGTGGGGGCCAGGCCAAGGGCAGGCAGACATAGGCAGGAGGCTTGTCCAAGGGGTGGCCAGACACCGGGGGCAGAGAATCCACACAGGGCCCAGAGGTCAGCAGGAGGAACTTCTCCTGCCGGAGCTGGTGAGTGGACCCCTCCCCCACGTTCCAGAACCCCTGCTCCCTCTGTCCTGGTGCTGTGTGCTGGGAGCCTGGCCGGAGCGGCTTGGGAGGGGTGCTGGGACCCTGAGGCTGGGAAGATGGCTTCCTGTCAAGCCAGGTCTTCCAAATAAGGAACAGTTACTGAGGAGCGGCGGGGGTGGGGGTGAGGGCATCTGGATCACACTTTGGGGACCTCCCCAGAGTCCAGCCAGGGGCCGACCAGCTCCCTAAGAATAACCCAAACCCACAGATGCACGTGCATGAACAAGCACCAGGCACCGGTCTCACGTGCTGTGGCATAGAGGGCCTCACCCAACTCAGCCACCACCTCTGGGGGAGGACAACACGGGGCGAGGCCCGAATCAGAGGATCTGCCCCCTCAGGCTCTGGGCCGCTCATCTGAGGCAACTGGGGGAGGGTAGGCCACGGACTAGGGGACCTGTTGAGCCCATTTCCTGCTAGGCCGCTGCGGTGGCAGAAGTGGGTCACTCTCCAAACAGCGCTGGGAGAGGGTCTTCCCGATGCCAATGGAAGGAGGGGGCGATTGCTCCGGCCCCTGGGAGCCTCCTTGTCCCAGAGACAGGCCTGGAAGCAAGATCCAAGACTCCCCCAGGGACACAGCTCACTGGACACATCAAGGGACTGCAGCGTGGGGAGAAGGCTTAGGCGTGGCCCTCCAGGGGTGGATGAGCCCATCCCTGGGGAACTCTGGCTACTCCTTGGGGGTTGGGAGAGGGGTGGGGTAGCCACTTGGGGGAGCAGAGAAGACAGAGCTACAACCTGGACATAGCCTCAGAGCCTGGTAGGGGAAGAGGTGGGTGGGGTGCAGACCTGGAGCCCACCCTGGACACTGGTCCAGAAGCTCCCACAACACACCGGCCTGCTGAGGGCTTTGCCTGCCGTCCCTGGGTAGTGCCTCCGGGACCGGCCGGCCTGAGAATGGTGTCTCCAGGGTCAATCTCAGGTTCGTCAGTCCGTGAGGTGCTACCCCTTCCCCTGCAGCGGCCGCCACAAGGCGGAAAGGGAAGCTTGGGGTGCGCCCCTGCCGGGAGATGGAGCCCCAGACCGGGCGCTGGGGACATACGGTTGTCACGCCAAGTGGGGCAGGCCATGCAGGCTGTCCATCGGGGCTGGGGGCTGGCATGGCCAGGGGAAGGACTCCACCCCTCCTGGGGCCTCAGTGGGCCGCCTGGAGTCGGGACACATGCTGGAAGATGCCCGAGTTCCTAGGCCCCAATGCTCCAGCAGGGACCCCGAGCACAGGGCCAGAGGGCGGGAGGCTGGGGACTTCGAGGCTCAGCGCAGAGGGGCTGGAGGTTTGGTCTGAGCAGATTCTGAGGTGCGAAGGGGCAGGGCAGGGGTGAGCGGGTGGACTGGGGCGGGGCTTGGGTTAGAAGAGCAAGAAAGGGGTAATTTGCGCATGGAGGCGCACGGGGACCCACTCTCGGACCGCCACATGCCGGGGCCAGAGGAAGGGCTGGGGGTGAGCTGCACCCACCTCCAGCGACGCATCAGGGGT